>NC_064816.1:116091860-116132888 GCF_023721935.1 Panthera uncia | reverse complement strand
CCCACGACATAGATGTTACTGTTGTATCTATTCCACAGACAGGGAAACAGAGACACAGGGAGGTTAACAAAGCACCTCCCACGACATAGATGTTACTGTTGTATCTATTCCACAGACAGGGAAACAGAGACACAGAGAGGTTAACAAAGCACCTAAGGAGCAAGGATCACAGAGAAAATGGGAAATGGATAATTCCACTTCCCTAGTGTGGTGCCTGAGTTCCACGCTAGGCTTGGCAGATGGCAAGGAAACACAATATCCCTGGGCCTTTGCTGTGGTGGCACTATTCCTACCCTGCACCTCCCCCGCCTCACTCACACACACACACACACACACACACACACACACACACACACCCTTTTCTCCACACAGGGCGAATCTCCAACCCTCCTTCTCACTAAAAAATTCTGTGACTATGGCAAAATCTAGAAAGACCATCCTTATGCCAGTTCTGGAGAGGCCTGAGCTTTGATGCATGAACAGTAAGTAGTCCCTCCCTATCCACAGGGGATATGTTCTGAGACTCCCCCCCCACCCCTGTGCCCGATGCCACAGAGGGTACTGAACGATGCACTATGTTCCTTCCCATGCATACATACCTACGACAGCATTTGACTTATGGCCACAAGAGCTAATGATAAAATTGAACAGTTACAACAATGTACTGAAATAAAAGTAATGTGAAGGTGGTCTAACTCTCCTATTGTGCTGTGCTGTGAGATGCTACAACGCCCACGTGAGGGGACGAAGGAAGGAGAATACCATAGGCATCGTGACATACAGTGAGGCTACTCTTGAGCGTCTGACGAGATGTCAGAAGAAGGAGCATCTGCTTCCGGCCCATGGTTGACCACAGGTAACGGAAACCTCGGAAAGCAAAACCACATATGGGCGGGGGCGGGGAGGCGAGGCTACTGTTTTCTCAAGGGACAGAGAAGGACGCTGAATCTTTTCCTAGCCACATGGGAGATGACGTTTCTGCTGTAGAACACAAATGTGATCCGTTTTGCCTTTTAGCAGCCTTTCTTTGATCTGCACGTTGGCTGCTGACTGGCCGCATCCACCGTCCTTCCCCAGCGGGCAGAGTCTGGGCCTGGGCGAAGCTAGATCACAATCCCTATAAATCATCACTTTCCATTCATGCTCATCCTGCTAGTGTCACAGCTCTGTCACTATCTTGATTAGTGCAGGAAAAAAGGGAGTCAAGATGAAGTGAGACGAATCTGTGCTGCCCAGGAAATACCAGATGAGTCGGTAAACTGGCCAGTTTCTGGTCACTTGGAAAGCAGATTTAAGCTGCCCTGGGGTCCTGGAAACACACAGCTCGGAGAGACTCTGGAGCAGCTGTCGCTCTCTTATAAAGCTTTTCGTGATCGTACAGAGGAAAAACATATGTGCTGTCCAAGCTAAGCGGAGCCCATACGGTTGGAGATTCGCGTTTTGAAAAGCACAGAGAGGAGACTGTCTCCTGGTCTGGATTATCTTGTTTGCCAGTCAGTGAACAAGAGCTTGTCCAGACTGCCCAACAGGACATTTGACGTCTATCTTACCCTGGCTCGTCTCTGTGATGCTTTGTGGAATGTTCACATGCACTGTTGAAAGGGCAAAAGATTTGAAAGGAATTATCCACTTGGCTCCACATTACCCACTTTCTGCTAGTGCAGAAATGTCGTGATTAAAGATAGCCACGTGTTAGGCACGGAGAGAGGCAAGTTTCTGAGAACTTACACCGAGGGAAGCGGTCCTCAAAGGATGGTCTGGCGACCCTGGGAGACCCTAAGAGCCGCCCCGGGGTCTGAGAGGTCAAAACTATTTTCCTAAGAACACAATGACATGGTTTGACTGGCTCCTTCTCATTCCTTCTCAAGCGTATAGTTGAGTTTCCCACAACATACATGACACAAGATATGGCAACGGATCGTATGCATAAACGGGTAAGAGACTCCAACTGTCCCTCATTAAGCCAGATGCTAAAGAGATTTGCAGCAAAGTAAAACGACCCTATTCTCGACTAATTCTTTGCTGAAAACATAACTTTTCGATAAAAAATAATGTCTGTTAACATCCGGTTGGTATCTTGTTTGAAATAAACTGATAATTTTATGTTTTCAATTTCGAAGTTTCCGTTTCCAACATGATAAATATCGACTGATATAACCCACGTGAAGTATTTGGGGCCCTCCATCATTTTCTTTTTTTTTTTTTTTTTTTATTTTGGGGACAGAGAGAGACAGAGCATGAACGGGGGAGGGGCAGAGAGAGAGGGAGACACAGAATCGGAAACAGGCTCCAGGCTCCGAGCCATCAGCCCGGAGCCTGACGCGGGGCTCGAACTCACGGACCGCGAGATCGTGACCTGGCTGAAGTCGGACGCTTAACCGACTGCGCCACCCAGGCGCCCCCCTCCATCATTTTCGAAAGAATAACAAGGTCCCGAACCCAAAAAGCACGAGAACCACCAACTTAGAAGAACCGGGTTATTTTTCTCTGGGCAGAAGCATGCCTTCCTTCTCCAGCTCCACAGCCAAGCATCCATCTGCCTGAGGGTCACCACCTTCCTGGTTTGGGTGCAGATTCTCCCCTTTATTGCCTTATCACCTGCCTTACCCCCCATCCTTACTGATGAAATGCCTTTGTTCTGCCCATGACGTGGATGCAGGAGGTTCACAGTGGTTCATTCTCCTTGGCAAGGCAGAGAGAGTAACATTCCTCTCCGAGAGCCTCTCAGCTCTCAATCAGGCAGTGCCCAGATGCGTATGAGGGCTGCCGATTTTGCCTGGACCCTCAATCAACAAATGCTATGACAGGGGCCGGAGAGAAAGTGACGATTCATAAAGGATTGTGATAGATGCACATCTATGGGTCGACAATGGGAGGGTGGTGCACGTAGAACCAGGGGAATCAGAGAGGACCCTGAGCTTGGGCCACAGAGGGAACCCCGTGTCGGCGATGGGGGACACAAGATGCCGGCCCGTCACTGAGTGGGCGGACGGGACCACACAGATCGAGTGTCCCCTTCCATGCGACAGAGCAAGGCTACAGGCAGAGCCACTCTCTCTTTGGTTCCAGGGACCTCAGAACCCCCCTTAGAAACAAAGCTGGAGCACCGTCTTCCATCGCTCTCCTGCAAATCACAGAAAAATATTCAACCTAATCCACCTGTAAACAATCACTGAGCTCCTCCTGGACACCTGGGTAAGTGCTGGCGGGAGGAAGTGCAAAGATTAATAGGAAACGCTCTCTCCCTGCACTCCAGGAGCAGGAAAAAAATCGTTAATGGAGCTGCTTATTAGCAGCAAAATGATCAGACTTGAGTTTCAGCTCCTGTCTCTTCCCTGGTCTATTTTCTAGAGGGAATGAAAGTAGGCAAAGCAGCCAAACAAAGTGGAGAAACTGAAGCCCTAAATACTGCACAAGACTGGATAATCAACGTCTCAAGTACAAGCAATGCTTCTGCAAAAGGAGCCACTCTTCGTTTCTCCTTTACAAATGGTATTTCTTCACCTCACATTCCACTGTTGGCCTGGACAGAGACAACCTGATTTACTACCAAGCTAGAACACTCCCACGTTTGACCTGGTTATGCTCAGGTTCCCAGGCAGGATTCCCCTAAGTGGCTCTTCAGAGGCATCCAGCCAGTGGGACACCCAGCCCAGAGGGCATCTGAGAGATGGAAAGGGACCCGGAACATTTCTGAATGGCAAAAGGGCTTCATCTTTAAAGCAGGCTCTGGAATCATAAGGTCTATGTTAAAATGGGCTGCCGAAAGGTAACCTGTTTATTCATCATGGCCAGAAGCACACAATCAGGGGGCTTTTCACCGGATACACGTGACCACCAGTGCCTTGAACTTGGGCGCTTGCTATTAGAAGCACGCAGGGGCCCGCCACAGCCAAATTTAATGCACTCGGTATGTGGTGACGAGGAAGACGACCCAAGGAGTGTTGTTGGAGAAGCATCTCTGAAGCCGGTTTACCCATCTCCTTCCCTGCCACTCACTCCCCTGCCCACTTCCCTGCCTCTCACCTCCTCCACCCCACCTCGATTGCAATCATTTCCATTCAGCAAGGTTTTTCGATGCTGGAAATGGTCTCACTGTAACCGTCTTCTAATCTTTTATGAAGCTTATCAAGATCATGTGTTTCCAAATCTCTTGTACTCTGAACATCAAAAGCCCATTAACTAATGAATTACATGTTTTTAAGGATTAGCTGTACCTAAAATATTAGAAAATCACTATTCCTTTCACACACAAAAAACTACATCTTTTCCTGGCGGTCATATGTTCTCTTTCTTCCTTCCTCTCTTACTCTCTCCTCTCTTTCCAGAGACCCTCTCATTCCCTCTCTCTGCTCAGTGATCACATTAGCACTCCATGCCCATTGGCCTACGGTGCAAACAGGAGAAGCTGATAAAATTCAGCAATCGGTAAAATTTTAAGCCATTTGAAAAGTGTCAAAATTGGAAATGAAGGGGCGCCTGGGTGGCTCAGTCGGTTGAGCGTCCGACTTCGGCTCAGGTCATGATCTCGCAGTTCGTGAGTTCAAGTCCCACGTCGGGCTCTGTGCTGACAGCTCGGAGCCTGGAGCCTGCTTCCGATTCTGTGTCTCCCTCTCTCTGCCCCTTCCCCACTCATTCTCTGTCTCTGTCTTTCAAAGATGAATAAATGTTAAAAAAAAATAATAATAATAATAAAATAAAATAAAATAAAATAAAATAAAACTAAATTAAATTAAATTAAGTTAAAAATTGGAAATGAAGAATGTAGCCCCTTCATTTCGAAAGCAGCTTAAAGGGCAGTGGGAAGGACTTTTCTAGAAGACCATGATGGATTCGGAACCCAGTGCCGACGTGAACTGAAGCAATGAGGGCCAACCAGCAAGGTTACCATGAGGATTAAATAAAAATAATGCCTGCAAAGCATTTGCCTCAATGCCTCGCACATGAAAAGTGCTCGGCAAATGATAGCTATCGTTATTATCAGGAAGTATTTACAACTGAGGCCATAATTCAAAAGAGGAAGAGAATTAGAAAGACAGACACCATACATACCAGAGATTGTTTGTTAATCCATCTGTGTGTTCTATTTAAATTGGCCTGACAGTGGACAAAGCGCTTACATTAACTTTTCCGATCCCCGGAACAAACCTGTGAAAGTCGGTAGAACAGGTGATATTATCCCACTCGATAAACCAGGACAAGACAGAGGGCCTGAAAGCTCTTTTTTTTTCTTTTAAATGTTTATTCATTTTTGAGAGAGAGAGAGAGAGAGAGAGAGAGAGAGAGAGAGCAAACACGAGCAGAGGAGGGGCAGAGAGAGAGGGAGACACAAAGTCCCAAGCAGGCTGCCGACGTTGGGCCCAAACCCATGAACTGTGAGATCATGACCTGAGCCAAAGTCTGACGCTTAACTGACTGAGCCACCCAGGCACCTCAGGGCCAGAAAGCTCTTGAGATGGTTTTGGTGTATGGCTTAACCATCATTAAGTGGAGCAAGGTGGACCAGAACAGGAGCCACGTGGCTCAAGGCCGTCGTGAAAGGGAGCTGTGTTCTCCATTTGGCTGAAATCCTCAGTCTTTCTAATTTATGGTCCTGCCTCATCTTAAGAACCAGTCTCTAAAGGATTTAAGATTTAAATGCCAAAGTCAATGCAATAAAAAGCTAACCCCCCAATTATCCAACTGTGGTTCAGTTGAATGACTCAAGGTGTTTCCTCCCACCTACCAGGCAGGAGTTACAGGCACCCTTCCCTACCCTTTCCTTCCCTTCCCAGAGCAGTGCACCCCGTGTTCAGGATCGGGGACCCCGCACATGGTTATAGGAGGAAAGCCACGCAAGTGCAGGGACTTGACTCCCAGCAGCCCAGCTGCTGTGTTGCCTTCTGTGGCCACAGCCCCAATTTAGCACAGAGGATTACAGGCTGGCAGCTGTGAATTATGCAAGCCAGATCGACTCCCCATGGCATTCCACATCTGGAGAAGCCTTCCTTGGGAATCGGTACAGACGCATCCAGGCATTCTCGCTGCTATTATTATCTTCAAAGCTACCTAGAGAATATTCTCTTTCAAATGCAAAGATTAAGAGAAGTCGAAAATGCATGGCATAGTTAGTAATTTTCATTAAAAAAAAAAAAAACCACACTCTATAGCCAATGTTGGTATCCAAAAAGACACTATTTTTTTTAATGGCATGAAATACAAAAGACATAAAAAGCACCACTGAAAATGCTGCTACACTATCAAATAATTTATACTTCCTCCCATGTTATCTAAAAATAAATGACACTTTTGAGGCAATCACATACATTAAATATGGGCAATTTGTTTCCCAAACCTTAATTCCAGGGTTTTAAATAGGCAAATGAAATAAAGGAAGATAATCGGGATGACTTCTGTCCCATAACATGCATAGGAGAAATAGGCAGGGTGCAGGGAAGAAAAAGGTTTTAGCACAAAATATTCAGCCATCTCAATGGAAAAGAACCTTCCACAACACACATCAATAGATCGGGCTGCCTCTGCTTGCCCTGCCCAACTGGGGACTTTGCTATAAAATCTGATTACTGTTATCAGCAGGATGCTGATTTGGCTGTCCTGCTTCAAGGAGAGTCATCCAAATTACAGATCAGCCAAAACACAGGCTGGGTGGTGCTGGCAGATGTAGACAGAATGCTCTGGAGTCTCTCCTTATCCTAAGGTAGGGAGAAGATTCTGCGGCCTGACTCAACACAAACTGTTCATACAGGTGACAAATACCAGACTCCCGGAACGGGAACACGCTGACCTCCCACATCATGGAAAACTACAGAAAATTCAAAAGGGGGCCGGTGCTTGGTTCTGGATGCTAGGATGCACATCCCACGAGTTCCTCCCCGGAGAGAAGCAGTTTGCTTTTTGCATCCTTTTGTTAAAGGACCTTTGGGAAATGTGTATTTAGTACCTAATGTGCAGAAGGTCCTGGGCTGTCCCCTCAGAGATATGGAGAAGCGTATCCCAGTGACATGCCTGCCAGGGAGACATACAGAAGAGGTCAGAAGGCACTTGGTGAGAAATGCCAAAGGCCTACAAAGTTCTAAGTGCTCCTGGAGCTGCAGGGGGAGTTGGGGCTTGAGCCAGGTGGGAAAGCATCAAGGAAAAGGAGGCGTTTGACCCACACTGAGTTCTTTCCTTAAGAGAGGAGCAGAGCCTCAAGTAGAACATGACTTTAGTTAGCTTCTCATATTAAACGGAGAGAAGGGCCAATATAGTCAACTGGCCGTTTTGCAAAAGATGATCGTGAAGCCCCAGGCTGGGTGTGAGGGATGTCACTGCTAGAAGAGGTGGAGGCTTCAGGAAGGGGTTCTGGTTCTTGCTGTTGACTATGTAGGAAGGGACGGAAGGAAGGGAGCCGGAGGGCAGCATTCATAACCAGCCTGTCACTCACACTGAAGATGTGCCACAGTGGGAACTCTTGGGGAGGAAACCTGGGCTCAAAAATCCTACTCCACTCTTTCTGGCTGGGTGGCCCTGGCTAAATTACAGTCCTCTGTCCCCAAACCTCAGTTCCCTGGACTGTGAAATGGGGCAGTGCCTGTCACAGTAGGGAGCTCATTAGCATGAAATAATGCATGTATATCCTGGAATACAGTATCTTGTGTACAAATAGTCAATAAATGTTACATCTCACCTGACTCTTCTCACATCATCTTGCCACACACTGGAATAAAGACTGGGATCACCAGCCATGGATTTTTCTGGAAAATGCTTAATTTCACAATTCTTATCTTGTTGGTCCATATGACAGGCAATATGGCCAACCTGAGACTTAGCAAATGCATTCTTTCCATTCGTAGGTAATAATAGTGCCTATTTAGTATCTTATTGGATCATCCATTCTCTAGACATTTTTGATGCGGGGGGGTGGTAGGATAGAGAGGAGGTGAGAGAGGAGAACTTAGGAGAAAAGGAACTATGTCCCCCTCTGGTGTGTGCTCAGTGAGTAAGCCCTACCAATGGCCCAGTTTCCTAGGAAACTCTGCTTGGAGACCTCATACAATAAACGTATCGGCAGTTTGCTTTGTAGAAGACACACACATCTGGCAGTCATTTTGGCAAACGTGTCACAAGGCCAACGGCATGCAGAATACCTGAATCAAACATTTTTGAGGTGAATATTCACTCAGGTGGCAGTCAATTTTTTTTTTTTTTACATTTAAAACAGACTCTATTCAGTTGACTCAAAACGTAAGACTTTTCTTTCTCATCATACTCATCCACCATGGCAAAGGGTGTCATTGTACTTAGTCTAGTTGGCATCAATATTCTTTACTCACTATTGAGCTCTTGCTCAATGCCCAGGCTGCAAGACTCTCCTCCCTGCATGCTCGAGAGAGGCCCTGGGCTCCCGCTCTCCTGGACCCGGACAGACGCCCCTCATCTCATTTCCCTCGAGAAGACTCCTCCAAGCTGCAGCAAAATCCTTGGGATTCAGGGAGTGACAAGGCAGGTACATCTACCCTAATCACAGAAGCTTTTTATTTAATCATCTCGTCTTTGTTCTAGAAGCCCCTATTGCCTACCCACATCTCCTAAACAGTTTACACAAAGCTCTGTTAGTTAATTAACAGCCTGCCTAGCTCCACAGCCAAGATCCTTAAGGAGGCAGAAGTAATGCTCAGAACAGACCAAGGTTTTAAGAGGTTTTATGACAGTGAGTTTGGTCAGTCTAGTCGAGAAGAGCAAATGAGAGTTGTGCTCTCTCCTCTGGTATCAGAGTATAGATGCACCTGCTGCCTCCTCGTCCCTGGATGAAAACGGGTGGTTTCTTAAGCATAGTGTTCCCTCTCACCTGTGTCCCAGTCACTTCATGGCTTCTCTTATTCTTGCTCTCTTTTGTCAAGATGGAATCTCAGTTAGGTTCTGAGACACATTTTTGTAAGAGCAGTATTATCCTGCGAATCCTTGCATGATATCTTGACGAAGAGCCCCTCCTTGATAAACTTTCTCTGAAACCATCAGTGGATGAAAAGCGGAACAACCGACTTCAGTCAGAAACCCTAAGACTCAAAAACTCACGGAGTGGGATGAACACTAACATGTGCTATCATGTAAGGCTGAGTGGACATCGAGGGCTCAAAGAGCACAGCTTCCCGAGGGAGGAGGGTAAGGAAGCCAGGCGGGAGACAAGGGTGCCCAGAGGAAGCAAGTCAGGAGGCAATTCGGAGCCTTCAGAAAACTTGAAGCTCGGGGCGCCTGGGTGGCTCAGTCGGTTAAGCATCTGACTTCAGCTCAGGTCACGATCTCGCGGTCTGTGAGTTCGAGCCCCGCGTTGGGCTCTGGGCTGATGGCTCAGAGCCTGGAGCCTGCTTCCGATTCTGTGTCTCCCTCTCTCTCTGCCCCTCCCCTGTTCATGCTCTGTCTCTCTCTGTCCCAAAAATAGATAAACGTTAAAAAAAAAAAGAAAAAAAAGAAAAAAGAAAACTTGAAGCTCAGTAAATGGGTGAATGCTGTGTCGAGTCAGGGGACCTTGGAGTAAGGGCTATGTCATGGACTAGGCAGGAAAAATAGGCATGGCACCTCAGGAGAAGGGCGGGGGTGCAAAGAGCTGGGATGGAAGGGGAGGGTCTTTGAGGTTCTCAAGGGAGAGTCTGTTTCAGGGTATGGTTTGTGACTTCAGCAATATACAGTCAACACTCAGGAAATGTTTGCTGAGTCAGAAAGCCCTAAAACTCAGAGTGATGAGGACAGAAAAGCTCTGGGCTCTGTCCTAAGTGATTTACGTGTACTAGCTCATTTAATTCTCTGAGGTTGGTACCAATATGGCAGGTGAGGAAACTGAGGCATAAGCAGGTAAACTAACTCGCGGGGGATCACGCTGGTAATTGATAGTGGCATCTGGATTAAAAGCCAGGCATTCTGGCTGCAGATTTTGTGAATTCAACCACAACAGCACACAAACCACAGGGAATATAGTCCTCTGGGTAATTTCTCGATCACTTTTTGAAAATATACCCATCCCAACTCCCCAACTGAAAGTATCTGTAGGAATTATGCTAGTGCTTAAATTATAGCTTACTAAATATGTGAGTTTTCAATTTTTTTTTTTTTTTTTTTTTTTTGGAAATACACATGGGGAAAGAAGGAAAATTATGGTCTGGTTACCACGAACTGAATTAGGCAGAGAGAGGGTTTTTTGCTGTCTTTTTGTCTGCTGGTGTAATTCTCTATAACAGGTACTTTCCACTCTCATGATTTCACTCTGACTGAGAGAAATAGATTCGGTATCATTTCTCAATTGATTGAATTTTTGCTGAGAAACAAGACATTTTTTTAAAAGGCCAATGACTTATCCCATCCAACTCTAGTTGTTTTCCTGTGAAGTCAACGGTCTTGTCCATTTTCAATTTTTTCAATTATTTTTAAAATTTTTGGTTAAATAGACATACCATAAGTTGTACTATTTTAACCATTTTTAAGTGCACAGTTCAGTAGCATTAAGCACATTCATACTCTTGTGCAACCATTACCACCAACCGTTTCCCAACCTCTTTCCATTTGTCAAAAACTAAAAACTGTACCTTCCTTTTAGTCAGGAAGTTTCCCTTTAATAGACAAAACTAAAAGAAACAATTGGGCAAAGAAGAAAGGGGTTAGTTTGCAGAATGAAGTCAACCCAAAGAAAACAATTATATTCAATCTATTCTCTATAGGACAGGTTTAAAAACAAAACAAAACAAAGCCAGATCTTTGTCACTGAAATTGACAGCTTAATCCTCATATAATTCAATTCTCTTTAAGGTGGTGTAACTTATGGTAGCCTAGTAAAGAGAAAGTAGTTTAAAGTATTAACCATGTGGGTTATCTTTGGGACTGACGCAAAGCAGGGCTAACATTCTCTTCGAAAGGCATTACCCCGCTGGACCCCACGCCCCAGATGCTGATTCAATTGATTACCAGTATTTCTTGAAGCTTCCCTGAAGAGCCTCATGTGCAACCATGGAGGAGGAATCCTAAAGTTTAAAGCAGTGATATGGGCTGAATATCAATTTGAAGCCATGGAGTAAATATGCATAAATCAGCCTTCTGGTTTCTCTTTATTCGGAGACCATTTGGAGAATGTGATGACGTTTTGGATCATATCCTAGAAATGCATGTCTACTCAAACATGCTCACCAAATTCATATCCCTTTGCAGGGGCCTTTGGTCCACTAGAAGCCCACCTTTACCTGCTGAGTGCGGAATAAGCAGGGACAGCAGCCAAGGAGGAAACCCTGGAGAACACCAACAAAGAATGAGCCAGCTGAGCAACCCAGGAGACTGGACGCTGCAGCCAGAGAGGTGGGAGGAGAGCCAACTGAAGGCAAGAAACGGGAGAATTTTTAAGAGAAAAGGGTAGTGCAGAGTCAGATGCGATGAACTGGCCAAACAATGGCATTGGAGATGGTCAAGAGGAGACAGCAGGACCTATGAAACCATCAAGCATGCTCTGTTGGAAGACAGGCTGGAGGGCAGATACCATAGATGTACAGAGGTGGGTAGGACAGAAAGGCCAATGGAAGCAGCCATTGGGATTAAACTGCAAAGAGGTATAGATGTCAGAGGAGTCTCAGGACAGTGGTGGGTGCAGGGCCAGAACGCTGAGGGCAGGAATAAGGAGATGGGGTTTAGACATGATAAGTTCTCATGTGAACAGCTACTGGACCTCGTTCTCCAGATCCCATCTGCCTTCCTTCCCACGCTTGCCTGTCTGCCTCTATTTCCTGGTTTTGCCTGAGGCACACTCGACTCCCTGACCTCCAGACTCCAAAATATCTAGCCATCTCTCTCCCTAACCCCACACCTTCATCCAGTTGCCTGGTTCTCATGAATTCTACATCTGGTTGCTGTCAATACTTTCCCTAATGTCCACATCCTACCCCTTTCTCCCTTGTGCAAGCTTCATCCACCCATGACTCTGTTTTAACTCCACACCACTTCCAATGTGTTTTTTATCTTCTGTTACTGTTAGAGATGGGCCATCCGAAGTTCTTCAGGTCAGATTCTATTTTCCAAAAATGGCCTACAACAATATTTCCCATCCCACATGATCTCCTACAATGTGGTAGTGACGCTCTCCCTCCCCTGAATCTGGATAGAGTGTGAGCCAGGGAGGGCAGAGAGAGAGGGAGACACAGAATCCAAAGCAGCTTCCAGGCTCTGAGTTGTCAGCACAGAGCCCGATGTCGGGCTCGAACTCCCAAACCATGAGACCTTGACCCAAGCTAAGTCAGACGCCCAACCAACTGAGCCACCCAGGCACCCCTAAATTTGCTTCCTGTTAAAATCATTCCATTAGATGAGCTCTATGAGCATTTATTTTAGCACATATTTAAGCTAATGTGTCCTGCTCTAACAATGTGTAGTTCAAAGGTAAGTAAGTGAGCTCTCATTCTAGTTAAAACAAGACTTTGCGGGACTCAAATTTAAAACAAAGTCCTATGTTCTGAGGAATAATGTTTTGAGGGGAAAAAAAGCCACCATAAATTTGGGTAGGTACTCTGGAAAATGTGTATAAAGTAGAGGAATGATTCTGATTTTAAAGTTTATTTATTTTAAGAAAGAGAGAGAGCATGAGCAGGGGAGAGACAGAAAGAGAGGGAGAGAGAGAGAATCTCAAGCAGGCTCTGCACTGTCAGTGCAGAGTCCGATATGAGGCTTGAACTCCCTAACGGTGAGATCATGATCTGAGCTGAAATCAAGAGTTGGTGGCTTACCCGACTGCTACCCACGCACCCCTCTTGCGGTCCTTTAGAAAGACAGAGCTCAGGGTGGTAAGGACGATCTCCAGGTTATAAGAGGGAAAATCTGAATATAGAGCCCGGCTGAGAGGAAACCATAGTACTCCAGGAGAGATTTAATGATGATGCTTATAACTGCTCTCAGTACATTTAGAAATGATGTGAAAAGTACTAGCAAAGGTAGAAGTGACAAGAGTTACGGAGGCAGTGAATATACTGTAAACATCAACTCTACAGTGTGAGGGACCTGAGTTCAAACCTAAGCCTGTCATTAAGTAGGCTGTGTGACCTTGAGCAAGTTACGAAACCTCTCTGTGCTTCAGTTTCCTTCATAAGAGAGGTGTTGGAAGAATAAGATCACATAGAAGAAAAGTAAAAAGCCAGCTGATTAGAGTGTTCCTAAAGACACTTCCTCAAGGACATCTATGTCCGTTATGGTTGGTAACTGATTGGATGCGGGGGTTGGGAGTGAGGAATCATTATATCCTAAATAATAATAATAATAATAATAATAATAATAATAATAATAATGATATAATAATTTCCTCTTAGAACAGGTCATTCCAGACATCTGCCTTAAAAAAAATCATGTCCGAACCTTTTTTCCCCACAATTTCAAAAAGTACATTAGAAGAAAATAGAATACAATTGCAAGGTGGTTAATTAATTGGGGATTATTTCTAAATGACATTCTTAAAAAGCTGTAAATTACATTTGATGAGAGGAACAAAGGATCTATTTCCTCCCTGCCTCTGCTACTGGGAGAAACCACCACGTTCATCAGTCATTAAATAAAACAAATCTGGTGTCCAAAATTATCAGGCTGGAAAATCACACCGCTGAATAAAATGTTCACCTGAAACCCAAACTCTAAACTCTCGAAGGCCAAGGGCAATAAGAGGGGTGCACTGAGATACGAAACCAGAAAATGGATAAACTTCTTATAAGGAAACCTGGTTCACAGAGCAAAATCCAGGACTGCAGGATGGGAGCCTGGGCGCTGATCCCACACGGTGGTCATGCCTTCTCCAGGCTTCCCCTCCTTGCTCCAAAGTGCCCTCCTTCGTGGCAGAAAGAGTCTTCTAAAGCATAGCTCTGCTATCCCTCCCTGGATGGTTACTCGGCCCCGCAAATTCAAGCATGAAAATCCTGCCAAGGAGGGGAAGCAGCATTGATCACACTTTCCACTTTATAAAAGAAAGAATTCCATAAAATAAAGTACTTAATGGCACTCGGGAGATAGCACACAATATTCGCTCTTCTGTCCCTTGTTTTGGACTTGTGTATGTCTTATAGATCTCTCCATATTCATATGTGGACATCGTTCTCTATCATTTTCTCTCTCTCATTCTCTCTCTCTTTCATTCTCTCTCTCTCTCTCTCCCTCCCTCCTGCTAGGTGATACTCTACTGTGTGCATATCACAGTCTATTCAACTAGCTCCCCATTGCTGGATGCTTGGTTGTTCCCAACCTTTTAGGATTACAGCACTACCCAGGCAAAGAGCCGATGCAGGTGTGGCTTCACTGGGCGGCCGGAAGTACGGTGGCACTGGCATTTCCACCAGATAATGCCGAGGTCCCCTTTGCAGAGGCTGCCCAGCCTCCCACCCTCCGGGGTAAAAAAAAATTCTGATTTCCATTCTGAAGGTTTTGCTCATTTTCATGTTTTCCTTCTGTGTTATCGTGTGGGTCCTTTGAAAACAGACATATTTATAGAGGGGCTGATCAGAGACTATATCCTCACTACTAAAGCAAAAAAGATCAAAACGCCTCATTTCACTGCTTGGAAGGATCAAATCGGTAGTACAGACAGCAAGTGTGAGACTGTATAGGAGCTGGACGTTCTCGGCAGACGCATCGGACTTAGAAGATTTTATGGAAGAAAAGGGACTTGACGAGGCCCTTGAAGAAAGCAGAGGTGCTAGGTAAGCAGAGGAAAACCTTCAGGTTCGCAAGCAGAAATGTACATAAAGTGCACAGGGAAGGCTGGGCAAGCGGACTGCAGCAAGGTAATTGAGGACAGATCCTAGACATGTAACCGGGTCACGAATGCGGAGGACCTTACGTTCCATGGGGCAAAGTTTGGTCATTCTGATTTAGGATTTCTGATTTAGGCTGTAGGATGGGTGGACTGTCCATCTTGCTTTGCCCAGGGCCGTCCTGGTTGGTGTCTGTTGTCTTATTATCTCTATCACGTTCAAGAATCCCAGTTTAGATGCTAAAAGTATATAACGAGTCATCCTGCCAACAGAGACCACCAAAAATCTGTGGATGAGAGAGAAAGATGACGAAAGAAATATTTCAGCCAAATAAACGTGAGTACCAAACACACAGACCGGAGGAAGGGACAGAGACTGGAGGAGGCAGCCGACCAGGACGTCACCGGGCAGGGTAGCAGGAATGCAGAACCAGGAGGAAGGACGGTAGGCCTGACTAGTTTGAAACAAAGCTATCTGCTTAACCTCTCTGGAGCTGCCATTTCCTCATTTGTAAACTGAAGATATTGGATGAGTCGCAAAAGGGCCCTTTCAGTTCTTTTTTTTTTTTTTTTAATTTTTTTTTTTTAACGTTTATTTATTTTTGAGACAGAGAGAGACAGAGCATGAACGGGGGAGGGTCAGAGAGAGGGAGACACAGAATCTGAAACAGGCTCCAGGCTCTGAGCTGTCAGCACAGAGCCTGACGCGGGGCTTGAACTCACAGACCGCGAGATCATGACCTGAGCTGAAGTCGGCCGCTTAACCGACTGAGCCACCCAGGCGCCCCTGGGCCCTTTCAGTTCTAACACTCCAGGGTCGAGGAGATTCTCGCTCCGGTCTAGGTGCAGGGACATGTGGACAAGTGGAAACAAGATGAAGGGATGGTGAAGGGCAGGGAACAGTCAGCATAGCTGAGCACGAGTGACAAGGCCAGGAGAGTTACTGCCGCTGATGGATGAAAGGGACGCAGACGCCTGAGCTGAACTGTGACCCAGTCCGTGAGGCTAGCTTTACACGTGCTGTGTTTGAGATGACCAGCAGGCCACTGAGGTGGCTACTTAAAGACACCTGTAAGAGGACACCGTGATGTAACCGAGCCAAATGGAAACGAGGGTCGGGCTGCTTGTTCTCTTGTTTGCCAGATTTCTGGTGACAGGCCTCGGTGAGGGGAGGTGTTACTCACTCATGGTGCTCAGGTCTGACGCAAAGACCAGAGGTGAATAAATGAAGAGTGGGAGCCTGAGCTTCAGGCCAGATAGTCCGGGAAAGAAGGGTAGGTTCTCAATGGCAAGATGAGTTGACAGTCCCAGCCACTGTCAAAAACTCTGAAGGAAATGGACTGCTTCTATTCAGAATGTATTTAAGGTAAAGCCATGCCTATATCTGGATGGCTTTGGAGTCTTAGCAAGTACTCTATTCCTTCAGGTTTGTTTCCCCAATGACAAAAGGGATGTGCAGCCACAACTCCTTACCATTAAAGAGTCTTTGGTTAATGGAGGGTCCTACAGGTAGATTTAGGTCCACGGGATGTCCATTTCTCCTCACAGGCCATAAGATTGGCTCCTAGACTATCTAAGTTCCCTTACCCTAGATCTCATGTGTCCAGGTCTCAAAAGATCATTGAAGATCATCCTTACTAGCCAAGCCTGATGCAGCTATAATTTATGTCGAACAGAAAATGGGCTTTTAAATAATTCCTTGAACAAATGATCCATGAGCACCAGCTTCTTAACAGAAGATATTGGGGAATGAAAAGATTTTCCCCCTAGGCTTCCACTATCCAGTGATGAGATCAGAAGCAGATAATTAAATCACCCGGGGGCATGTTGCTCTACATAAATTCAAAACCATAAGGTAAGAGTTAAAATATTGTAATTGTGTTCAAGCTGAAAGAATGGGAAATGGCTTTTTTCCCCTCCTTGCGAATGTTCATGCGCAAACTTTTCCTTCTTAAAAAAGAACGTTTTCAACTGAAAAAGAAACACTAAAATCATGTGCGAATGAGTCATGAAACTCCACATTTATTAAAGTGTTCCCACATGATCACGAGCTTCTGTAATTCTGAAATAGGATGACAAGTCGCCTGGGGCTTGAGGACGGGACTGTGCCTCATTCACTCACTCAGCAGATACCTGACACATCCACGACGCTGAAGTCAAGTGAACATTTCTGATGTGGCAGCTTCTCTGTGTCTAGAACTGACGGTAACCCAATGGTTTCATGCTCGCTGTAACAGCGCACTGAGATGTTAACAGGAAGTGACCAAAGAAGAGGAGAGAAAGAAAAAACGGGGCATCTTTTACAAGCCCAACTGCTCTGAGAAATGTCCACTCCAGCTGTCAGGGACTTAAATACCAAAGGAAAGGTAAATTGGATTAGGTGCATTTGGACGAGAGTTCCAGTAAGATGCTTGGTAACTTCTGATTACATTTAATGACATTACACGGAATCTGCTTCTAGAAAATGGGGTTTGCATACCGCAAGTTGCATTTATAGATCTTGTCCTTACAGGAGGTATACCTGAGTGCAGGGCCTAGATGCATGCAGCTTGCAAAGAAAGAAAGGATGTCGGGAAATCAGTCACATCCTCCACGAGGCCTACGAAAAAGAGTACGCAAAAGGGGTAGTAGGGGTGGAGTGGGGATAAATCAGGACTGGGTTTTTGGGGGCTTTTTTTGTTTTTCTATAAAAGATCCTTTCTGAACTTGAATCATCCAGCTTGTCATATTGACTGTCTACAAGATCAATTCTCTTTTTTTTATTTATTTATTTTTAGACAGAGAGAGAGAGAGAGAGAGAGAGAGAGAGAGAGAGAGAGAAAAGGAGGGGCAGAGGGAGAGAGAGAATCCTAATCAGGCTCTGTGCTGTCAGTGCAGAGCCCAACGTGGGTCTCAGTCTCCCGAACTGTTGAAATCATGACCTGAGCCAAAATCAAGATTCAGACACTTAACCCACTGAGCCACCCAGGGGCCCCTACGAGATCAATTCTAACTAACTGCTCAGGCTGTCCCACTGCCTGTATCACACGGTCTACGAAACACGACTGACACCGAGAAAAAGACGAAAAGGAAGGAAGGAAAAGCACACCTCCAATCAAGTTTCTAGGTTTTTCTCGAAAAATCATTCGGCTTCTTTCTTCTGACCTCATGCCTGGGAGTTACTAACAAAAAGTTCTTTAGTGTGGAGGCCACTGCTTCTCCTCCTTGCCTCCTGATCTCTCCTCCCATGGCCCATGTTTTAGGATGAGCTGGAAGGTCATACAGGCCAGGGCACGGGAACAGCATTGCATAGCTACCACATGAGCCCCTCCCTTGTCATCCCTGCTTTGTTGGACTGTATGGAGCTGGTCAGGCAGCGAGGCGAGCTTGCCGGCCCTACCTGGACCCAAAGCTCCGTGTGCAGTGAGCTCTGTGTGCAGCTGGGACAGGACCCAGGTGAAGGGAAATGCAGAAATGTGTCTCCCTCTGCACCCCAGCCACACAGGCACGCCCAGGGACATCTACTTCCGCCTCTCCCCATCCCCTGACTCTCTTCAGCCCCCCATTAGCAACCCACTGTCTGGTCCTGGGTGCCTGTTCTGTAGGCTCCTGGTGTATGTGGACCTGAACTCCTCACTGCGTCCCTCTGGTCTTCCAATGCCTCCGGCACATGGCCTCACCCCTCTGTGACCTGCGGGCTGTCTTGTTGGGGCAACTACCTGCAGCTGCTTAGAACGACATCCGTGCTAGACGTTGCGCATTAGCTAGCTAAGCGCCCTGTCCAATCGCCGTTTAGCAAAGCTGCCTGGACTACAGAGGCTGAGAGGCTAAAAACTACATTTCCCAGTCTCTCTTGCAGCTACGGGTCTACATGTGACATAGACTCTGATAAGCACACGCATTCACGTGAGATTGAGAGGGAGTAGGTACCGAGCCGTGGCTGTGCAGGGAGATTGGCTCTAATCACAGACATGGTGTGTGTGATTGTCTGGGCAGCTATGGCAGATTCTTACGTCCCTTACCTAGTGACACCAAGGCTGAGTATGAGCAACGGAGTAACTTCTAGAACAGTCTTCATTCTTCAAGTTTCTTAATATCTTGTAACAGACTGCAGAACTTCCCTTCAATATAAACTGTGTGAATGCCTTGAGGGTAGGGAATGATTTACTAACGGCGTCTTTGAATCTTCTAGTTGGAAGGGCTCATGTAGTCCAATCTTCTACCAATTCCAGAATCTCTTTTATGGCTAACTCTGCTAAGTGGCTACCCTAAATCCATGGCACCTTCCTTACAAATAGAAGACCTATGTTGTTCAAAGCAGCGCTGCACCTGGCTAAAAAACTAAATTTCCTGGGTACTTTCATATTTAGGAGATGTCATGTGACTCAGTTCTCGCTAATGAGGAATAATTTTAAGATACTGAGGATTTCTGGAAAATATTTGCTTTCTTAATGTGGGCTGTCCCTTCTAGACACAACCTTCTTCATCCTGTTATAATGAGCATGGGTGGCTCAAGGAAGGGCAACCAACTTCAAATAGCCAGGATGAAGGACACGTAAGGAGGGCAGGGGCAGAAAGAGACAGGGAGCCTGGGTGCTTCATGGTACCCTGGTGCCTCAATCCTAACCGAGGGGGTTCACTCAGGAATTTTACTATGTGAGAATTTTGTTGGTTAATCCCTATTTGTTAAGCCACTGCGGTTGGGTTTCCGTAACTTGGACTGAATGCATTCTCTAATTGATAGAGACAACACTCTAAATGCCTAAGACTCTGCTTAAACCGTTTCCACGATGGGAAGCTGACTGCCCGAAGCGGTCACTTACATTTTTGGTTGGCCTTGTGGAAAATAGCGTTTCCTCTCCCTAAAGTACAATTTGATCCTGTACAAGAGATAGCACGTTGGTGCACAAGAGTGAAATTTAAGACCAAAAGCCATGTATTGAATACTTGTACATAGACGATCTTATGTAATCTTCCTATTATCCTGTGTCACAGGTTTTACTGTGCCCACCTGAGGATAGAAAAGAGGGTGTCGGTGCCTTTAAGCGCACCCCTGACAAGTGACCATATTCGTTTCCTTGGGCTGCCGTAACAAATTGGCCGCCCTAGACCAATAGAACTTGATTCTTTCACAGTTCTGGAGGCTGGAAGTCTGAAATCAAGGTGTCAAAAGGTGCATGGTCCCTCTGACAGCTCCAGGGAGGAATCTTGCCTTGCCTCTTCCAGCTTCGGATGGACAAGGACAACTCTTGGTGCCCCTTGGCGTGTGACAATGTCGCTCCAGTGTCTGCCTCTGTCTTCACACGACCTTCTTGCCTGTGTGTGTCTTCTACCCTCTTATGATAACATCGGCAATAGATTCGCGAACTGCACTCATCCAGTATGACCTCACCTTACAAATGACATCTAAAAGGATCCTATTTCCAAACAAGGTCACAGTCTGAGGTTCCAGGTGGACATGATTTTTTTTTTTCCTTCTAAGTGTGTGTAGCGCGGGGGGTAGGGGTGGGGTTGCTATTTAACTCACTACAGCGGCAAAGCCTTCGCTCGGGGCTTTTCTTCAGCTGTTTAGGAGTTAAAGACAATGAGTTTGTATCTAAACCTGTACATCCAGCATGGAGGGTTCTTGACATATAAAATTTAAAACACCGACAAAAAGCTAAAGCAAACCACTATCACTTGATTTTTAATTGCTTAGATCTTCAAGATAAGTGTCATGCACCAGGTCCTATATTGTCTTGAATTATATATAATTAACTTCTATTTCTATGATGTCAACCTTACTAGTTCTAAATTTGGCTTCACTTTCCTAGTTGAAAATAAATGTTCACAGTTTACACTTACTGATATATATTCCCCTACGCTTGAATCTTAAAACGGTATGTGGGGAAAGAGTGAAATCTCTGTTCAGAGTCAAACATTAGTAATATGTGTGGGTTGTCTTAACTCATTCGCTTACCTTCCGCACATATGTCACACAAAGCTATCTTAAAAATTCTACCTAGCCTGTACTCAGCATTCAACATGCTACATATTTTATGACATCTGATTCCTAGAACAACCCTAAAAAGTGGTCGTATCAGAGGCAAGTGTTTTAAGTCACGACGCCTTGTAAAGTATCCTGCACAGGAGACAGATAAATAACAAATGGTTTTGGATTATTTTTATTATTTTCATTCAATTTTACCACCCTTGCCTATAATTAACATATAACGGAAATATTACTGAATTGTAAAGAAGTTTCAGGCCTGCAAAAGAGGGAAGAGCCTTCATAGTAGGAAATGTCAGGGTTTAATGGGAATTCAGTCCCTAATCTAAAATATTTAATTATTTGCAAAGTACTTTTATACCCTTTAATGAGTCGTGCTATAATTCATGCAAGTCTCACATCTTCTGTACGTTCCTGAATCAGAAACTTCCGTTGGCTATCCCTGGTTCCCTGAGACATGCACTCCTTATATCAGTGAAGCCTAACCAGGTTAATCTCCTATCTGTAACATTTGAAAATAAAAAGGAATTTTCATTCTCTTATAGAATTATCAAAGACGTACCTTTTGCTCACTGAAGGATTAGGAAGAGAGCACTTCTCATCCAATAAATCTCCTATCTAATTTTGGTAATGGATATCTAATTTCATTTTTGAGATGCAGATACAAGGATATTAAACATGGGAATGTATCAATAAAGATGTTGCTATAACAGCTATGAACAGCTGACTCCTATCATCTTCCTTTCGTCTCAGAGAATGCCATAGAAGTACGCCTGTTAACAGAAACCTGAGCTCATTGGGGTTTCTGCCGGTGAACAAAAGCAGATATAACAGGAAAAAAAAAAAATAAAGATTGCAGATGGACAGTAAGATCATAAACCTGTGGTATATAAGGTTACATCAGTAAAGGCCTGACAATACAGATGTTCAAAAGCCTGACACTCTCTTACTAAGCAAAACAATGACAACTCAAAGTGTGACTTGTTTAAACTCACATTTCTAAATTTAGGGAAAAAATGGAGATGATTACAGGTACTCAGGCCACCACCACTCCTGAGAGATCGTCCCTTTTTTTTCTCTCGTAGATGGAAACTATCATATAAATGAATGTAACATCTGTGTGTTTTTACTTGATTGTCCGGTTACGTAACACCTTTTACATTAGAGCAGCTATTAAATATAAGTTAGTTTCCTTAATGCTTTAAGATACACATGGATGAATAAGATATACTCTCTACATGAGGAACCTGCAATCAAACCAAGGAAAGACAGATGGCTTAGAACAGAAAGGCCACGGGACCAACCTATGGGGTGGAAGAAGAAATCACGTTTGGCTACCTGGATCATGAAGCTCTTCAAGGAGAAAATCACATCTGATCTGAACACTGAAGGACAGATCAAGTTCCAGTGATGGGGGAAGGCACACCAGGACACAGAAGATAGGACAAAGGCGCTGGTTCCCTGAACCTGGTTCAGCCGGTCATGGGGCCAGAGTTCTAAACGTGAAGTATCCAGATTCCAGTCCCCAATTTACTGGTGTGTGTCCCTCAAGGTGGAGAATTTGTATGTTTTTTTTTTAAAGTTTATTTATTTATTTTGAGAGACACAGAGATAGCATGAGTGGGAGGAGAGGGGGAGAGAGAGAATCCCAAGCAGGTTCCACACAGTCAGCATGGAGCCCAGCACAGGGCTTGAACCCACAAAACTGTGACATCATGACCTGAGCTGAAACCAAGAGTTGGATGCTTAACTGACCGAGCCACCAGGTGCCCCAAGAACTTGTATGTTTAACAAGCTTCCCATTAGATTCTCTGGACAAAAAGATGAGAGTAGAAGCCCCCAGGAAATATTCAGGGCCTAAGACATGGTTGTATTCTAAGCAGAGAATGAGACAGAAAGTGAAGTGAGAAGCAACACAGACCACCCGTGGCCTTGAAATGTCAAGCTTAAGAGTATGGAAACCGCCCGAGATCCATGGGTGAGGGAACGATGTGATCAGAGCTGTGTTTCAGGTGAAGGCCTGGCAGTATCCAAAGGGCAGATGTGATGGGCAAAGACTCTAGTCAGGGAGTCTTGACTGCAACATGAACATGAACACCGCAACATGAACATGAACACTGCAACATGAACATGAACACTGCAACATGAACAGGAACACCGCAACATGAACAGGAACCTGGGGAAAATGTATGGTCTGCACTGCTGTAAGGGCACAGCAGCAGAGTCGAGAGGAAGAAGAGAGTGTTAGAGAGAGAACTGGGGAGGCCTTGGGTAATGAGCTAGAGGCAGAACAGAGATACAAATTGGCAGGTGAGCAGTCTGAAGGCAGGTCTGACTGCGGGGCCCAGGGTCCAGGTGGCCAGTCTGGAGCTCAGGTCTCCGGGTGGATAGACCTCAGATGCTGCATCCTGCTGACATCGCCACTACCTGCTCGAGTACTGCCTCCAGACCCTCTGGGTTGCACCTTTCACATGCCCGGCCAGACTTCCTCCCATCACCTGATAGAAAGTCAGATCCAATGAGTGCACTTCCCTCCGGTGGACAGGGTCTGCTTTCCAAGCTCCAGGCGCCCTCCAGCGCCCCCCTGAAATCCCCTGTTAGCCGGCTGGTCTCTGAGCTCTGCTCTCACGGGCATGGTGTGCTGGTTCATCTCAGGCACGGACGCCTGAACAAGGCCGAGCAAGCACACAGGCCCACACGCAGTAATACTCTTTCTATCAAAAAACGGTCTCCACTAAAAACTGACAGCAGAAACAAAACCAAAACTAAAAGTGTAACACTGGCCACCTGAGGATTAGAAGTTGGGGAGGAGTTGGAGTTTGATCCTTGTTTTGCTTTGTTTTGTCTTTAATGGGAAAGCAAAGCCACGGCGAGGGAAAGCTGGCAGAGGAAACAATAGAACAGTGTCAACGCTCCTGTCTCAGTGGATCAGGCTGTGATACGATGAAGGTCAAGACTGGCTAATAAAAGGTCAGGACTCGTGATGCACCATCGGGGCCAGTAAAGCTTTTGTTTGTTCTGTTTTGTGTTCTGTAACTCAGGGGCTGGCAGTCATTGTAAGGGAGCAAAACAAACAAGTTCTGGCCCCTTCAAGGCCACATCCAGGCACCGCACAATGCTGGGGCGCCAGGGTGGTCTGTGGGCATGATGCACCCCCCCCCGCCCCCCCGCAGCTGCACGGTGCAGCAGCCCGCATCCTTCTGGCAAGCTGAGAGCAGGAAGCAGGGCAGGCTGGCCATGGGCAGAAGGCTGGGGAAGGCATGTGGGCACAGGACAAATGGGCACTTGTTCTCTGGCGGGTGTTGGGCAACCACTTTCATAAATGGTGAAGAGGGGAGGAAGGAGGCATTGACAGCATGCCCGTGTGTCTGATACAGCAGGGAGGAGATGCCTGTTCTGGTATCTGCGGGTGACTCTGTTTTTTGCATAAACACCAGCAATATTTGAAACAGAAAAAAACCTGCAGTCCCCCGGCTCCAGATACGTCATCCTGTTTTCTCTCCTCTCTGCAATTGCTTTCCCCCTCTCCTGGAGAGCCGGCATCCCACCCCTTCTCAGCCTGGGGAAAGTTCTATTCAGCGTTCAAGTCCAGGCAAAGGGGTCCAGATTCTCTGGAATCTTCTCTAACGCTCCTAGGCACAACAGACTGCCTCTTCCTCTGGGCTGCAATGGTATTCATGCATGCTGCCATTATGAGCCACACGCGAGGTGCCATACTGTACTGAAGTTGCGTAAGCTGCTGTTTGGCCCCAGCTGTGCTTTATTTACCTCTGAATCCACAGCACTTGCAAAGGCAATGGCTCTATGGTCACCGTGGAAGATGCAGAAACCACACACCGACCTCACCACTTACTCATAGGAAGATCAATGAATATAAACTCTGCCAACAGCGGCCTCACTTTGACCCTTCACTCCCGGATGGAGGGAAGAAGCTCTAAAACTCTTCCAGAAACCTATTCTGGTTTTGCAACTCCAAGCAAATAAGTTCCTTCTCAGACGCTGTCCACTGCACCCCAGTGCCTACCACTCACCCCTCTGGGCTCCATGGACATGGACCAGGACCAGGACCAGGACCAGGACCAGGAAGAGGACAGGAGCACTCTGGGAACCTCTCTGCTTCTGCCTGAGGCAAGAGTAATTCTCTCCGTGCAACATAAATCCCAGACAATGATCTCATCATGGGTGTCAACACAGCCTCTTCTATAAAGCAGAGAACAGTCGTTCTAATACTGGGAGAGTCTTCCTATATGTGCTACCAAGGTCTTGCCAAGTGCTCAACAGATGTTCGTTCAATGGAACAGACGTCCCTGGTCACTTTTCATTAGATGTTCTTACCTCACCCTGAGAAACTTTGTAAGAAAAAAAAGAGATGAAGTTGGGATTAATCCATTCGTTTTACATAAGTGTAGACAGTCCCACATTATCAGTGGCCCAGCTGGAAGAGTGAGGCAGAAAAGGCTTCAAGAAGGAGATATCTGAGGGGCGCCTGGGTGGCTTGGTCAGTTAAACATCCAACTCTTGATTTGGGCTCGGGTCACGATCTCACAGTCATGGGTTCAAGCCCCACGGCAGGTTCTGTGCTGACAGCACAGACCCTGCTTGGGATTCTCTCTCTCTCCCTCTCTGCCCCTCCCCCACTCTTTCTGTAAATAAATAAATACACATTTTTTTTTTAAAAGAAGGAGATATCTGAGACTGACATACTTGAAGTGTGGGAAGCATGTGCACAAGCTGAGAGGTGTGGAAGGAGAGAGCATTCCAAGTGGCCTAAGAGCATGGGCAAAGGCTTGAAGACGAGAAAGTAGAAAGCATGCTCAGTGAACCGCCTGTCCTCGTCATATGCTTCCCTCTAGGGCGACAGTGGCGTATTCTAGAATCAGCACAGGTTATGAAGCCAGTCATCCCACAGCTGTGTGGCCTTGAGAAAGTCACTTAAACTCTCTGGGTAAACTCTCTCACCAGTAAAATAGAGGTGATAATGCCCGGTATGGTTGTTCTAAGATTTTAGGATGTATGTTAGAGATGTGGTAAAGCATATGTACTAAATAGGGGCACCTGGGTGGCTCAGTCGGTTAAGCATCCGACTACGGCTCAGGTCATGATCTCGCGGTCCGTGAGCTGGAGGCCCGCATCGGGCTCTGTGCTGACAGCTCAGAGCCTGGAGTCTGCTTTGGATTCTGTGTCTCCCTCTCTCTCTGCCCCTCCCCTGCTCCCACTTGCACTCTCCCTCTCTGTCTCTCAAAAATAATAAACATTAAAAAAAATTTTTTTAAAAGAATACATACTAAATAAACGGAAGATACGATGAATGATGGTGATGACGATGTTGCGATGATGAGCCATAAGGTCCTTGAAGACAGAGACTATTTCTTACTCTCACTTACGACCCCTGAAGTACCTGCCATCCTGTTTGGCCCCAATTCAACAGGGACTTGCGTGTTGACTTAAACGATTCTCCGTGCCAGTTTATTTCTATTGCTATGCTCTGGTTTTCGCTGTGCCATTTAAAGGAACGTTTACTACTTTTTGTAAGCCTAATCAGACACTGAAGAGAGTCCACGGACAGGAGAATGCACGAGACGCAAATTCTGCCCACCGTGCATTTGGGGCCAAATCTGCAGGCAACCTGGCAGGCGCGTAGACGATTGACATGTATTGTCAAGTATTAAAGGTTCCACAAAGAAAAACGTTCTACAGGCTCAGAGTCTCAAAAAAAAAAAAAAAATGAGTAGAACTTTGATCATCAGAGAAGAGGGGAAGGCGCAGATATTATATGTAGAGAGATTACTGAAGAGAAGAGATCACAGTGTGAAAATACGAAGCACATTTGAGAAACCGTGGGTATCTGGCCTGGCCAATACGTAGAGGAAACTGAAGATACAGCCTGAAAAGTAGTATTAGGTCAGACCGAGAAAGACCTACAAGGCCAAGACGAAGGTTGAGTCCTTATTTCCCTAGCAGCCTGGCCCGGGATCACGGGATTTGAGGCCTGGAAGGTTCAGAGAGTCTACTCTCCCCCTGAGAGACCAGGAGAACAAGGCCAAGGGAAGTTAACTTGCTCAAAGTTGCCCTGCTCATTAGGGGCGGAACTGAGAGGAAAATGCTGGTTTCCCCATTACCAGTCAGAAGCCGGCGCCCCCACCACAGACAGACTATAACATTTAGTGTATACACCACCATCTCCTTTTCCCGCACCCAATGCGGACATTTCTAATCCTACTTTCCTACTGAGTCCAGACTAGCCTTACCATGCTCGGCACAGCCCCCCGGTTGTTGTCAGTAGGCTATACTGCTCCTGGAGACAAGACCCATCAGCCATCATGCTGGACTCACGTTTGTTGTCTTCATGTACCAATGTCTGCCTTAAAATTCTTACAGAGGATAGCGGAAATGACTAGGGAGGTTTCAGTCACCTCCAAGAGTCACTTGCTTAACGCATCCCGCTGTGTGGGAGGCGAACTAGGTCATCATAGGCACAGACGTTTCATTCCCCAGCCAAGGACAGTAGGTAACCCCAGTCCCTTCTGCCCTCCATGCCACTGTCTCTCCCCAGCAGCCTGTCTTCTATGTCAAAACTACAACCAAGAAGGAGCAGGGGAAATCCCACGCTCGGAAATGAGAGCAAAACAGCATAAATAAGAAAACTCACCACTTACGCTATGGCAGGGAGAGGGGAAAGTGGGTGTGGGGAGGGAAAATAATACATTAACCCACAGACCTGAAATTAAGCACCCTTCAATGTTTCCTTTTTAGTTTAGATACCACCAAATAAAAACGAAGGAAAAAAAGTCAGGAAGTTCCCTCCTTAATGTTAACAATAGAACAATCCAGTGTGCCGTTACTCAGGGCAACTTCTTTTTAAAAAGGAGGCACTAAATGTTCAGATCCTGCAGGACCCTGCTTGGTAGCTTGACTTAGGTGTACTTTTGGTGTCTAAAAATAGATTTGTGAGCGCAAAGAACTGCAGTTAACTTCAGACTTACTTAGATTATGTAATTTTAGATGGAAAGGCTACTCTGGCAAGCACACTAACAAAAAATGTGGGAACTTCAGATTCTCTTCCCTCGATAGCCTTGAGGCTTGGTGCAATTCTTGTTTCGCTGTTGTAATTTGTTCCGCCCAACAAGTGATAACACCTACCCACACATATTTTGCAAGCAAATTTCTGGGGGTATTTTAAGATTCTTCTAATTCAGAATCTGTATAACATACACAGAGTAAAATTATGTCACTTGTCAATACAAACATGCCTACTTTATGACAAACTGGAATACTGACATCTGGATTTTAGAAATAGGGAAACTGAGGGGCACCTGGGTGGCTCAGCTGGTTAAGCATCGATCGGACTTCGGCCTAGGTCATGATCTCGTTGTTCCTGAGTTCAAGCCCCAGTTGGGCTCTGGGCTGACAGCTCAGAGCCTGAAGCCTGTTTCAGATTCTCTCTGTCTCTCTTCTTTTCTTTTCTTTTCTCTTTTCTTTCTCTTCTCTCTGTTCTTTTTATGTGAGTGCATTTTAAAAGATTCAACTTAGGAAACTGATTTGTACGTAACTGTTGAGGATAGTGCCTGGGACCCAAAGTGAAATGCACCTACATTAGGTAGGCTACAATGATCTCAGGTTGATGAAAAATGTCAGAAATCAGATTTGTGCTATGAAAGATGAAACAGACGAACAGAAGCAGCAGCAGCAACAAAAGATTGTGGGGTTTTTTGTTGTTGTTGCTGTTCTTTGCATTTCTCCATAGCATAAAAAAAATCAGCTAGTTCCATTTTCTGAAAAGTAATTTCCTCCCCTTACCATATTTCTTAAATATAGTAATAACTGATTATATTACAATGGAATTCTAAATAACTAAGCTACCCTACAGAAAACACAAAATACGTCTATTTTAAGTTTTTACAAATGCCTCTCAGTGGTATTTTTTTTCCATGCCCCTGTTTGTTGATTACATGAACAGTAAAGGCATTAATGAAAATAAATTTGTTTCCCTGCATGTGGGAATACTTTTAACGTGTGTGGAAGGTTTGAAGTTCATTTGCAAAAAAAAAAAAAAATTTTTTTGTCATGCCATAAGAAGACAAGCATTTGCCCTGAGAACCGAAATTACTGCTTTCCTCATAGAAATGCCATCTGACTCCTTCTCTTTTCTGTCCTTTCTTTTCTTTTCTTTTTCCAAGAAGAAAAGTCAGTGCTGCAGACTTTTTTCAGGCAACAGTCAAAGAATCTCACTTTGGGATTTCAGCGTTTAAACTTGTGCCTTTATCCAAGACGGCTCTTAACTAATGCACAATAAGCATCAAAGAGAAATTGCAATGCTCTCTGAACATAATGGATACTTATTCCACCGAAAGAGTCAACCGACCTGAACCCAGCCCTCCAAAGTTTTTGAAGAAAATTATCAAAAGTACTAAGAGACCTATTCTGTTTCCATCAAGATAGATCGCGGACTGCCTTAGAAAATATGGCTGTGGGCTGCACTATTTCACATACACGTGGAATAACATTGAAGCCAGCAGTATGAAGGGGGGCAGCCATAGTTAAATGTGCTTTGACTTAAGGCAGGGTCCAGACGCCTGGGTGGCTCGGTCGGTTGAGCGTCCGACTTTGGCTCAGGTCATGATCTCGCGGTTTGTGAGTTCAAGCCCCACATCAGGCTCTGTGCTGACAGCTCAGGGCCTGGAGCCTGCTTCGGATTCTGTGTCTTCCTCACTCTCTACCCCTCCCCTACTCACACTCTGTCTCTCTCTCCTTCAAAAATAAACATTTTTTAAAAATTGAATTAAGGCAGGGTCTCTGATCATTTGCATTTTTAATTGTTGCCATCAGCAAGTGCCAAAGAGATGATTTTATATAAACAACAACAGCCCCATCTCTGGTTGCCGGACATTTACTCTTCACCTTCCAAAGCCTCTGGCGAGAAAGCCCAGGACGTGGCAGACACAGCATCATAGAAGAAGAGGTCAGGGCAAGAACTCTACAGGCAGCCGGCATGGGTTCCACGCCTGCTCTGTCACTTACAAGCTGTATGACCCCGGACGAGTCACTTAACTACACTGGGACCAACTACATCATAGGGTGGTTTCGAGAATTCAAAGAGGAATAGAAATGCATTTGTACATGGGGCCCCGGAAACAATGCCTTGCAGAGCAAACACCCTATGAGCGCTTGATACTTTTATTATGTTCTATGTCTTAGGTGAACGGCCTGAGGCCTCAAGGCAATTAGTGAAAGTTACGTCAACCTTTCCTTTTCAACAGCTTCAGGTCGATAGTGGCTCTCCTCTTGACATAAATTATGGAAGACAAGATGGGATTTTTGTCGGTTTACCTCTCAACTGAGACAGAGCTGGCCACAGGAGCCTCCAGCGAAGATGTGAAAACAGTGGCCCCTCTTTGATCCTCTTTGGCAAGGCCCTTCGGGACCTGGAACCTGGCACCCTCTCCCACCCTGTCCCACCACACCTGGCTTTCCCCTTTTCTTCACAGCGTAAGCTCTCGAGATGACTAGAGTTCCTTAATAGCTCCATGTGGCTCCATACCTCTCAACCATTGCCCATTTCATTCGTTTTTCTAGGATGCTTTCCTCCGGTGGTCTACATGACAGACTCCTCTTCGTGTTTCAAAACGTGGCCCAGCTCTCACTGGCCCCCAAAAAATCCTTTTCAGACTCTCACTCCACCCCCGGTCTTTGCTCTGTGGCACCTCCATCCTGCTGATTCTTTCGCACGGGCTGCGATGTGTTTCTTGTCGTTATCTGTCTCCGCGACGAGGCTGCAACTCTCTTAGGAGCAGACTGTGTTCTACCCTCTTCCTGCACACGCAGCACATAGCGGAAGAAGTGGCACCCAGCACGTATTCAGTAAATAATTGTTGAAAAAAAACATATAGTTTCTTCCACCCGTCCGGAGACTAACTTTCTCCCTCGGATTGTCTTTCAGCTACTATTTTGCAATCCTTTCTACCATCAGGCATTTGAGACAGAGGTGCTGATTCAGTCGTCTCTACCTGTCTCACCTACGAGATGGGCTCAATACTCATTCTGCTTTTGAAGTGAGCGAGATACAGAATCACAAGGGAAGGGGATGCAGGAGAACAGGACACAAAATGTTCTTCAGAGAGGTCCTGGGGAAGGTGTCTTGTCCTTTCCAGAAAAGCAGCACCCTTAAGAGCTAGGCTCAGGGAGGAGCGTCCCTTGGGAATTCCCCAGGGTACGAAGGTCATGTCCTCTGCCTGTGCTGGGGGAAACCAAGGCGGACAATCCAAGAGGTTCTGTCCAGGGTCCAAACCCCAAACGCAGTCATTGGCCTAACAGGCTCCTCAGTGGTAAAAGGCTGGTTGCCCTGTGGATTGGATTTGGTCCCCAAATATATTTTGTTTGGCCCAGAGTCTTGAAAAAAGTATGAAGTTAGCTGCCAATGTGTAAATATTAGGAGACTGAACGTTAAAAAAACAAAAAAAAAAAAATCTAGATTTCTGGCTTGATTTTTGGAAGAACCGGCAACACTGGATCCCCATCCCTGGTTGGATACACGTGTGGGAGCAGAACAGGGCTGCCCTCTGTAGGCGGGGCATGTGTTTTTCAGTCTACCACGCCCCCTCCCCCATGTGACTCAAGAACTTTCACTGCCTGAACGCTATATAGCCTCTGCGGGGCTAGGCTCAGCAAGAAAAGCTAAGCATTGATGGAAGCAGATGGGTCCGGGAAGAAACAGGCCAGAATATGGACAGAAGCCTGGAACCGAGGGGACAAGAGCTTTTTATAGGATCTTTATTATTTAAGCCAAATGTAAAGGTGCTGTGAAAGGCAGGGACAAGTGAAAGCTTGAATTAACGATTTTTAGGAAGTATAATCGTGGAGACTAGAACTGGTGGCCTTATGGTATGTGCAGATATGTGAATATAAATTCATATCTCCAACCAGGACCTCTCTTTTGAACTGTAGGGCCATATATAGATTGGCATGCCTACCTCATATGTCCAACGAGTACCATCAAACTAAACATGTCCAAACTGGACCATGGACGGTCCCTCCCAAACCTGCTCTTTCTACCAACTTTTCCACGGCAGTAAATGTACCTCCAATTCCTTCTTCTAGCTGCTCAGGCTAACAACTTTGACAGCACCCCTGACTCACATTCTTTTGCCCTCCTGCCTAGCCCGTCAGCAAATCCTGCTCCAGCTCTACCTTCAAAATATTCCCAGAGCTCAATCCCATGTCACCAGCCCCACTGCCATCGCTCTGGTTCAAGCCATCATTTGTCTCCTAGATTATTGGAACGGCCACCTAAAGGCCACCCCTGATTCGGCGCGTGCACCCTGCAGTCCATTCTCTACACAGAGACCAGAATGATCCAGTGAATAAGAAAGTCGGGTCACACCACTGCTCTGCCCAGCACCTTCTAATGATTTCCCATTCACGTGGAGTGACACAGCCCCTGCTGTGATCGACAAGACCTCCCATGACCTGCGAACCACACTCCACTCACACACACCACTGTCATCTCTTACCAGCCCTGCCCCTCTCGCCCACTCCATTCCAGCCACGCTGGCCTTCTTCTAGTCCACAAACACTCCAGGTAGAGTAGCCCCTCAGGGTCTTTGTACTTGCCGTTCCTCTGTCCAGGAGGTTCTTCCCCACCAGATACCCACTAACCAACCTCCTCATTTCCTCTGGACTTTACTAAAAGGTCTCCCTCTCAGAAAGGCTCTCTCTGATCACCCTATCTCAAATTCAACCCTCCTTGGCACTCTCCATCTCTGTTCTTGCCCTCTTGTTCCTTCCCTAAATTTTACCTTGTTGTCTGTCACTCCAAGCTGGAATATGAGCTCCTCAAAGAGAGAACATCAATGTGTTTTGCTAAATACTGTATCCTCAGTGCCTAGAAGAATCCTTGGTACACAGTCCGGTAAATATTGGATGACCAATAAATATTTGTTAAATAAATGAATTTATACATATACATTAATATCATACTTATATATCATTCCCAGTGGGGAAAAAATGCGTGGTCTGCCTGACAACATTAAATTTGGGGATAATACATATACTAGGCCTAAAACTCAAAAGACATGAATAGACACTTCTCCCAAGAAGACACCCAGATGATGGGGCGCCTGGGTGGCGCAGTCGGTTGGGCGTCCGACTTCAGCCAGGTCACGATCTCGCGGTCCGTGAGTTCGAGCCCCGCGTCAGGCTCTGGGCTGATGGCTCGGAGCCTGGAGCCTGTTTCCGATTCTGTGTCTCCCTCTCTCTCTGCCCCTCCCCTGTTCATGCTCTGTCTCTCTCTGTCCCAAAAATAAATAAAAAACGTTGAAAAAAAAATTTTAAAAAGAAGACACCCAGATGGCCAACCATCACATGAAAAAATGCTCCACATCACTCATCATCAGGGAAATACAAATCAAAACCACAATGAGATACCACCTCACACTTGTCAGAATGGCTAACATTAACTAAAGCTCAGGCAACGACAGATGTTGGCGAGGATGCGGAGAGAGAGGATCTCTTCTGCGCTGCCGGTGGGAATGCAAACTGGTGCAGCCACTCTGGAAAACAGTATGGAGGCTCCTCAAAAAACTAAAAATAGAACTACCCTACGACCCAGCAATTGCACTACTAAGCATTTACCCACGGGATACAGGTGTGCTGTTTCGAAGGGGCACATGCACCCCAATGTTTATAGCAACACTATCGACAATAGCCAAAGTATGGAAAGAGCCCAAATGTCCATCGATGGATGAATGGATAAAGAAGATGTGGTATACACACACACACACACACACACACACACAATGGAGTATTACTCGGCAATCAAAAAGAATGAAATCTTGCCTTTGCAACCACATGGATGGAACTAGAGGGTATTATGCTAAGCGAAATTAGCCAGAGAAAGACAAATATCATATGACTTCACTCATATGAGGACTTTAAGACACAGAACAGATGAACACAAGGGAAGGAGCAAAAATAATATAAAGATAGGAAGGGGGACAAAACATAAGAGACTTAAATATGGAGAACAAACAGAGGGTTGCTGGAGGGGTTGTGGGGGGGGGGTGGGCTAAATGGGTAAAGAGCACTAAGGAATCTACTCCTGAAATCATTGTTGCACTATATGCTAACTAACTTGGATGTAATTTAAAAATAAATGAATATATAGAATAAAATAAAAGGGGTGTAATAAGGGGTGGGTGTCAAAATGTAAGTGAGTAATAGAGATTCAAATGATTGAGTGACAGCAACTTACAACACCATATATACAACGCTGTGCTGTGCAGTAAAAAGTTCAGGTTCGCTCCTTTTAGACCTTGCCCTGGCCCCTTGGAATCACATTCAAAAGACACTGTGGTCAGAATTTTTCATGCGCAAGATGTATCCATTCTGTACCACTTTATTCAGCTCCTTCTTTGTCCCACTTTTCTCTCTTCTTCTCTGGTTTTGAAACATCCATTCGTCTGGTCCTAGGCCAGCCCCATTGCCTAATCTCCTGGCTCAAAGCTGATCTCCTACCTCCAGGCTTGGCCTTGAGACCTGTTTTCCTCTCCGCTTAAGCCTAGAGGGTAGATGTTAGACAGAAAAGAACCCAGGAACGGTTTTGGCAAAGGTCCTTGCTCCATCGAAATGCTTTATTTTCCCCTTTTCTCTTTGCTACCAGACTTTTGAAGTTATCTGGAAGAAACCACAAAGCTCCATGATGACGCCTAACTATGAGAACATGAAGTTAAAATCTTGGGCTTTAGAAAAACACATATTGAAAAGGTATGGCCTATCTGTCCAAAAAATGCAGTGTGCAGTATACTCTAAAAGGCAAGAGGATGAGGGGTTACTGAAACAGTCAGGAGTCTGATGAAGAATTTACAGACCTGCAAAGGCAAGGCACAGAGCCTGGAAATCTGCCGTTTCCCCACTTTCCCCCACTGAGCCAAATGTGAGATAAGACATAGCTAATTCTAATCACATTAAAACATTTTACATCACATAGACTGTAATGGAAAAATGGTCCACCTTGGGGTTATAAAGGTTTTCTGGCTCCAAAACTGGATGGGGCTGAGGTGTTAGTTTGAAGGCCTTTAGCCAAGGACTCTGGCTATTTCGATGCCGTCAGCCTTGTGGTACGCAGAATAATGGCCCCAAAGATGTCCACGTACTATTCTCTGGAAACTGGGAATATGTTACCTTACATGGCAGAAGGGACTTTGCAGATACGATCAAGTTAAGGATTCTGAGATGGGAAGATTATACTAGATTACCAGGGTAAACCCAATATAATCACCAGAGTCATTATTAGAGGAAGGCGGGAAAGAAAATGTGAGAAAGGAAGCAGAGGCCAGAGTGATGGGGGGCCATGAGTCAAGGAATGTGAGCAACCTCTAGAAAGCGAAAAAGGTTAAGAAAATAGATACTCCCCTAGAGCCTCCAAAGGGAATGCAGCTCTGTCAATCCAGTTTAAAATTGTGACCCTCCAGAACTCTAAGAAAGTAAATTTGTGTTGTAAGCCACAAAGTTTGGGGTCATTTGCTACAGCAGCAACAGGAAAGGAATACAAGGCTCTGTTTTCTCACAACGGGTCTCAGTAGGCTAATACCAAGGTGTTGGCTGGGATGTGTTAATTCTCGAGGGTTCTAAGGAAAAGAGAGTCTATGTCCTCGCTTTTTCCAGCTTCTAGAAGCCACCAACAGTCTTTGGCTGGTGACGTCCTTCCATCTTCAAGGCCTATAAGAGCCCACTGAGACTATCTCACTTCATCGACTCCTTTGGCAAATCATGGTTGAGAATGTCCTACGTGTTCACGCAACCTGGCCAAGGTGGAAGATGTTGAAGTTGTCTGTGAAATCACAGGTCACTTCGGGGCAGCTTTTATCTTTCTGTAAAGAAGAAACCTCACCAACAGCCATGTCTAGCCCCAGCATAAGCTTGTGAGAAATGCCAGACACGCTATGTGACCCAAGTATTCACCGAGTCCCAGAGACGTGCTTCAAACCAGGTCTGGGGTCATACTGATGGTCTGTGACCACTCCATGGCCTGTCACTTGCACACTCTTTACAGGGACTTTTAAAGAATAGTCTGGATCCACTGGAAGAGCAATCCAAGATGAGTGAAGGTATTATTTACCCGCCTCTTATCATCCTTTCTTATCTTCGTACAGCAATCCCACTCTTCTCCCTCAGGCTCTCATCATACTTCTAACTTCATATTCTCTTCAGTGAAAGCTTATTTTCAGGATGAGATCTGATAAACACATTCACTGTCAAGGGCACAGGGACTGTGACATTAAACCATACCTCCAAGGGGTATTTACTTTTTAACAAGGATCCGAAGAAGATTGTAAGTGTCAGAATAAGGTCTACATCCACCTTCTTTACCACTGGCATCCTTCATTCCTAATACCATGCCTGGAATTTAGTCAGTCTTGGATCAAGACTTACCGAATGAATGAATGAAATCATGCTAGCAGATAGAATACGTATGCCATCTTCTAGAGACATCAGCGCTTCCTAGGATGTGGGGATAGAACCTGCCTTCATGACTGCTCAAAAACAAACAAGACCTCGGAAATAAGGCATATTATAGTAACGATCACTCTCGTGTTACCTTAGCTTTCAAATTACTTTTTAAACACCAAGTTAAACTCCTCTAGTGACGACAAACTTTTCCTAAAAAAGGAGACAAGGAGTACAGAAGGGCCACGTGACTTGGGATTGAATATGGTCACGGCAGACTGAGAAACAGAGAATAAGGTTCTAAGCTTTCAATTTGACTGAAAAAGGAGCCCAAACTTCTAAATTACCTTCACATTCATAGAGCCTTCTGGCTACTCAGAAGAACCTCAAAGCAATAGACCACTCTGATAGTCCAGAAGTGAATGCTCCTAGACTCATTGCTAAAGCCTCGTCATTGGTTAAGTCTTACTAGATCCCAAGCAAACCTACGTTTACAACCCGGAGTCATGGCGGGCTTCTGTGTGGTTTGCAGTCCTCAATAAAATTTTATGGAAAATTTTATGTCTCTGTGCACGTGAGCTATTTTAAAGGAGTGAGCCTAACCAGGGAAGGTCTAGAACCCAGTGCTTTAAGAAATGGTTCTAGCCATTACATCTTGTTAATGTCCAAGTTCTTTCTCTGGTATCTTTCTTTGGTGTCATTGTCTTAAACAATTAATCTTCTCATCTGGTCAGTTGGTTGCTGTGTTAGTTTCCTATTGGCTGCTCTAAAAAATTACCATTTACTTGGTTGCTTAAAATAATACAAATTTAGGGCGCCTGGGTGGCTCAGTCGGTTAAGCGTCCGACTTCGGCTCAGGTCATGATCTCACAGTTCGTGAGTTCGAGCCCCACGTCGGGCTCTGTGCTGACAGCTCAGAGCCTGGAGCCTGCTTCACATTCTGTGTCTCCCTCTCTCTCTGCCCCTTCCCTGCTCACGCTCTGTCTCTCTCTGTCTCAAAAATAAACAAACATTTAAAAAAAATGCAAATTTATTATATAACAGTTCTGTGGTCAGAAGCCTGAAATGGGTCTCACTAACATAAAGGTGTTGGCAGGGATGTGTTAATTCTGGAGGCTCTAGGGAAAAGAAGATCCATTCCCTCACCTTTCCCAGCTTCTAGAAGCTGCCAACAGTCCTTAGCTGGTGACCCCCTTCCACCTTCAAGGCCCACAATAGCCCATTGAGACTTTCTCACTTCAAATCCCTCTAACATTGACTCTTCTGCCTCCTTCTTTCACATTTAAAGGACCCTCGTGGATACATCAGGCCTACCTAGAAGATCCAGGAAAATTTCCCATCCCAAAGTCAGCTGACAACAACCTCAATTCCACCGGCAGCCTTAAGTCTCTCTTGCCATGTAACATAACATAGTCACGGGTTCCAGAGGTTAGCATACAGACATCGTGCCATCGTTCTGCCTATTACAGTTACTTAACACATTCTTTAAGCACCTGCTTCTATTATGAGGTTTTGTAAGGGATTTTGAAGATACACCGTGTTTGACCAGGTGCGTACTCTTCAGGAGACAATGATAAGAATGATGATATTAGGGGCTCCTGCGTCGCTCCGTAGGTTAAGTGTCCGACTTTCGTTCAGGTCATGATCATGATTTTGAGCCCCGCATCAGGGTCTGTGCTAACAGCTCGAAGCCTGGAGCCTGCTTCGGATTCTGTGTCTCCCTCCCTCTCTGCCTCTCCCCTGCTTGCTCTCTTTCTCATTCTCTCTCTCAAAAATAAATAATCAAAACTAAATAAATGATAATAGCTGCCATTGTCGAGCATTTACTATATGCCAGGCTCCTTTCTAAACACATTATATAACTTAACTCATGCAATATTGCAACCACCGAAGGAGTTTGGTAACTTTATGGCAACCATTTTAGGGAAAAGGAAAGGGAGGCACAAAGAGATAATGTTTCTTGCACAGATCAAGAAAGTTTGGTGACAGGAGGGGCTCTGGAACCCAAGCTCTGAACCTCCGTGATTCGTTTGTCCTTTAATGTAACACTGAGAAAAATGAAAGAGAAAAGGGCATTAACTGGGTAAACAAAAACAATATAAATTGTAGAAATAATGAAAACCTTCAAGCAAAAAAGGATAATAGAAATTAAGATAAGTTATCACAAGGAATGTTAAAAAGACTGACCATATTACAGATACATGAAGATAATTCAATGAATACTCATTGTCATCACTGTCCCTTTGAAATAATGTCTGTCATAAAAAGAACTGAAGTTTTCACAGGGCACATAAATAACAGTTCAGAAAGAAGCCTGCAAAATTTAAGGGCATCCGTGTTCAACGGACATTCGAAAAGTCTAAGATATGTGAGTGCACGCAAAGGGGACACACGGTCAGTGCCAAGGGAAAGAGACAGCCTCAGTCAAACCCCAACACTTTGAAAAAGATGCTCTCTGTTCTCAAATGGAAATAAATATCAGGTCGCTCACGTTGTTTGCAGGTTTGAAACTTCCAGAACGAAATTTAGTCGGTGAAATTTAAGGATGACTGCTTCTTAGAGGTGGAAATTGTATCTGTTGAATGTAACTCTACAGGGAAGAAAAAAAAAAACCCAGAGCTTGCGTACATTGTTTCTCAAAGGGAGAAGGCAGCTGTGAGTCTGGGAGAATGATTTAGGAAGGCTTCCTGGCCATACACATAAAAGGATGAGAAGAAATCTGACCAGATGAGAATAAGAGCTGGCCACTAAGCTAGAGAGAAGGTTAAGGAAATGCAAAGGAATGGTGTTTTTTGTTTTGTTTTGTTTTGCTTAAGTAGCTTTTAAAGGAAGACTGGAAGACAGGGTAAGAAACGAGAAATTTTTTTTTTCAATATATGAAGTTTATTGTCAAACTGGTTTCCATGCAACACCCAGTGCTCATCCCAAAAGGTGCCCTCCTCAATACCCATCACCCACCCTCCCCTCCCTCCCACCCCCCATCAACCCTCAGTTTGTTCTCGGTTTTTAAGAGTCAGAAAAGAGAAATTTTTATTTTAATGTCCCATCTAACTCTAATTCTGTAAAAATGACAGCAAGGTCCTGAATCTATTCTCTCCTGATGATGTCCTCATAAAATGTCCTAGGTCTACAAATCTGCTTACAAATCCAAAGATGAACCTTCTCACTGGCCTCTCTCAGCCACAGTGGGGACACTGGGGGCTCAGTAGTCAAAGCGTGTCCTTTCCGCTCCTTACAGTCACCAGGAATTATAGGATTCAGAAACAAAGACACTGGGGGGAAATTTTGCTGCTGTTGGTGTAACGAAAAGTGGTTTATGCTTCAAATGATTGACTTATATTGTAATAAAAATAAATACTTAAACTACAATAACCTGAAGACATACAATAAGGAATTCAATTAGTAAGATGATCTCTGCATATAGAAATCATGACCATACACCATGATAAACGGTGAACAATAAGCAACACACAACCAAAAAAGGAAGCAGTGTTAACTAAAAATGCAGAATGTTCAAGAAGCAGCCTACATCTCCCTTAGAGCCTGTAACCAATAATCTAAAGTGCTAATGATAGTATCAGGGCTATAATTTGGTCCCCAAAGAAACATCTAACAGGCTAAAGTGAATAAGTCAGGAAACATCCACCCCCAAAAGTGCAATAACGATTGTTTTTTGTTTTTTTTCATACTTACATAGCAGTGTCCCTATTGCCATCTTTGTACTTGGCTGAGAACAATATGTTATTATTAAGGAGATATCTCTTTGTTTTTGTTGCTTAACATCTTCATTAAGGACTCCAAGAGAATTAACACCAAACGGTGATGAGAAAAGAGAACTGTAGAGACTATCTTCAAAGATAGACTCCAAAATCCAAGTAATTTGGGCAGACTACCAAACTCAGTACATCAGAAGGGGAAAACAAATAGCACAGCCAGAACATGGGGATGGAAATGTTGAAAAGACATGTAGATAATATTACTTCCGTATACAGAGATGGAGCCACTCCTCCCGCAAAGCTCACACCTCTTCTCCAACTGGTGATGCATTTTTGCAAATTTAACCCCACTCTTGCCCTGTTCCTCTGCTAACACATAACCTGTTCGCTGTGGCCGCAGAACAGTAGCTATAAAATGAAGGACAGGATAATTCCCCCTCAATCAAGCAGTATTGTGTCAGACACATGCAGTATAGTTTGGAACTGTTATGGGGCCTCCTGCCAGGCAGTGGGGTTCACTTGAAGAGGTTTATCAATTCCTGGCTGTGTGACCACAGGCCAGATACCTAACCTTGCTGAGCCTCACTGCCCCGCATCTGCAAAATGGCCATGGGAAAAACTAGTTGGCCTCCCAAGGTGTTCCAAGATGCAAACGGATTATATGCCTTAATGAACTTTGTAACAGGTAATTGTTATCAGAGTACAATGTCCAGTTCGAGGTAAAAGAAGTATCATTACAAGGAATGCAGAAGAAAAAAGTTCCAAGGTTTGAGAACGTTAAAAGGGATGGACTTCATTCTGGCAGGGGTTAGTGGGGAGAGACAAAAATTGGGCCATCTGATCGTCTTTAAATATATGAAAAGCTTTCATTGAGCAGCTAAAACAAAAACAACCAAACTAAAGATAAAATTAAAAAAAAAATAAAAAGAGGAACTGGGTTTACGTTGTATCATGAAGGGTCTAGGTAAATTACCCTTACAAAGAATTTTTGGTTGCTAATACAACGAGGCAATTCAATCTTCATCCCTAGAATCTTCACTAACTGGAAAAATACTTTAATTTTTTTTTTTTTTTTTTACTTTAGAGAGAGACAGAGAGGAGAGCCCATGTGAGTGAGAAAGACAGAGGGAGGGAGAGGGGGAGGGGGAAGGAGGGAGAGGGGGAGGGGG
>NC_064816.1:116072115-116091460 GCF_023721935.1 Panthera uncia | reverse complement strand
GGGAGGGGAGGGGGAGGGGGAGGAAGGGAGAGGGAGGGAGAGGGAGGGAGAGAGAATCCCAAGCAGGCTCCATGCCATCAGCGCAGAGCTTGACACAGGCCCGATTTCACAGCCCTAGGATCATGACTTGAGCCGAAATCAAGAGTCAGACACTCAACTGACTGAGCCACCCAGGCACCCCAAAAAATACTTTCCTGAGGCAACAAAAATACAATCATTCCTGAAAATGAACAAATGAGTTCAGATCGCCTTTCTAAAGCAACGTCAGCAAATGTTTTTCTGGGTAGGGTCCTTTAGCAAATATTTTAGGCTCTGTTGGCTTTACAGTCACTGTCACAAGTACTCAGCTCTGCTGGTGTATGTGAAAGCAGCCTTAGACAATATTTAAAAGCTCATGGATGTGGCTGGGTTCCAGTAAAACTGTATTTACAACAACAGGTGGCAGGCTGGATTGGGCCAGGAGGCTGTCAAGTTTTCCAATCCCTCAGCTAAAGGTTCCTTCCAGTCCTAGGACCCTAATCTGTAAAACACAGCTGTAGCAAACGGTGACAGGCAAGCCAAATAAAAAATACCATCATACTCACTATTGAAGCTGTATGCTGAAGTGGGTGTCATTCTTTCCACCTAGATCTTGGGAATATGATTAATGAATCTTCATAATCAGCTCACTAAGAGAATATGTCATAGTGATTTTTTTTCCTTTTTAACAACACATTAAAATGTTTACATATGTTTATGGCTGTAATATCCAGACTTTGTAATCCAAGTGTATAATATTACAGTCTGGTGCACTAGGAAGCATAAGCCATATGCTTGGCTTCACTTGTCTGCCTATGGGAAGCATTTTCAGATCAGGTGAAGACACGTGTGGGAAGATACCACCTTTGTCCCTCTATGTGTTACTTTTCATCTCAACCTTCTTCCGCACCCCGCCATGTGCTTGCAAAGACAGAAATAGCACCCTCAGCCCAGGGAAGAGGTCAAGAGTGGACAGGCGTTGGTCCAACCACCTGGGGGGCATAGGAGCTCTAAGAGTTAAAGCCAGATATTAAATCCATCCTTGAGTTCTTGGGCCAGAAAGGAAAGCACGTCAGTCTGCTTGGAAATCAGGCCAAATTGGAACAGAGTGGGAGCAAACGGAAGAGAGGGCGTGAAACGAGAGTGCAGTAAGGAGAATCGGGCTCCAGTGCCAGAGGCCCACTCACCTGGCACCTTGCCCTGACATGCGTGGGTGGACTGGCCTCCTAGAAACCTGGGGTCATAGGAAACAAACAACCCCCTTTCCTATTTTGCCTGCAGCTAAATCATCTTGGACTTTGGTCACATCAAGTTCTCTATCTTGGTGTATTTGTTTCCTGGTATTGCCCAGTGGGAAGGTTGGGTTTTTCTAATCTATAGGTGAAATTAATCAAATATTGTTGGCCTAGTCATTCTAAATGTATAACACACACACATATACATATATACACGTGTGTGTGTGTGTGTGTGTGTGTGTGTGTGTGTGTGTGTGTTTTAAGATAGCTTCTCTGTGAATTATAAGCAATGGCTTGTAGGTACCCTGATTTTAAGCAACATGATACCATGGTTAGCACTTAAAATATATTCAGAGCTGAAAACTTACCTGTAGTGCAACCCAAGGCCTCAAATCCAATAATCAGCTTGGTGGGTGCAAGCATCCATGAGTGTGAAAAGGTTTTGCAGCCTTGATGTATTAGTGGGAATACCCAGGATAAAACAAAGAAGGATTGAAATTCTTTTGAACTTGGACAATAGACTCTAGGTTTGTATCACTTAGCATTATTTCTTTTGCAAATGACAGATGACAGAAGCCCCAATTCCAACTGATTTAAACCAGAGGGGGAAAGCTATGGTAGCTAGAAGGCCAAGAGTAGAACTTCAGCCATTACTGGATTCAGGTTCAAACACCATGAATCGGGACTCCATTCTCCACCTCTCAGCTCTGTCCCCAAAGGGGTGAAGTCTATCCCAGGTCCCAAGGGGATAACTGCAAATAACCACAGTTTAAATCCAGAAAGTAAAAGCCAGAGCAAACAGTTTCTGGTTCCAGTGGGGTCATGTGTCCTTTCTAGCCTGGTCCCAGAAGCCCTTCTCAGTGAAGCTGGACGTAAGTTACCCTCAGAAGCTCCAGACCTGAGAAAGTTAGGAAAAAGTGGGCGCCCATATGAAAACTGGGGAGCTTTTGCCACAAGAAGTAGGGAGTAATGCTGGACAGGAGATAACCTTTATCAAAGAACTCAATACCTCCATTTCTATGGAACAAAGAACAACTTAAAGGAGTGTGAGTGGCTACTGGCAAAAAGATCACGGAGTTGGGAAAGTGACTCTGAATAAAAAAAAAAAAAGTATGAAGGTGGAAAAGTTGATGGTTTTATTGGGCTACAGTCCCCAGAAATGCAAGGAAACATCTCTCTGAGAAGCTGCCTGCTCGAACCAATCTTTGACAAAGCAGCAAAGAGTATTCAATGGACAAAAGACAGTCTCTTTGGCAAATGGGGCTGGGAAAACTGGACAGCAACATGCAGAAGAATGAACCTGGACCACTTTCGTGCACCATGCACAAAAAATAAACTCAAAATGGATGAAAGACCTAAATGTGAGACAGGAAACCATCAAAACCCTAGAGGAGAAAATAGGCAACAACCTCTTTGACCTCAGCTGCAGCAACTTTTTACTTGAAGTGCCCCAATGAAAGCAAAAATGAACTATTGGGGCCCCGTCACAGCAAAGGGAACAATCAACAACACTAAAAGGCAACCAACGGAATGGGAGAAGATATCTGCAAATGACATATCGGATAAAGGGTTAGTATCCAAAATCTATAAAGAACTTACCAAATTCAACATCCAAAAAACAAATAATCTAGTGAAGAAATGAGCAGAAGACATGAATGGATACTTTTCCAAAGAAGACATCCAGATGGCCAACAGACACATAAAAAGATGCTCAACATCACTCATCATCAGGGAAATGAAAATCAAAACCACACTGAGAATACCACCTCACACCGGTCAGAGTGGCTAAAATTAACAACTCAGGAAACAACAGATGTCGGTGAGGATGTGGAGAAACGGGAACCCTCTTGCGCTGTTGGTGGGAATGCAAACTAGTGCAGCCGGTCTGGAAAACAGTCTGGAGGTTCCTCAAAAATTAAAAACACAACTACCCTATGACCCAGCAATAGCACTACTAGGAATTTATCCAAAGGACACAGGAATGCTGATTCATAGCGGCACATGTACCCCAATGTTTATAGCAGTGCGTTCAACAATAGCCAAATCATGGAAAGAGCCCAAATGTCCATCAGCTGATGAATGGATAAAGATGTGGTTTATATATACAATGGAATACTACTTGGCAAGGAGAAAGAATGAAATCTGGCCATTTGCAACAACATGGATATAACTGGAGGGTATTATGCTAAGGGAAATAAGACAGCCAGAGAAAGACAGATACCCTATGCTTTCACTCATACGTGGAACTTGAAAACCTTAACAGAAGACAGTGGGGGAAGTGAAGGGGAAAAAAAAAATAGTTTCAAATAGACAAGGAGGCTCTTAAATACAGAGAACAAACCGAGGGTTGATGGGGGGGTGGGTTGGAGGGGTGGGAAAAATGGGTGATGGACATTGAAGAGGGCACTTGTTGGGATGAGCACTGGGTGTTGTATGTAAGCAAGGAATCATGGGAATCTACCCCCGAAACCAAGAGCATATTGTATAACTATATGTTAGCTAACTTGACAATAAATTATATTAAAAAAATAAAGAAAAACAAGGAGCTGCCTGCTGTCAGTGGGATGCCGTTATAGTGGGAGCCAATAGGGAAATAAGACCCACAAACTCTGCCAGAACAGTTATGGTCTGTGCTAATGCCGAACTAAACACTGAGGTGGCATAGTTCCAGAATATTCTAACAAAATGGCAACAACATGTCACATCTCACAGCAGATCTAATGACTTGAAATCATGGAACTCCGATTATTCCTTCCATAAGCACAAAATGACAGAAACTGCCTATATGTACGCATTAAAATTTGCTTCTGAAAACATGAATGCCCTCTCTGTATTGCACAGCATCAGACAGGCTTTTTCATTGTTTTATAGATGGGGAAAGTAAAGACCAACTTAAGAAATTCATTTTAGGGACTCCTGGGTGGCACAGTCAGTTGAGTGTCTGACTCTATTTCAGTTCAGGTCATGATCTCCCAGGTTCCTGGGATCAAGCCCCATATTGGGCTCCATGCTGACGGTGTGGAGCCTGCTTGGGATTCTCTCTTTCTCTCTCTCTCTCTCTCTCTCTCTCTCTCTCTCTCTCTCTTTCCCTCTCTCAGCGCCTCCCCTGTGCGCTCTCTCACGAGTGAACTCTCACTCTCTCTCTCTCAAAATAATTACACTTTAAAAAAAATAAATTCTTTCAGAAGGAACAAAGGGAAAAACTGGATCATCCAAATCTGTCTTCTAGCCTTACAATAAAATTATCTTCTTCATGTTAATTGTTCTGGGCATATATTGAGAAAATTAAAAGCAAAATTAAAATCCTCAGCATGATTCCAGAGAAAACCTGAAAATTCATACTATAGGTAAATTACTATGAATTTGATTCTGATTTGCATAAGTGGACATTTTTACTTTAATGGTATAAATTGAGTGACTGTTCAACTCGCTACTTTGCTTAAGAACACATACAGCATTTTAGGGGCACCTGGCCAGCTCAGTCAGTAGAGCATATGACTCTTGATCTCAGGGTTGTAAGTTCAAGCCGCATGTTGGGTGTAGAGATTACTTAAAAATCAAGCCTTCAAAAAAACCCACATATGACATCTTAGCCAAGATCTTAAAAATCACAAACCCAATCTGATGCTCAGCGTCACTGGGCATGGTAAATAAACAGGATAAAGCTCTTTGAAGTTTCCAAGGAGAAACTAAGATAGTAACTGTCTTCATGTCAGGAAATAGTGTCTATTTTTCGTTTTCTAAAAATCACATTGAAAGTGCTTCTCTTCTAGCTGACTACAAAAATCAGTGACTCACCTCTGTGTTTTCTTGCTATCATGCTCTGTGGGCTGGTCTAGCCTGGACTTACCTAGCTTACATCATGGAAGTTTCCAAAAAGTCTACATTCTTTAAGACTTTAATTCATTTTTCTACACTCATAATAATAGATTTCTGAAAGATCATTTTAAAATGTTTAATTTCCCTTCATTTTTCAAAGCATTTGGAATGCTACAGGCAATCAGTTGAGAAAAGACAGCTCATTGTTCTATGTTTTTTCCCCACAGAGAATTTATGTCTCAAAAGATATTTTTTAAAAAGGAAGGTTATTTAATATGTCTCCCTGGCCAACCCAGAAACTGCTATAAATTCAAAATTCATTCTTGTACAATGTTCTTAATTATAAGATAAGTAATCTTTCTGTGTTAGTTTAATTCCGCCCTATTTATCTTCTCAAGTGGAATGACACATTGCAAATACCATTTGGGGAATTTTATTAATAAAGACCTAATCCCATGGCTTGTAGGACATGTCTTAGAATAATATTTTAACTACAGTAAAGCTCAGTGACTATAACACCCACTCAGTAATTATAACTGTCCCCTACGCGAGGTAAGTTGCCTTTTCTAGCGTGATTCATGGTGAGTCCTCAAAATGGGTCTCAAAGAGCTTACAGCTGGTGATGAGCTTCAGGCTTCTTATACCTTAGAGATGTGGTGAGATTACCAGCTTTGTTGTACTTCTAGATTCTCTAGATCATGGAAAATTAAGACAGAAATCAAGAGGGATGCTAAACTACAGCACTAATATCCTGTAGAATCTAACTAGTGTTACAAAGAGAATCTTTGGAGGTATTGCTCTAAACGCATGTGTACTTATCTCCATACAGATGGACAATCAGAAGGCACGTGTGCGTGCACACACGTGCACACACACACACACACAATTTTTAATATATTGGTTTTGGTTGACTAATGTGGGAACTTAATGATAATAGACAATATTGTCTTCCATCTCATATGCACATAAAAAGTCCAGCAATTACTTTGCAATAAAGTTTACATATTTGATAGCTAACATATCTTTCCAGCTAACCCACCATGTCCAGATATAACAGGGCAATGTTACCATTAGGCCACATTTCCCCCCCCCCCCCCCCCCGCTCTTGATGGAGACAAATCTTGGATTAATGTAAATAATTCGTGAAACATTTAAGCAGGAAAGAAGATGGCGTTCCTACTCCATCAGCTTGAAATCTATAAGGAGTTTGAAAAGGGTTCCGTTTCAGAGTTTCAGAGCTCTGGCTTTAGCAATTCCCTGCAACTAAAAGCAATCTTGCTGTGATTGAAAATGGAGGTGTCAACTCGGGCAGGCTACAAATTGCCAACAGAGGGAATAGCCATTTTAAATTACTTCCAAAGCCCAAATAAATTCTCCCGAATGGAAATCTGCCTTTATCCTTATTTTCTATCTCCAGGAGATGATACGTGTGTTACTCATTATGAATCATACTCTCCATTCCCTTATACTAAGGCGAAGGAGAATGAGCAAAATGTACTTATAGACTGAACTACGTTGGGTTCTGCTCGTGACATCAGATGTATAACAATAAGATTATCATATGAAAAATATGACTTATCATATGAAAATACATTTGAATAGCACTTTATCAACTATAAGATTATGTTAAACATAAAAATGAAAATATGTGGAAAATGCTTTGTTGACTTTCAATCTCTACACGGATTAGCTGTTAAAGGCACCTCAATTGCTTCTCACAATAATCTTTTTTGGTAAACAGGATATAATGTTCCATAGTTTTGCAGATGCTTAAATACGGATACAAAGATATTAAGTGACTAGGATCATACAGCTAGTAACAACACAAATGGCTTCTGACTTTCTCTCCTGTGATCTCTCCTTAAGTAACAACACAGGGTGTAAAAAAACAAAATACGAAAAACAAAAAAACCATAAACAAAAAAAAAGAACAGTTTTTCCACTCAACGCAGAAAAAAGTGCTTGTATTGTGAGGTTTGTTCTCATCATAACTTCACTGTATTAATCAATTATGTATGTAACTCAGTTAAAATTTAGTAGTATATGATGACCTAAAAATCTATCCTTTTCAGTTATATTTACTGTGTTCACATGTAATATCACTTTACCAGAGATTGTTTCATAATCTTTCATAATTGGAACATTTCTGGGGGAAAAAGAATTAAGTTAATGAGTAAGAAGTAAGGGCTTCTTAATTGGGACAGTAATTTCACCTAATTGTGCCTCTTTCAGTTAAGTGGCCTTAGGATGATCTGACTTCAGCATATCAGTTGGGACTGTCTCTCCTGTCATGTCTGTTTTTTAGTTCGGCTACTGCAACGGTTTTGACACTCTGGTCAAATATAATTACTTTTCTCTTGATGAAAAGGCTTCCTATTCTTAAAATAGAAAAACGTTTGATATTATTGCCCATAGAGTTTTAGAGAACCAAGTCAACAGAGTTTTAAGCCACAAGAAATGAGGCATGGGAGTAGTATAAATATATGACAGCTGGAATTTTAATGCACTGCTGGGTGGAACACTCAACTGGTGAAACTACTCTGGAAAACCGTTTGGCAGTATCTTATAGAGTTCAATATATACACATTCCATGACCTAACAATTCCACATATGAGCATATACGTAATAGACAGCGTATGCACATACACAACCAAAATATTCATAGCATCATTTTTTGTAGTAGGCCCAAATTGGGAACAACCCAAATCATTAGCAGAAAACATAAGTGTATGGAAATAAATGTACAGAAATTGCAATATTCCAGAATAGTGAAAAAGAATGAACTATGGGTAGGAACAGTATGTGGATGAATCTCAAGACATAATGTCGGGTGAAAGAATCTCAGCACAAAAGAGTTTTGAAGTGAATACTGTAAGATGCTATGCGTATAAAATTCAAAAACAGGGGCGCCTAGGTGGCTCAGTCGGTTAGGCATCCAACTTCGGCTCAGGTCACGAACTCACGGTTCACGGGTTCGAGCCCCACATGGGGCTCTGTGCTGAGAGCTCAGAGCCTGGAGCCTGTTTCGGATTCTGTGTCACCCTCATTCTCTGCCCCTTCCCTGCTCGTACTCTGTCTCTCAAAAATGAATAAATGTTAAAAAAATTGTTTTTAATAAAATTCGAAAACAGACCACAATTAATCTATGATGAGAAAGTCAGAAGAGCAGTTAATTTGTGGAGTGGTAGCAATGACAAATCACGGTGAATCACTGAATCAGTGAAACACTGATTCACTGGAAAGCGTAAGTAGATTGGCTATAGCTACTTGGGTGACATGAGAAGGCTGTGGGCCTTGGATTTATCTATTTATCCTTTGAGCTCTGCCCATGTTTGCTTTATATAGTTTGAAGATGTATCATTATGTGCCTATAGACTCAGGATTGTTATAACCTGCTTTTGTTGTTTAAAAATGTCCTTCTCTACCTCTCATAATAATTTTTGCTTTAAAATCTACTCTGAGGGACACTTGGCCTGCTCAGTCAGAACAGCATGGGACTCTGATCTCAGGGTCGTGAGTTTAAGCCCCATGTTGGGTGTAGAGAGTACTAAAAAAAATTTTAATTAAAAAAAATAAATCTACTTTGATAGTAACGTGTTGATGTAGGCTTTCATTTGGTTACTGTTTGCAGGGTATATCTATCTCTAACCTTTTACTTTCAACCTTTCTGTGTCTTTACAAAATGCCTTAAAATGTAAACCTTCTACAATTGGTTTTATCCAGTCTGACAATCTTTATCTTTTCATTGAATGTTGAAACCACTTATATTTAATGTAATTACTAATAGAGTTGCTTTTAAATTTTTTTTTTTTAACGTTTATTTATTTTTGAGACAGAGAGAGATAGAGCATGAACAGGGGAGGGGCAGAGAGAGAGGGAGACACAGAATCGGAAGCAGGCTCCAGGCTCTGAGCTGTCAGCACAGAGCCCGACGCGGGGCTCGAACTCACGGACCGCGAAATCATGACCTGAGCCCAAGTCAGCCGCTTAACCGACTGAGCCACCCAGGCGCCCCCAGTTCTACCCTCTTAAAATGATTATTTTAATAGTTACCCTAAAATAACAAAGTGCATCCTTGAGTTCATCTTTGTTAAATTAGTAATTTTGCCTTTTCCTAAACAATGCAAGACCTTTGTAACAGTTTAACTTCATTTACTCTTGCCATCATTTGTGCTATTATTCATTTACTTGTATAGATGTTATAAATACAACAAAAATTATTGTTGTTGTTGCTATAAAAATATTTATTTAGGGGTGTCTGGGTGGCTCAGTCGGTTAAGGGTCTGACTCTTGATTTCGGCTCAGGTCATGATCTCACAGTTTGTGAGTTTGAGTCCTGCGTTGGGCTCTGTGCTGACAGCACAGAGCCTGCTTGGGATCCTCTCTCTCCCGCTCTCTCTGCCCCTCTCCTGCTTGCTCTATCAAAATAAATAAACTTTACAAAATATATATACTCACCCACATATTTGCCACCCACAAAGGTCTTTGTTCCTTCCTGTAATTATGTTTTCCTACTAAAGACCATTCCTTCTGCCTGAAGACATTTTCTTAATACAGGTCTTCCATTTTCTTCATCAAACCAATTATAAGTATTTTGAGGCCCATTTCTAGTGATTCCAACATCTGGCTCATCTCTCAGTCTATTTTTATATGTACTTTATTGCATCAACAGCTTTTGAAACCCCCAGCCTTCTCACCAGGCTTCTCTCTGCTAGACCTTCCTGCCTTTCACCCTGCAACATGCACAGTTTATGGGGGAGCCAAAAAGCCTAAAGAAATGTTTACGTGGATTTAGGGCTTCTCCTCCATCGCTCTCGCTCTCCCATCTCTGGAACTCTGACCCTCAAATCCTTGATGCCTGATCTTTGTTTCCTCTGCCTCGAGGGACTGAAGTTCAATATGGGTTTTATTTTCCTGCATCTTGCTTTGAAAAATGCTCTGAGAGAAAGCCAGTGTGCCTATGGGATCTCCCAGATCCTACCTCTTGCTCAATGATTGTATTTCTGTATTGGTTGTTATCCAATGCCTGAAAGAGTGGTCTACATCCAGCTCTGACAGTCTTTCATCACAACAGGCTGGGTCCAATATCAGTTATACCATCACTCCCAGGACTTCGAAAGTGGAATTCTTTAATGTTTGTGAATACTGTTATACTATTGATACATTTCTCTATTTTTCACTTCAGCTTCTAGTATAAGTATTTCCTAAGTTGTCAAAAACTCTTCCCAGACTTCATTTAAGGTAGCAAAATTTCATTGCATGGATATGTTTTTCCTCACTTGATCCTAATCACCTGTCCTCATCACTGGTGTTTTTTTATCCTATTTCCCTCTCATTTATGTCATGGCTTTTAGTAAATGTTTCTCAAAGTACACACAAAGTATTTGGGGATCTTGTTAAAACTTGGATTCGGATTCAGTAGGTATGGGGTAGGCCTGAGATTCTGCAATTCTAACCAACGTCCACGGGGTACAGGCATCAAGGACCATCCTTGGACGGTTCAACGCTCTAGGTGACTCATGGATTCACTACATTGGGGAAACACTGAGTGTTTCGTTACCTTAGCTGCACAGGAGTATCACTCAGCCTTACCTCTAGGAGATTCTGTCTAATGCTTTAGGTCTTGAATGTGGTCTAGGCCACTGTTTTTTCCAAAACCAATTCCAGCGAATCAGGATTAAGAACCACTGAATCAGTCTCTGATCCTTTAAAGGTTCTGGGGATATGACCTTCGAATACAGATATTATGTAACCCCACCAGTCCTCATGCCTACCTTTCCTAAGCATGACTTACACTCTCTAGCACTTAGGACTGTGGTGCACACTTAAGAAAAAGGAGCCAAGTCAGGAGCTGAGAACAGAGGTGCAGCCGTGGCAGTGGTGAAGGTTGGGGGGAGCGGGGGGAGGTGGAAGGGGATGTCACAATCCAAATAAGATGAAAAAAAAAAAAAAAGGGGCCCGGGGCCCAGGGCCCTTTCTAGCTTTGTAATTAATTCCAATTCATTGTTCCGCTTGAACTGCCTTTTTTTCAAATGTGAGATAAAGAGGGCTAAAGTTATAGGCTAGGCCTTGTTTTATTGATATCTGAACTCCACCAGTCACTTTCGTGTTTTAAACAAAAGTGAAGTGCCTTCTAATTGCAATGCTAGCTAATCAGGATAATAAACCATCCAAGGTATCCTGACGAAACTGCTTTCCTGCCAGTTCCTTAAATCCAGGAAGGGATACATCCCTTCTTGCACATACACATTAATTCACATTCACGTTAGGTCCTTGCATTCCAGCCTGCTGCCCAAGGGATGAAGCTGAGATGGCAAATTATCAGAAATGTATCTTTTATTCAGATATCCTTAGAAGCATGCATACAATCTAAAGGAAATCATTCGTGTTTGCTCTAAGTTACTAGAGGAAGAACCTGGACTAAAAACAGTCAACCCAAAAGACCTTAGGGCTTTACAGACATCCTGTTACCTATATCCCAACTAAATATTTATATTCAAATGAAAAGCATTGTTAGGACCCTTTCATGTTGAAGATTAATTTTCCATTTTAATTAAAAATATCTGCCACATCACAACCTTCAAGGCAGCTAATAGCGCCAAATGCTTTCATTTTCCCAGCGGTCCTCCCTGTCCCTAAATGTCGCCACCGGTCCTGGTTTAAGGTTTCTTTCCCATTCAGACTGAGAGGGTGCTGCAGAGTGCTTGAGTAGCCTCCAGACAGAGGGCTACTGGAGCTAAGGAATGTCCCCTATGCATATACTTAGTGAAAAACATGCTAAGTCTTACATAATTACCGTGTTGGAGAAAAGGCAAGGGTAAAGCAATAGGTCAGATAACTACTGTGGGTTGCTCTTTGCAAGGCACAGCCTGAGATAATATAAAAATAATTATACATACAAACCAGATTTTCCAAAGTGCTTATTTAGTTTTCTAGGTCACTGTAGCTGGTCAGATCTCTCTGAAAGTTAAGTTTTCCAGCTGACCGCAAATGGTGAGTTTACTCCCATTATTTCTGTAAAGTGCTGCATATGTTTAGAAGCTCAAGGGACCGTGAGGTACGTTTTTGGTTCTCTGAAGGGTGTCCCCCCCCCCCCCACCAGTGAGGACTGTTAGTAGACTGTGAAGAAAGAGCAGATCAAAGCCATGCTACTGTAAAAACTTAACATCATCTTCATTACCATGTAATTAAACCCGGAGGTACATACAACTAGGTTCCAAAGGATTTAAAACTGAACCTACTCAATAATTCGAACTTCGCATTTGCATGTTAAAATCAGTATTATTTTTATAAGTATAGCCAGCTCTATGAGAACATGCCAATTATCCCTCTGTTCCAATTTCTCCTGCCCTCAATAACTTGCACCCCCAAAATTTGCAAGTTTTCCTTCATAGAGGAAAAAGTTGATGCATCACTTGGTCCTTGTGATTCCCAAGTTACACCAGTAGTCTCAGAAATTTAAAGGGCAGAGGACAAAATCTCAGCCAAATAATGAGTGAAAAGGTGACAAAGAAAGCACTCTCATTGGATACCAGATCTTACTTGAGGATTTCCATGAAGAGACAATAGACGGTTTTAGGAAACACGGTCAGTGGGCTTCAAAATGGGCACATTTGTTCCATTAAGGAGAACCAACAAGAGACACGGCTTTGGTAGGCTTCCCACCTTGTCAATTATCTCAGTGCTGGTGCAATCTTCAATCCTGATGGGATTTCCACCTACCCGAGTGTCCTGCCAATTTCCCCAATCCTAATTGTCTTTTCCTTTCTCTCAGATACACTGCAGAGTTTCCGTGTCTCTGGAAATTAATCACTATTTGAGAGATTAATTGGAATTTTAAGACTATTAATTGTAATTTCCTCTTCCTCTTGCTTTTTTAATTTTGAGGGAAATCTACAAGGACTCTTTCAGCAACTAAAACGTCTATTAAAAAAAATGTTCCAGCCCCCCAAAGTAGCTGCTTCTCTGAAATTTTGATTCTATGACTTGTCATTCATCATACCTGGAGAATTACACATAGGCTGCGTTATATACTCCATCTGGGGGTTAAAAATAATTGGTTTACATAATAAGATTAATTATATATAACCATTAAAATGTTAAATGATATCATTTCCAATCTCTAGAAGAACTTTCATATTCAGAATCAGTCACTTAAAGAAGATGAGTAAATAATTTGAAACCAAAAGAAAAGATAGTAGCTAAAAACTTGCCCCACAGATTATGGTCTTCTGAAAGTTTTCTTTCCCCTGGAAATTAAATCTGCCTTAGGACACAAACACACACACACATATACGTCCCACATCCCACAAAGATGCACACATATGCTGACACACACACAAACCCAGACAGACACAGACACACACATGTACACGCATACAGCTATGCACCAACACACTCGGCACATGCATAAACACAGACATTCAAACACACACACACACACACACACACACACACACACACTGAAGACATTAATTTTCACCACAGCAAATCCTTGGAGTGACATAGCAACAAGAATTTTTAATTTCTGTTTAACCAGTAGTAAATACCTCCGAGCAGAGCACAAATAAAAAATTGTAATTCACACGAAAAAGCCTTGGGAAACAGACTTAGGCTCGTGTGCTGGTTTTAAAAATGCTTTCCTCGTGGTAAAAAGTTTACAACTACACGCCTGCCTCCAGGCTAAGCAAGACCCTTAATCAGGACATCCGGGAGGCCTCCCAAGACTGTGACGTTTGCAGACCCGGAGAGAATAAGCAACTGGGAGGGCCCCGTCTGGCAGAACTGCACATACAGGAGAGGTAGACAGCGAGTGCAGGGGACAGCTTCCCCTCACAGGCTTGTTTCCAGTCTAGAGGCCAGACAGGTGCCACTGTTTATAAGGATCCGCAGGCAGAACCTTCTGGCATCTTTAAGAGAGTACAAAACACTCAGAGGACCGTGGTCAAGACGGGTAGCAACTTAAGGAAAGTGTTTTGAACTATGAATAATTATAACTGAGAATGACTTTACAAGTTCTATAAAGTTCCACAAAGTCCACATTCACTACCACACCTGGGACTATAAACTCCTTGTGGTGAAGTCCATGTTTCCATTCATGCAGTTATTCATCCAAAAATGTTAAGAAGGTGTGATGTGCGCCCAGAAGGTGCCCTCTGCTGAGTACTCGGTGACCTAAGGATCCCCACCTTTACGGTGTGACAATTCACTGGGAGCCCACTCTGAATAAGAAGTTACAAGGAGGCTGTTTCTTATCCCTTTATGTCACCAGAGCCATTCATGGTGGCTGACACCAAATAATGCACTCCATTTTCATTGAAAAGAGAATGGAAAAAGGAAGGGGAAAACAAGGATGAGAAGATTAAGACTCGGAACGTGCCACCTATCCCTACCAATTTTAGAGAGAAAACATTTGGGTAATTAATTAGGTGAAAAGGGATACTGAACATAGGATTAGTATACACCATATACTCAAACATAAAAATATTTCCTTACCTCCATCCAAAATTATGCCGGTTACACATATTCAGAAATGACAATGTTTTTAGGAATATAGGCCACATCAAACTGGTCTCTGGTCAGTTAATTGGTGGAGATTAGGGCAGATACCACAGGAAGACGAATGCCACGCCCTGCTGATTGAGGATAGCAAACTCAGGGAACAGAAGAGACCACTGAAAGCTCCAGTCAACACGTCAGTGCCGATCCAGAAAGCTCTCCACCCCGGTAAAGATGAGGCTTCCGAAAAAAGTCAGGCTTTGCAACATACGGCCAAAGGAGTGATGGGCCAGAGGGTGGAGGAGAGGTTACTCCAAGCAGCATTTAGGAAGGAAGTCAAACATTGACAAAAGCGTGAGGGCTGTTGGGCCAGGAACCGTGTTCAGCCACTGGGCAGGACAAAGTTGGGAGACCAAGACCTTCTCACAAACTGCTTACCGTCGATTAGTCAACAGGCACAGAAAAGGCCATATTTAAGTAGAAGTGAAAGTACAAAAGGGAAATAGGCTCAAACGGACTCATTTTTGAAAGAAAGTGTTTCTTAAACAGAAGCTTTGGCAGTGTCTAGAAACACCATCTTCAGAATCATCGGCGAGGAAGCATGACCACAGCTTCCTTTCATTAAAGTCACTTGTATTTCCCGCCTCAGAATACTGAACCCGGGTGCTGGTGATAACACTAGAAGGCAGAATTATGGCCAGTGTGTGTGCGTGTGCAAGATAATAGTAACGCGGCATATTTTTTAAAAAAGGAGTCCTCATCTTTTAAGATACCAACTGAAATATTTACAGATGAAGTGACCTTGGCCCTGAGATTTGCCTCAATATGATCCAAATGATGCAGGTGATGCTTAGATGACCCCAGGCCATAAACTATTGATTGTTGGAGTCGGGGGACACAGGGTGTGTTGTACTTTTCTCTTTAAATACGTTTGAAATGTTCTATATACAAAGTTATTTAATATACGAGTTGCAGGAAAAGATGAAACTTTTAAGTGATCATTCAACAAAATAGTGCTCTTCGGTGTAAGTTAAAAAATGAACAAAAGCGCCTTGAAAACTATTATTAAATATGAATCTTTAATAATATGGAGACAGGGTGTCATGTATCCCACAACCATGCCTTCAGCAAAGAGACTTAATCTACTCTTTGGGGTTCTAGGCCAATTTATAATCTGCTTTTCAAGTTGCCAGTTGCCCCCCTCTAGCGGATTCTGAAATCAATTTGTGGGCCCTGACCAGTTTTTAGATGAATCAATTGAAATGCAATAGAAAGGCAGATAGGAGAGCACATCACAGGAAGGGGTAAGCCCTGTGTGTGGAGCTTTTGTCTCTGTGTGTGTGTGTGTGTGTGTGTGTGTGTGTTCGCGCATGCACACACACACCCAGTGTTTGTGTTTAATCTATTCTCACTATAGTAGCCAGAGTGGTTCTGTTAAAACCCAAGTCAATGTCACTCTGCTAGAACCCTACAGGGACAACCTACCTCACCCAGTGCAAAAGCCGATGTCCTTAACATGGCCTACAAGGCCCACCATGATCTGCCCACCCATTTCTGCCCAGTTCTATTTACCTCATATTCACCCCAGCCCCACTGAACTTATTTCTGTTCCTGGAACACACCAGTCTGTCTTGCAGCCAGACATCTGTAATTACCCTCTATCTGGAATGTTCTTCCTCCAGATATCTGCACGCTGGCTCCCTCGCCATCAAATGTCAGCTTTTCAGCAAGGCCGTCCGTGGCCGCATAGTTTAATATCAGACCCCACCCCACCCCTACCCCAGTATCTCCTATCTCCCTTCCTGCTTTATTTTTCTCCATAGAACTTATCACCTCCTAATATACTATACAAACTAGTATTCATCTACATTATAAATACACAAAACAATGATACACATATTTCATAGATTACATATAGTTTCTTTTGCTTATTCTCTCTCTCTGTATTTAGAAACTTCATGAGGATCAGGGTTTTTTGTCTTTTTTGTCCATTGCAGTAACATCTCTAACAGTAAATACTCAATAAATACACATTAAATTATGTGTGTGTGTGTGCGCGCATGGTATGTGTGTGTATGTGCTGACTTGTGATATAACATGTACTTCTTAGTGTGAGTTGCATTCCAAAAGGCTTGGATAATACTGCCCTGGAGCACACTTGGAAGATCTCTTGGGCTTATGCAGCAGAGTGAGGGTTGAAACGTGAGTGCAGCACAGACACCCAATGGTTGTGATGTCTTACACCCTGGGTGCCCGGGACCAATGATGTCAATGGTAATTGCTATGTAAAGTATGTGTATGGGGTGGGAGGCTTGTTCCCTTGGGGATACCGCCAACGCACTATAAATTGACAAGAAGAGATAGGCAGAGTCAGAATATCATAAAATTTTCAAGACCCTCAAGATGATCTGGTCCAACCTAATAATTCTACAGATGAGCATCAGAACGTTACAAAATGATAACGTAATTTGCCCCAGGCCACATGAAAAGCAAATGCTGAGACAGAACTGGCACAGACCTGGGTCATATGACTCCTTGTCCGATGATCTTTACACACTTTGGCCTGCCATAAAAATGAAAAATGGGAGGGGCGCCTGGGTGGCTCAGTCAGTTGGGCGTATGACTTGGGCTCAGGTCATGATCCCATGGCTTGTGGGTTGGCTTGTGGGTTCATGCTCCATATCAGGCTCTGTGCTGACAGCTCAGAGACTGGAACCTGCTTCAGATTCTGTGTCTACCCCTCTCTCTGCTCCTCTCCCACTTGTGCTCGCTTGCTCTCTCTCTCTCTCTCTCTCTCTCTCCCCCTCTCAAAAATAAACATTAAAAAATTTTTTTAATGGAAAATGGAAACCTGCTCTCCAAAATCCTTCCACCTGTTCTTTTTTCTTCGGAAATAAACTCAGATTCTTTCTCCAACTAGGTGCCAATCATCTATTCCACTCAAGACTTGACAGTTTGCAGGGCTCTCTGTTTTAAAAACAAAGAGCTGCTAATGATCACCATTTCTCATAAATCAAAGCTTTAAAAATTCCTTGCCATAGCAACCAGGAGTGGTTGAATTATCTACTATTATTCCCTGAATTTCTAATAAAACAATTTCAACTTACGCCAGGCCCAGGGAAGTTAAAGTCAGTCTCAAGAATCAAAACCTTCAATCCTTACGGTCCAACTTTTTGTCAGAGCTAAAGAATCTATCCAGAATCAACTCTGTATTTTTCCATAACCATAACACAAAGTGTTTCAATCCATACGGCACTAACAAGTAAAGGCAAAGCATCAGTAAAAGCTGTTTGGTCACTTTAATTTGGAAGGGAAGCAGAAACATCTTGGTCCCAAAGTGAATATTAGTACAGACTAAATAAGATCACCAACTGTTTGGTTCTCAACTAGACTATAATGAGTCCTTTGAATGGGAAAGGCCAGTTTTCTTAGAACTCTCAGTATTTCTGTGATGGCCTTAAAGATTCCAAGGGCTGAGGACATTGGTGACGTTGCTGTGCCCGACACTCTAGATTCCTCTGTCCTCCTTCACAGAACCCCGTTCTGTTCAGGTGTCCTCACCCCTTTAGAAGAGGCTGGCCCCACCCCCATTCCAGGAAGGAGCTTATGACTGGACACTATGCAACATGGAAATCCTAGTCTCCTTGCCAGTGACTGCCTTGCAGATGAGCATGTGACAAGCCTGTGACCCAGGAGACAAGGGGAAGTCTGCTGGGGGGAAGGGGAGCTTCTGAAAAAGGTTCTCTCACTTTTCACACAGCCAGCAGCAGGAGACTACAGATATCCCCTGCCGCTCAAAAGTTTGCATGATGCCATTTCACTTTTACAAAAGACCTACATTAACCTACATTTCCACTAACCAAAAGAAATCCAAAAAGGTTTTGTGCAGTTTGAAAAAAAAAAAAAAAACTGAAAAGCAAAGATAGCATTCAGCATTAGTTTTGTAGTGAGCAGTTACAAAGGCAGAGCAGACCCCCAGCAGCGAGAGTGGTCCCACCGAGTTCCTTCCCCAAAACTACACCCAGCGTCCCAGCATCTGACCACATAGCTTTGAACCGTGTCTGTGAGCATCTGTGTTTTACCGTGATTTATTTTGGACAACCACTAGCAAGATGTGTCCTAAGGTAGCAGAGAAATCAAAAAGAGGTTATTCTGGGGGTCTGGGAATGCTCACAAATTTTTCCATATAAATGAATGGTAAATGCCTCTTTGCTTTGCGTCATTTTGCTTACAAAAGCTTTCATAGGGACTCTAGTTCCAGATAGTGGGGGAAACCTGTACTCCTTTACTCTTTTTTTTTTTTTTTTTAGTATTTATTTATTTTGAGGGAGGAGGAGGGGCAGAGAGAGAGGGAGAGAGAGAATCTCAAGCAGGCCCCATGCTCTCACCACGGAGCCCGACGCAGGTCTTGGACCCACAGACCGTGATGAGGACAAAGGTCCTCCGCCAAAAGACTGCAGAGAAGCTGACAGCCACAGTGGTTTGGTTCCCCTATCTCTCACCTCCTTCAGGGTTTTCTGTATTTGCAGCAGAAACATCCTAACCCAGACAATAATTACACCCTGACATGTTCTAAAGAGGAAGTGAGGAGGTGTGAATGTGTTAGGCATTTGGGTGTCAGCACCAGAAAAGCTCCATAAACAGCAGCTTTTGTTAAGGAAACTTTGGCCTGTGACATTAGAGAGCACAGTGGTCCCTGCCTTATCTATGGAGCGGGGGTGGGGGGGGGGGGGGAGGGCGTCTTCTGAGACCGTCAGGGGGTGCCTAAATCCACA
>NC_064816.1:115810582-116067115 GCF_023721935.1 Panthera uncia | reverse complement strand
TTTTTTTTTTTTTTTTTTTTTTGCTTCTTCTAAGTAACAGTTTTATTGAGTATAATTCACATACCCTGCAATTCACCTGTTTAAAAGTATACTGTTTGGTGACTTTGAGTCTATTAACAAACATGTGCAGCCCTTACCACAGACAATTTCATCATCCCCCAAAGAAACCCCAGGCCCATTAGCAATCACTCCAATTTCCCCCCAGGCCACCCTGCCTTAGGAAATTATTTATCTACTTTCTGTCTCTATGATTTGCCTGTTATGGACATTTCATACAGGTGGAATCATACAATATGTGGGCTCTTGTAACTGGCTTCTTTCACATACTGTTTTCAAGGTCTGCTACTGCTGTGGCACGTGCACTATATCACTTTCTAAAATCTTTTCTGTAGCTCTCCCCATTGAGCTCTAGCTTTGCTGCTTATATTCTTTGAGTGGTTCACTATTTACTCCCGAAAAGTAGTTGTGAACTACACATCAGGTTTGAGGAGCGGTCTCGGTTCAGAAAAGTCCATGTGATTTTGCTGGGAGTCTTCTATTGCACCTAAGTGCAAATATTCCACATTACAAGTTTTTACAAGAAACCCTAACTTTCTAAAAGTCATTAAAGGCATGTGGCTAATGTGAACCAGTGATGGGGTCCTCACGGAGCTGATTTACATACAAAAGATAAAGGAGGGGCTACTGCAGCATTCCTATGATGGAGTGCTTGGGATATAGACATATTCATCTACTCAACAATTATTGAGTGCCTCCTGCATGCAAGACACTGTTCCAGGTACTGAAGATTGGCAGTGACCAGAACAGACAGAAACATCTGTCTGGGAAGCATGGGTTTTTGGTGATGTGACAAAATTATTTGAAGAAAGAAGGGAAACCAAGGTAACAGTAAACAGGAAATTCATAGTGGTTACTTTTGGAGGAAGGGAGTGAAAGAAGATGGGGGGGGGGGGAGGCAGGGGGAGGGAAGGGAGAAAAGAGAAGAGTTCCCAGGAAGATGCCAGAGTAGGTGATGTTCCCAGACTGAGTGACTGACTCTCTTACGAGAGTTCTCTTGCTGTGCTTTATAACTTACATGTCTGTTGCAGGGATGTATTTGCATAGATTGAATATTACACCAAATTTAATTTCAAAAAGAGACACTCCTCTCAATCAGAAAGTATAAACAGTGGTGTCTCTTTGAGTGAGAGATTTGTCTGGGCTAATTTAAAATGTTTATGGGAAAGTGGGATGCCTAGTGGAATCCTGCGCCGAATAGAGAGATTCTAAACTGATAGGCTTACACTTCAAGGCTTTGAAAGGCTGGTGAAGAGCAAGGTGATATATTTAGAGGAGATTTTTCAAGTTACAGTAGACAATTATGAACTCTGAGTGATCATCGATCACCCAGAAAAGGAACCAACAGAGCATCTCTACAAGAATGGAACTTCATGAGACCAGAGGTTTTTATGTGTTGTTCCCAAGTTTTCAATGTTCACATTTCTTTCACAGACACTATCCCATTTGATTTTCACAAGTATTATTAGCCCATTTTATGGATGAGAAAATTCAGAGGGGTCCAAATTTAACACAGCCAGTTGGTGCTGGTGTTTGGGCCAGCTCCCCAGCTTTCCAACGCTTGTCACACAACACCATCCTTTTTTTTTTTTAATTTTTTTTTTCAACGTTTTTTTATTTATTTTTGGGACAGAGAGAGACAGAGCATGAACGGGGGAGGGGCAGAGAGAGAGGGAGACACAGAATCGGAAACAGGCTCCAGGCTCCGAGCCATCAGCCCAGAGCCTGACGCGGGGCTCGAACTCAAGGACCGCGAGATCGTGACCTGGCTGAAGTCGGACGCTTAACCGACTGCGCCACCCAGGCGCCCCCCCCCCTTTTTTTTTTTTAATGTTTATTTAGTTTTTGAGAGAGACAGACAGAGTGTGAGTGGGGGAGGGGCAGAGAGCGAGGGAGACACAGAATCTGAAGCAGGCTCCAGGCTCTGAGCTGTCAGCACAGAGCCCAAAGCAGGGCTCAAACCCACGAACCGCGAGATCATGACCTGAGCCAAAGTCGGATATTTAACTGCCTGAGCCACCCAGGCGCTCCCATACACAACACCATTCTTGAAGTCCAGGGTTCAAATGAACCCACACTTATTTATAAAACCTGAGGTTGGATGTTAGAAATAAGTTTCAGAGAGTTACATTTAAAGCAATAAAAAGAAATAGCAGTCCACTCTATCGGGGTGGAAAATGGGTGGAACTCGTTACTATAAGGAGGGACCACAAGCTGAAACTACATATGCTCTCAGAAACATGTCTATATGAATTCCAGAGTGACAGATTTACACTCAGCTATTTGTGAAAAGTAAGATGTCTGCAGGGCATCTTTTCCTTGAAAAGCGGCTGAGCATCTTTACAGAAGATCCTTAGAGCTATCACTGGGGTTAGAACGCGGAACCAAATAAGTACTACGGCAATTATTATATTCTTACAACAAACTGCATTGTCTAATTCCAAATCATGTCTTCCGATTGTGATTGCCTAGGATTTGCTGTGGTTATGTTCCTAATCTTAATCTGATATTATGGCAAGAAAGTTTACAAAGTCCCTGTCAATTGCTTTTTTTTCGCTGAGGAAGATTCATGTTTGGAAAAAAAGAAAAAGGCATGTGGGTTAGTTTGGCTGCTTAAAACAAGCACAGGGCACTCGTGTGGATAAAGTTCAAGCCTTAGGCATATTAACGTCACATAAAAGAAAAAACTTCTGTGCCCTGATCACTGACAGTACCTCAACCTTGGACCTTGATCACCAGGGCGATAAGAGAGAGGACACCTGGCTTGAACTAACCAGGTCCCCAGCCAGAAAGTAATAACTCACAGGACACTTCCTGTGGGAGACAGGATAATGCTCTCTCTGCATATGAAAGTCAGCAAAATAGTGTTATTTACCCACTAAACATGGCTTAACGGTTTCACTGTCTGCAGGGACAAACACTATAAAACAAATGGCTAATTTTTCTGTAATAAAGTGAATTTGAATGAGCAACTTAAATCAACATTAGGCAGCCGAATTATGTGTATTAATATCTACACATCATTAGCATAATCCCAAGTGAATATTTTCATTACTAAAAGTAACGCTAGGCTTGACTTTGCCTTTCCCTTGATATTAACTTATATAATATATATTTGCGTGGAAATAACTTTTTGAAACCTAATCCACTTCTCCTTTCCGTATATACATATACCCACAAACACACACGCACAGACATATATACATGCCTACAGACATATATCACACACTGACGTGTTTTATACACATATACATATTCATGGCAAGGAGCCCCTGGAGAACATGATCACAGGAGAATTTTCTACATACGTTGGGAGAAAAATGTGTCCCTTGTTCTCTCGGCTTCTCTTCCCAACTTCCTAGCACTGCAAGCTTTCTTCGGGAAGAGGGATGCACAGAACTCTAACAAGTAAATATGCGAAGTCTAGAGCTATAGTCCAGCATAGAACAAGGCACAAAATCTGTATCAGTAAGAATCTGATGGTGTTCCACTCTGTTCCTCTCTGTATTATTTCATTTCAAAATCTCTGTACAGACCCAGACAAGGAAGGACATATCTCAAGGCCTGGCACTAAAACAGAACAGGGACCTGAGAATGGGGGCTGACCAGGGCCTCAGGGAAGGGAGGGTACCTTTCTGGCTTAGAGAGTGCACAGGGCTCCAACTATGGGAGCCATGGAGTAGTGAATCAGCAGGTTTTGTGTAGTGGATTCTCACTGGAGCCATCCAGGCCAGTGGCGATCCAAATATGACATGAGCTGTGCATCCAGTTTTAAATAGTCTAGAGCCACATCAAACATGTTTAAATGAACAGGTGAAAGCGATCTTCAAAATACCTTTTTTTTTTTAAACTTCATATCCACAAAATGTTATCATTTCAATGTATACGCCATACAGCAAGGTTGTTCGTGAGACACTTCTTGTCCTGTTTGGTTTCTACTAAGTCTTCAAACTCTGGTGGGTATTGTGCCCTTGCAGCGCATCTCTGGTCACGCCAGCCACATTTCGAGATCTAAACAGCCCGTGGGGCTACCGTATAAGGCAGTGCACGGCTCAGCCTCGAGACTGTGACAGGTCAGTGTGGCAGCCGCACGTTCGAGTATTTGCTACAGAAGATTTACCAGTAAAGCCCTACTCCCTTCTGCCTGGTTCCTTGTTGTCTCAAACACTGATCGCCTGAGTGTATTTCTTAGAAGCAAAATTACTTAAGAAAAATTACTTTATATTGTTAGTATGCAAATATGTGAAATGAATAAAGAATGCCAGGTTTTGTTTCCTTGAAGAACACAGTGTTCAGCCAGTCCCAAGGGTGCAGAGGATAAGATGAAATCCAGGTACCAGGACTCTGATGAGAAAAGAATTGCAGGCAGTGATCAAGTGATTCTTTGATTCACACCGCCCTAAATTTATGATCTGAGTTATGTCAATAAGGACCAAGCCATACATGCCATAGTCCTCTGGCTATCATGTTTGAATCCAATGGCCTTGAACTATTTCTTGACGGTTGTTTGACCCTTTAAACACACCATCTACCTTTCCATTTCCTTGATGCACTTGAAGACGGCAACAGAAGTTCAAGGAGGAGGGCAGCTTCCTTTTCTTAGCAACTGCCATGTTCTTGCATCTTCTTGGCACACGTTTTCTTCCAATTAAATGTGCCGAAAATTCCAAAAGCTAACTTTATTTTCTAAAAACCAGTCCATTTGCTTTGCCCCATATGTGGGCCTTCTGCAGAAGTAAAATACTTCTAGGCAAATGGTTTGCTGATGGCCAACTTGGTAGAAAATCTCCTTTAAATAGCATGGCTTGGATATGCCCCTAGCAATCTCAGTCCACACATTCACAATTTTCCTATTTTCCTTATGATGTTTTGGAAGATTTACAATTATAAGATCCAATCTACTTCTGATCATAGGCGTTTTTTTTTTCCTCGTTGAGGGTGAAATTATAACTCACTGTAGGATTTTTTTTTTTTTTTTTTTTAAGAAACGGAGTTGTCATTAGGGAAACTGCAGACCATTTTTTAAAAAGCTTGCAAGACTAGAAGAGTTTATAAATATTTTAACTACTCTCCCCAACATCATCCTCTGGCTGTCATTCCATTGTTCCCCCTCAAAGTTATGAAAACATTACTTTAAAAGAAAAGCTAATTTGCAAAGTTAGTGAAATATAACCTAAGTAGCACACAGAGCAAATACAGGAATGGGAGACCATTTCCTATCCTTAGCTTGTTAATTTTACATCAGTAATATCCCTGTCTTAGAACCACCTTCTTTCCAGGGCTGCCCAATAGAATCTTCCACAGAACGATGGGAACGTTGTATTTCTGCGTGGTCTAATATGGTAGCCACTAACCACATGTGCTACTGAGCACCTGAAATGTGGCTCATGCAACTGAGGAACTGAATTTACATCAATTTAAATTGAAACAGCTACATGTGGCTAGTGATTACCATATTGGACAGCACAGCTATATATAGTCAGGGCAGACGCTAGGTCGCTTAAGTCTGTGCTTAAGTTGTGCTCAAGGCACAATTGCCTTGAGACTTAAGCCTCATTTAAAATACAAAGCACTGGGGCGCCTGGGGGGGCTCAGTCAGTTAAGCGTCTGACTTCAGCTCAGGTCACAATCTCACGGTCCATGAGTTCGAGCCCCGTGTCAGGCTCTGGGCTGACGGCTCAGAGCCTGGAGCCTGCTTCGGATTCTGTGTCTCCCTCTCTCTCTGCCCCTCCCCAGTCCATGCTCTGTCTCTCTCTGTCCCAAAAATAAATAAACGTTAAAAAAAATTTTTTTTTTAATAAAATAAAATAAAATACAAAGCACTTGGGGCACCTGGGTGCCTCAGTCGGTTAAGCAGCCCGACTTCGGCTCAGGTCACGATCTTGCAGTCCGTGAGTTCGAGCCCCACGTCAGGCTCTGTGCTGACCGCCTGGAGCCTGTTTCGGATTCTGTGTCTCCCTCTCTCTGACCCTCCCCCATTCATGCTCTGTCTCTCTCTGTCTCAAAAATAAATAAATGTTAAAAATTTTTTTTTAATAAATAAAAAATAAAATAAAATACAAAGCACTTTATAACTTCTGTTTTGAAAATATCAAATAATTAAACAGAACAGCCTCAATGAAGCCAACCCCCGGCCCCCCCTAAAAAAAAAAAAAAAAAAACAGTTGTAAGAAAATCTCTTAGGATAATGCTACGCCTTAGGATCAGTCAGCAAGTGGGGATGGAGAATGAATGTTCTGGGAATGTGGGTCCTAGAGGTCAGTTCCAGTTCTAGCTCCACTATCAACCTGCTGAGCAGCCCTGGACAGTTCCCGGAGCTCCTCAGACCCCGATTCTCTTCAGTAATTCTGGAATCTGCTCAACAACCTGCAGGCTCCCTCCTCACTTGAAACCAACAATGCAACGTGAGGTTAAACCAGCTCCGGAGGGGGGAAAAAAAACCAAAATGAAACCAAAAAAAAAAAAAAAGAAAACATTCTCAGGTAGGAAATGTTCCACACCGTCTACCTGAACGCCTTCTGTAATTTCAGTTCCCTTACTTTTTCGCTTAAAAGAAATACGAATCCTTCCCCCTGAAGATGCAGAATCTGGGAGGTTCATGAGGTGACCACAAGACTTGAAAAGCTCACACAAAATGGAATGTTTTTAAAGCTCCAGTGAAGAAATCAACTGGATGCAAAGCAGTACTATTCTTAGTACTTAGTACTTAATTACTCAGTAGTACTATTCTTCCCCTACCCCCGCTCTTTTTTCTTTCATTTGGAAAATTTTCAAACCTTAGAAAGGTGGCAAGAATAGCGCACTGAACACCTATATCCCCTTCACTCTGGGAGACCATTCTTAAGTACAGATATCCTTAAGTCCAATCCCCTAGGTACCTTGGTAACACCTCCCAGTCCCTAACACCAGTGAGAATAAGCTTTGGTCAGGCTAGATGTGGGTCTGGATACCGAGGACAACAGAATGAAGCACAACTGTGTTACTGTATGTTCTCTGTTAACAATGAGCATGCATTTCAGCCTTAAACCTTAATATCAGACACTTTTAAACACACAGAGACAAAAACCAACAGCGTACATTTCAAGAGGAAAAAAAACAGGATCTTTGAAATTAAGTACACTTGGCTCTATCATGGCAACCTTGAACCCCAGCCCTGTGCCCTGTCTGACCGTAACCTCTTTGTTTGCAAAAAGGGGATACTCTGTCTACCTCAGAGAATACTCTGAGGATTGCATGTAAACAGAGTGACACAGGGCAACCATTCAGAATTGTTTGCTTTTATAATTTACTAAGCATTTCCCCCAAACAGTACTTCAGGAATGACAATCCTGTGGGATAAATTCATCAGATAGCATGCTTTCCGGTTTAAAGATCAGAGAACTAAAGCCCCAAGATATTAAGGGTGGGAGAAAAGGAAGGAGGGGCGTTGACATCTACTGAGCAAGTATGATAGCCCCATCTGTGGGAGACAATGCTTCCCTCACCCTATTAATGCTCACATCTATTCCTTGAAACAGGCTGCCACAGCTGTAATTTGCAGAGAGAGGAATTTAAGGCTCAGAGAAGCTAATTTCACCAAAGGTCACATAGCTAGCTAGTTGTAGGGCTTGGTTAACTACCTGGCTTAAGTGACTACATTAAGGGTTTAGGAACTTAGGTTAAGGGCTCAAGGGTCCTGGTTAATGGTTTAAGGGTGTTGGTTAAGGGCTTAAAGCCTCTGACCAAGGGTTTAAGAGCCTTAGTTAAGGGTTTAGGTATCCTGGCCAAGGGTTTAAATGGCTTGGTTAAAGGTCTCAGTGTCCAGGGGCACCTCGGTGGCTCAGTTAAGCGTCTGACTCTTGATTTCGGCTCAGACCATGATCTCATGGCTCATGAGTTCCAGCCCCACATCGGGCTCTGGGCTGACAGTGTGGAGCCTGCTTGGGATTCTCTCTCTCCCTCTCTGTCCCTGACCCTCTGCTGATGGCTCACTTGCATTCTCTCTCTCTCTCAAAACACATAAACTTTTTATAAAAAAAGTTTCAGTGTCCAGATCTTCTGAGTTTAAGGCTCTTCCTGCAACATCTAATGAAGATGCATTTCAGAATGTGAAAATTCTTGCCAGCTCAAGGAAGCAGACTGTTTATCCAGATCTAGGGGATTCCGCCAGGCAAGCAGCATCTAGCCTCTCCTCCTGAAAAACTGTTCTCTCCAGCAGGCCCACCAAGGCAAGGAGTGATTGTACAATGTGTAGACAATGTCTCAACTCCAGAAATCTCATCAATGTAACCTCTGACCTGAAGGGATTACATTTTAAATAAGGCTATTCACAGAACACCTTTATTAGAGAATGTCCACGGGAACGCAGACATTGGATGATTTAAAATAACACTTTATCGAGCTGAGGTTGGGTGACTTTGACAGGCCAAACTATTGAAGCAAGGCAAGGCTGTAATTAGACCATACTGTAAAGACCATATTCAAAGTTCGGCCCCCACAAAGGTGTTCGATTAATAACAAATGAGGGGGAAAGCAGGCTGTTCACCCAAGCAGCTGGTGAATGACCCTCCGTGGGTACAGAGCTGAAAAGTTTTATCACGACTTGGCAATGAACACAGGCCAGGTCTTCAAGCTCAGATCCCAGCAAACAGACACATGGGTCCTGTGTCAGAGCAGACTGCCTATGGGACCGGCACATTCCTAACTGGATTTTCCTCTAGCCATGAAGACTTTAAATACACCTCTGCTTTTGCTAGTAATTTTGAGACACAGGAATGTGTACTCTTACACCAATCGGCCTGCACCAGACAGACAGACGTCCGTCTTGACTGCCCGACCAGAATCCACGTGAGAAACAGAATACCAGCTTCCAACCTCACGGAGCAAATGGAAGAAGCAGCAGGAAGGTACTGGGAGGATTTGGAAACCATTAACAGTAGAGCTGACCAAGGGCAGGATTTATGAAAAAAAAAATTCTGAATAGAAAACTGACCAACACAACACCAGGTAAGAAAAGGAAAAAGAAGAGAGCAAGGAAGCAAGGAAGGAAGGAAGGAAGGAAGCCATTCATTGTGAAAATTAAATGACGTACTTCAGGAGCCATGAAATGTGACAACATTCATAAAACATACATGATTGGTGGGTGATAGATGGGTGTTATTAATCATACGTCTATCCCTGGGTCCCTTCCTCTTTCCCCAATTCTAACGATCTTGGCAAGAATCTTGATCTTCTGGCAAAAAACTCTTTTCCATAACTCACCCATGTGACACTACTCATGTACAGATTGTCCAAACCTAACGTCCGGTTATTTTGACCATTGTGCAAAAGCAGGAGACCCCGCAGAGCAGCAGACGGCCCTCAGCGGGACTGACACCCGGGCCAAGCCCCGGGGCGCAGCTCAGAGAACACACTGTCCACTTAAATCCCTCACGGGCTGGCCTCAGAAAATACCTGGGGTTTGCATCTCCCAAAAGTTGAGCGAATGGCAGGGTCTTTCAAAACACTTCGTCGGGTTTGTGGGAATAGGGGGGATCTGGTGTGGGCCCTTGTCAAACCCAGCAAACATGCGGTCACGCTTAAGAAAGTCTTTCCTTTCAGATTCTCTATCACTGGGTTTGTCCGGATCACCACAAAGGGACAGTGAAAAAATCTGACAAGTTAAAATGAGGTGTGGGAAGGTCGCCAGAAAAATAGCAAAGAACAATACTCCCCATGGAAGCGAATGATTTCTTTCAGGACATTAGTTTTAGCTTTGTGATTTTTTATTTGCAATTTTTTTTTGGGGGGGGGATTTAAAATAACAAAAATCAGCAAATCTTCCTGACCCGCTAGGTAATGGTGAAATTAAATTACCAGCAGATCTCACTAAAGCAATGGTAAGGACATTTCTTTTGCACAAAATAGGATATTTCTGAATCATTCAGGGATCCAAAAGAGGGCTTGTTTCAACAAAGATACCCTGTTTTGTAGCAGTGGATCCATGGAGTTTGTAATCACACGGATATGTCTTAGCAGCATTATTATAGTTCAGCTTTACCTTCTGCATCTGGGGATATGAAAGATTTGTATATGTCACTGGTTCGGACCCTCCAATAATGAGTAATGAAAATTCCTATTTATCATTTCTAGGATCAAGCCAGTGTGACAGCAGAAAATAACATTATTTATTTGGCCCACATTACTATTGTACAAAATCTGGAGGAATAAATCCTTCAATCCATTCAGGAATGCTCTTTTCCCAATTAAGGTTTCAATGATGCTGCACATAAATACTGCCTTTTACCTTTTCCCATCTGCATTTTAATTTCAGAAGTCTGGGTTGATTTCATTTCTATAATACAGTGTCTTTATGTTCTCAAAATCTTAACAACTTCATATCCCAGGGGTCCCTTTAATATTTAATTTTTACCTTGTTCAGTTACTGGAAAACATCTCAGAGCTTCTTTATTTATTACTTTATGTCAGTTTTTTTTTTTAACTCTGTGAAATTACCATTTGGCAATCAAATCACTAAAAATGCAAAAAGTTCTTATTTCAATTATAAAAGCAAATATAACCCGTGATTATTAAGAAAACTGTTTTGCAAATTAACCATTGTTTATTTCAGAATATAATCAAGTACCACAGGCTAGAGTAAAAGCATAGGGATAGTGGCTTTTTTTTCCATTTAAAATAATAAAGGTAATCAAACCATCCTGGCAATCTAGGTGATTGTGAAATTTAATTACTAGCAGTTATCATTAAAACAAAGGCAAAGCAATTTCTTCTACACATAATTGAATATTCCAGAAGAAAATTTCTGAACAGTTCTTGGAAAATGTGTTTAAAAATTAATTTTAACCTGATTATTTCATTTGTTGTGTCTCAGCTGATAACGGAGGATAAATGGCACACTCGGGTGTTGGGGTTCAACACCAGCAAGTGAGAACGTATTCTCAGGAAAATCAGATAACTTTGAACTTACTACTGAGTAAGTTATTAGCTCTTTACTCCCTGTGCAAACACAACCAAGCCTAAATCTTCCACATCTATTCCTCCAAGAGAGGTTTAACCCCTATTATTCGAGTTCACCTCTCCATATGCTATTCACTACAAAATCGACAGTTCCTTTTTTACTGCTCAGTTGCCCAAACGCGTCCTAAGGCTTCCAGAGCTGTTCCATCAAACCCACTGCTACTTGAACAGAAAGAAAACCCCCCACATCAGCAGCAAGAGTAAGTGCCATAGCACCTCCATGCAGGATGCTGCTTATGGGTCTTAAGCTGAACTGTCGGGAGAAGAGACACCACCTCGAAAATGGATCACTAGCCCTAAGAAAGGAAGCTAAAAATTAGGCCATGGACTTCCCCATCTCCAGGACTTTGTCTAAGCTCTTCCCTCTTCCTGAAATGCCTTTCCCCCTCCGTGCCCTCTGGAAAAATCCCACACACCCTTTGAGCCTCAACTCAGAGGTCACCCCCACTGACTCCTGCAGACTGAAGGAATCACTCTCTTCCTTGTACTCTCCTCCACATAATTCATTTTATCCAACTGGAATACAGATCACTATGTATTGTCCATCTCTGCCTCTGGACGGTGAGGGAAAGGACCTTGATTCATTTTTCTATTCCAAACACTTGGGACGGTGCCCGAAACCTAAGATACACTTAATAAATGCTTATTTAATGGGCCTCGAACCACAAGATCAAATTTAACATGCAATGTAAGAGGCAAGTTTTACGTGTGTTGGACTTACTTCTGCCCCTAAAGTCTGAGCCATGAAGTGCCTTCTATTTCATGCCTCAAAGGAGCAAAATGTATTCACCCCAAACACTTACTAAGTACCACACTCTGTGCTCAATGCCATACACACATTATCTCATTTAATCCACACAGCATTCCTATATGTAGGTCCCGTTATTAGCATTAGCCTTACTTACAGACGAGGAAATTGAGGCTTGGAGAGGTTGAGTAACTCACCTCAAATTACCCAGCTGGGCAGTGGTGTAGCCAGAACTCAAGAACAATAATCCCAGAACTTCAGCACTAGAGGGAATCCTAAAATGGCCTTCCTCACTTAGTCTCCTTGCGGCTGAGGCTTATAATGTACTTCCTGGCACCTAGTAGGCCCTCTGCGAAAATTAATACAGGGATAGAGTGCCCTATTTTCTCAGACTCTGGCCTTCGCCTGGGAGAACACAGCTGCCACCACAAACAGGCTCTATTCTTTAACTCCCAACACTTCTCACAGGTGTGAATTGCTTGCACCATCTGAATTATTCACGAGCCACATGATGATTAAGTGTGCTTAAAAAGAGAACTCGGGCTTCTGGTATTTTTCAAGACAAAGTGTCTAACTGGTGTACTAAGCCATCGAAGCTCATGGGCCTGGTTGATCCACATCAAAGAATATATCCATGCTCACTTTTTGAATTTCGGTGTCCACCGAATTTCCCAGTTCCCATTGGGATTTTAAAAAGTGATGACCAAAGCAGGAAGGAGAACCATCAGAGGCATCTCCATCCAATCTGCAAGGCGATTACCACCACCTAGAGCTGCTCCTGTGTGACTTCAAACCCACGTGTCCTTCTTAAGGCTGAGTTCAGTTTCTTCATCAGGTTTCTTCAGCTACACCAACAGCTGAATTTCCAGGTGCCACACATCTGTAACTTATGCCATCAGTAAATCGTGCGATAATACTGCCTCCTTGTCTCTTCTTCTTCTTTCCCCTTGCCTCCTCTCTCCCCCACCCGTTCCTTTCCTAGTGGATGGGTTTCTGAGAGGAATAACCATATGCTTGCTAATCGTAAGCCAACATCACTGTATTTTAAATTCAATGTTAGTCAACCAAAATGAATTGAAAAGCAGCAGCAGTGGTTTGGGGGTACTAAAAATACGCCGTAGCATTTGCTGAGTTCTCAGAATTAAAACCACAGGCGGTCAACTTGTTGCTGCTCTTAATAAGATATGACTGTTCTGCCCCATTGGCTGCTACTACCAGAAACTTGAACTATATCATATGCCTAACAACACTGTGCTTTTCATTAGTTGGCAGTGATGAAGAAAGGAAGTGCCATTTCCCTGGAACTAAACCTGCCAAAAAAGATAACAGATGGCTTTCAAGGGATCACCTTGTGCCACATCACAATCGCACCGTAGTCAAACTCACCTTGCGTTTATGGTTAAATTAGTTACACACCCATAGATATGGTTAATTTATGACCGGCTTGCTGTTCAATGGCCCCACCGAGGTGTTGCTTCCTCTGAGTTTAATTTTTAAGTAATGTAACAAAAGACACACAATAGGAATTAATACGATATTAACATACTGAATATTTTCCTTAGCATTTCCAGACCTTCTGGACCCCTCAATACTGCACGCTACACTGAAGGTCTTATCAGCTATGCCTTTGGGGTTTGTCATTAAAGTTTTCAATGACCAGAGAGGTAGAAGAATGCTACCTAATGCATCATTCTGATTAGAAATCTGTCATACACAGAAACCAGAGGATCTGTTTCTGTTGATTCTTATTCTTTCAGATTCATTAGCAGTTTTTTTTTTTCTCTTCAATTAGACCTGCTGATCAACCATAAAAAAAGCTGAAAGGAGCCCTCCCTTTACTCAGCCACACCTGAAAACAAAATGTATGCCTGGAAAGTGAAATTACAGAGAGTATCATAAGAAAATGTTCAAGAGGCCACATAGGAAAATCAGACACACACGCACGCACACACACTTGTAAACCGGCAAATTGGCAGAGGTTGGGCTCGACCTCCCTTCCTCTAACTCGCTTCAATCAGGACCAGAAAGACAGAATCCCTTCATTACTTCTATCTCAAACCATGCCCCAAGCTTGTGTCTCCACGGAGCTAATTTCTGAAACAAACAAAGAAAATCAAGTCTGCGAGGAGCGAGGGTTTTCTCTCTCAGCCTGGGGTTTGGGCAACCAGCCTGGCGGGCGCCGCGCCGCTGGCGAGCCGGGGCGCCCAGCGTCACCCAAACCTCCCGCGCCCCGCTAGCCCAGATTCCAGCTGCGCCAGAAAGTGCGAGCCTGCCCTGCTCGTCTCGCTTCTCGCCTGCTGCTCCCCAAGTCCCCAGAAGGCTCCCTTTCGCACACTAAGGGCGCCACCGCTCTCCCACCTCTGCGCTGTCAGATGTCAGGCGCAGAGGTGCTGTGGACGCCCGCGGTGCCGGCAAACCAAACAAGTGCCACACCGGACGCCTGCCCTCACTCCGAGAGAGGGGGCAGGACGGCCACAGGTAGGCTCTACCCCTCCCAGGGCGGGGGGCGAGAGACCCAGCGCGGCAGCCGCGTCCGACGGGCTGAAACTCACCCGAGGACACCGAGGAGCCGGACAGGCTGGAGTTGCTGGACGCTGCCATCTCCGCGCGCCCCGCGCGTCGCTGCTGGCTCAGCCCCGGTGCGGACGCCGCCGCCGCTGCCCTCGCCCGGCCGCTCGCAGCCTTCGCGGCCCCCAGCCCATGGCAAAGTCCTGGGGACGCGCAGAAAGCACCAGCCTCCGGACTCTGCCTGCACTTCCTGCTCCACCAGATGACGCGCTGCTGCCGCCGCTATTTATTTGTGGTTTCCGTCCCTCTCGGCGCCTTTGCACGCTCTTCTCTGGGTGTCGGTGGGTAGATAGGAGCGGAGGGAGATCCGAGGGGCGGCCCGAGCGGACTAATCGCGCCTCCAGCGGAGCCCCAGCCGCGGTCCGCGCACGCTCGCGCGCTGCTGGGACCACCGCGCCCCGGCGGCCGGGGGGCGCCCTGCCAGCTCCTGCGCCCTCCCCTGGGATCCCGCCTCCCCGGCGGCCCTTCGAGCAGCCCGGGCAAAGGCGGCAGGAGCCAGACAGACAGAGCGACCTCCCCCTTCTCCCTCCGCCCCAACTCCGCTCGCGCGCACACAAAGGAAGGAGAGGAGACGCGGGAGCTCCGTGGCTGGTTCAGCTGCCGCGGGCTTGACAGCTCTTGCGACTGGGGCTGGAGGAGGAGGCTGAGGACTGCAGGGCGGGGGCGTTGGACCGGGGCGCGGGACCCCAAGGTGCTGGGGAGGCCACCGGGGGGCGCGGAGCTAGCGCGGCTGCGATGCGCCGCGCTGGCTCCACGGTTTGGAGGCAACCGGGAGTGGGGAGAAGGTGGTGGGGCTCGCTGTCCGTGGCCAGGCTAGGGAGCGGCGAAGCCAGCCGGGGCGGGGGATACGGAGGGCGAGGGCGAGGTCACTAAGGACACGGATGCTAGGTAAAAAGGGGCCTGGGATGCCAGAGCGGCTGTGGAGCGCTCCTTCCACCCCGCTCCAAATTGTCCTTTGTTACTCCGGAGCTGATGATGGTCCCTGCCCTGCAAGGAGGTGTGTTTCCTAGAACACCCTCAAAACACCTAGGAAGCCCAAGCCAGGTGCACTTAAGTACCCCAGCCACGGACAGTGACTAACGGGTCCGTTGGGCTTTTGAGGTTGCCCTTCAAAGAGATAGGTTCCAAATATGTCATCAGGCCCACACAAAGCCGGGTGTCAAGAGAGAGAGGTTCTCTGACTTTGTCTGGTGAAGGATCCTCACAAAAGACTTGGAAGCAGGTCTGCCTGTGCCCTTTCAGGATAAGGAATTGCTTAGGTGTGGGAGAGAAAGAGATGTGAGCCCAAGGTGTGTACCTTCCCCCTGTATTTAAGCCTAAATTAATTTCACCAGGGGGAAATATACAGATTTTTTTTTAAGTCTGTTTCACGCTCCCAGCAGGGTAATCGGTTCTTTCAATCCTGAAGCAACAGAAAACTGTGAAATTTGAGCAGAAATTGTTAGATCAAAGGAAAAAGCAAACACTAAAGGAATGAAAAGTACTCTCATTATGTAGCAAAGAAAGTGGAAAGTGTTCGCATTGGGGTAGTTCAATTTTTAAAAACATGGTTAAAAGGACATAGTCAATTTAAAAATTATCAGGAGTGACACAGGAACAGCAGACAGTCCTAGGGGGTCCACATCAACCGTGCACCCCATGTACCGTGAATGATAAATGTTGAATAATCATAATATGCACTCATGTCACATTTTCTAGTTGATTTAAACTTTTTTTTTTTTTTCCATTCCCTTCAGGATGCCATCCCAGTATGTCTTCCCAATAAGGCTTTTTTTTTTTTTTTAATGCAGTTTTCTGAGCCCTCCTCAGCCACATGGAGTCTTCCTGACCCTCATCTACATGGAATTTAGAACATCCCTGCCTGTTCTAAGGAGACCCAAGCAGCCTAACCGAGAGTCCTTCAGGGTATATGGTCCATCACAACCTTAACCTCTCCATCAGAACCGACTTCCTGTTTTCCCAAAGTTCTTCTGATCAAAGGCACCTCTAGTTGTTTAACTAGTAATCGGTGGATCCCTCCAGATCTTTAGATGGCGGGTGGACTGACCTGGCCGTGTCACCTAGTAGGGTTGACAGTCTGTCAGTTTGAAGAAGGAAGACAGCACATGATTTCATACTATGGCTCCACCATTTATTAGTTACGTGACCTGGAGTAAATTACCTGCACTCACTGAGTCTCAGTTCCTACACCGGCAGCCCGAATCCTGATAATATAGGGTGTTCGGAGGATTCAATGACATGATAGGTGTGAAGCCACAGTGTACCCGGCATACAGTTTGCGCCCTGTAAGTGACTTTAAATTGTGCATTTGAAAGGTCAGATCTATGATCTGGACAACTTCTGCTTTCTCCATTGCGTCTGGAGATAACTGATCAGCCGTGACGTGCTCTGTCAGGGAAATGTCTAATAGTTAGCCCAGGGTTTGTGTCTTGCTTGTCCCAAATTGAGCAATACACAACAGGTGTCATCATTCATCTCTGAAGTCTCACAAAAGGATGTTAAGTTCTATTTCTGTAGTTGGATGATAACATTTACCTTCACAGAACTTTGCAGTCCTTAGTTAGGGAAAGTAAAGCATGGCCCTGTGAAATAGATTACTTCTATTATCTCAAATTGACAGATGAAAGGGGAAAAAGGGCACTTGCTGGGAAGGCACCAAGCCAAGGCCACCCTGTGCTGTACACAAGCAGAATAAAACACAGACTAACTTTTTTCCACGGGGTTCAGAGGCCAGAAGAAGGATGCAAGGCCCACAAACGTGTTTACCGAATAAAAACAGGATGACTGGGGAAACCTAGCTTGTTGGTCTGAGACAGACCGTGACTCCAAGGCCTATTATTCTGAAGAACAAATGGAAAGCTCCAGGTTCAGAATGAAAATCTGAAAGTTGATCAATAATTTAGATTGTTAAAGCCACAACAAATGGAGAAAAACTCAGCAGGCAGGATTGCTCACTATCACTTTTCTTAGATTCAGAGGGCCTAAAGGCTGGCTGTTCCTTGAAAAAAAAAAAAAAAAAAAAATGTTTACAATATCAGTAAGTTAGGAGCAGGTGGCTGAAATAAGATGCTAACCCTGCCTCATGAAGTAGGCTCAGGAACCTATTGTGGACCTTCCAATGCGTTTCTCCAAATGAAACAATAAGGATATTAGTTCACACATTTTATTCATTCATTCATTCATTCATTCGTGGGCATTCATTCTAGCTAATGCCAATTTGTCAGTGGAAAAAGGAATATTGGTGCTGCAAAAATCTTAGGTCTGTTTGAAAAGCAGGATTTTTTAAAGATATGTCTACCTTCTTCAGCTATTAAAAGACTCATGGAACGAAAGAAATTTTGTTTATAATTTGGTCTATCGAGGATTAACAATGACCGTTTTGTTAGCATGAAAGCTAATTTAGCATTGAAAGCCTTCCCATCTTCCCTCTCCAAACGTATGTCCTGTTCTTCCCTTCATATATGTAACCCCTTCTCACTGTGCCCAGTACCACCCAGGTCTGGCAGCACTAACATTTTCCGGCGCTCTCCCTGCTGAGCATCTTATGTACTGTTGAAGGTGTAGTAGAAATCACCATCTTGGAGAATCTTCCCTGATCCCTAAGCCAGAATCCAGCTTTTCTTCTATTGAATTCCTCTAGTCTTCCCCCTGTACCTCTCACTTGCCAGACGCTCTGGTTTGTTTTGATAGTAATTTTGGAACATATTTTATCTCCCTACTCCATTAACAGCCTGGGGGGTGGGGGCAGGATCCCTATCTGGCCAGCCTTTGTATTCCCTATGAGGCTTTCTTTACACACAGTAGGTGCTCAGGAGATATTTGTGGAATAAGGGAGTAAACTAAGGAAGTAAGAAATCCAGGAAAGGTTCTCGTGTTCAGCAATGACTTTTCACATCAGTAGCTCTGACCACCAGGCAACAAGATGACAGGCAACACATCTGGAGCACAAAAAGAAGTCGACGGGCATGCAATGACACTGTTTTGCTGTGAACAAGAAAAACTGAAATGGTGAGAATATAAGAGTAAAATTTTGATGGAGCAAATATTTGTTTAAAATTTTTTCTTTTAGTGCATTTATTTATTTTTGATAGAGACAGAGCACAAGTGGGGGAGGGGCAGAGAGAGAAGGAGACACAGAATCCGAAGCAGGCTCCAGGCTCCGAGCTGTCAGCACAGAGCCAGACACGGGGCTGGAACCCACAAACCGCGAGATCGTCACCTGAGCCAAAGTCGGACGCTTAACTGACTGAGCCACCCAGGTGCCCCAATGGAGCAAATATTTATAATCCCCACCCCCAGTCACCGGCTGTTTCAACTGGTATAATTTATTGTTTACAGAGTAGCTCTTATGTTGTTGTAATTTGTTTATTTTTGCTCTGCTCTCCTTTGAAGTTTAAAAGCAGACAAGAAAACACCACAGGGTGAATGTGGCCGTTGTGGTTGGAGATGGGCTCCCATGATTCAGGCACTCTGGGGTGTTTCTTTGTGAAGGTCATTCCCTTCCTCTGTGCTAAGCACAGAATGAAATACTCCTCACTTTCAAGATTAATCCAGTGGCCGGCATTCCAGGAAGAATAGTGGGGCTATTTGTCAACTAGCTTTAAATATTTTATGGCGAATACTCTACTGTACCCTGGAAATTGGTCTTTTCGCTATCAGTTTCCCAACATCGATATACTCTTTGTTGTAGTGAGAAATATTTCCCTTTGTAGTTTAAGCTGTGTTTCTACCACAAAGATTCCTAGTCCTGTTAAAGGGAAACACTGGCTCTTCGGGGGTAACATCGGGCGTAACTAAAGGCAAAAGCTGAGAAACCTTCCCTATTCTCAGAAGAGGTGTGCAGGCTGCCCGGGGCGGGGTTACCCTGCAGACAGCTCAGACGCTGCAGGTAGCAGCCCGGCCTCTGAACAAAAGGAGTCCACACCTGGGGTGCAGACAAAGGAAGGCCGCCTCAGCTACCCAATTCCCAGTTCACATCGCTTGCTGCTTGGGGACCCCTAGTGGCGACACACAAGCCACAAGCACAGGTGTTCTGGCTCTTCACTGAAGTGGAGAGGGCTCCTGGAGTATGGCCCTGAGTTTCCTATTTGGCCACTTAACTTGAGGGGATCAGATGTGTGGTGCACACGCGCGCGCGCGTGCACACACACACACACACACACACTGCGTCGTGCTATCAGCTACAACCTCTTGGACTTGAAAGATGGAGACAGAGAGAGAAACAGGAGCTTTTCTTTCTGAAGGGAAAAATCAGTTTAGAAACTCAAGACGGAGCGCAGAAACTCACGGAATACGTTTTCTTCTGCATGTTGGATCCTCTGGCTTTGTTCTCTGACATTTGCGACTGCAAAAATCTTTTCTGCCTTCAATGTCATAAGAGAAATCTAGGATAAACTAAAGTGAAGAGTGCCCCAAGTCTCCTCTGGGCGAAAGTGTGCAGTGAACTTGTTTCTCACGTCGTCTGGGAGTGTCTGTGCCTTTATGCTCTTTTACTGTCAACACTTGCTTTCATAAAAGTATCCAATGCATTTATTCCCTGCTAACTGTCCATGCATTTATGCATTCATTGATTCGTTCAGTGATGTTTCTTGAGCACTCAGCATGTGTCAGGAAGTATACTAGGCCCTGGGAAGAAAACTGCATCCTTGCCCTGGGCTATCCTATAGTAGGATCCCCTCCACCTCTTCCTGGGCGTTTCTATTTCTACTGGGACAACGTTTCAAGCTATAGAAATGATCTCTAATTGGGAAGTATGGGTATTATCCATGCTGGCATCCGCTTTCTTTTCAGCAGATTAAAACAAATAAAATAAAACCTCCAAACCCAAGCTTCAAAGTCGACTAGATAACTGGCATATTTTCATCCACGGGGTTAGCTTGTCGGCTCAGAGAACCAAGCAGATATTCTGAATGTTCTGTGCCTTCACCCTCACCCCCACCCCCACCCCCCCCCGCCGCCAGAAAAAGTTGTGAATCAGTGTTTTCATTTCTTTCCCTGTGGCAGTTATAGATTTGATAACAAAGCAGAAAAATCTCTTTAATTTTCTTAAGGAGGGAGAGTGAGTGGGCATTGGAGGAAAGCTAAAAGACACTATATCTGGGTCAGTCTTCTGGCGTTAGGAAACACATTTTAGCCTTTTGCAAATATTCCACATTGGTTTGTAAAATGAGACGTGAAGAAGTCATTCTGGAAAAGTACCGTGCGTATCTACGGAGTCAGACAGACCCCATTCCATCCTAGTTCCTCACTTATTAGCTCTGTGAGCTTGAGCCCGCTACTGAATCTTAGTTTCCCGATCTCTGAAATAGGGTAATAATACCCCAGAGAATTTGTGCGGGCCAAATGAAATAATAGGTGTAATAGAGCGTCTGCTGTATAGAAGCCCAGTTAGGAGTTCTGAGCACAACATGCTGTGCTTACACCTGCTATTCCAGAGCAGGCTGGGAGAATAATGATCTGATGCAAAAGTAACTTCCACCTCTACCTGTGTTACATCACTTGTGTGAGTGTATGTGAAGACAGAGAGGCCTGGGCTTTGGAGATAAATCCAGCTCAAATCCTGATTCTGCCACACACCGCTGGTGAGGTTGGACAGGGAACTTGGTTCTTCCTCTTTCTTTGTCTACTTCTCTGTTAAAATGGAGATGATAGAGCCTCTTTTTTTTTTTTTTTTTTTTTTTTGTGGGGGAGAGAGAGGGAGAGAGAGGGAGCAAGTGAAAAAAAAGGGGGGGGGGGGGGGCAGAGAATGAGGGGGACAGAGGATCCCAAGCAGGCTCTGCGCTGACAGCAGTGAGCCCGATGTGGGCCTCAAACTCACGAACCGTGAGATCATGACCGGAGCCTGAGTCAGATGCTCAACCGACTGAGCCACCCAGGCGCCCCAGTAATGCCTCATCTTTAGGTAAAGGACAGTGTATGAGCGTAGTAAACAATATTAATGTGCAACACGTACTTTTTAACTATAGCAGTTCCTGAGGAATGGGTGGATGTTGCTAGGGTAGAATGTTTCAGAACCCCCAGGGAGTAGAGCGTGGCCTGTAAGAAAGTACATTCAGGTCCTCTCTCTCTCTCTCACTCCCTCTCACCCCCCCATACCTACACATATATGCACACGTACCACACACATACACACACCCCACACAAAACGGTAATGTCTCCCGTGAGGGCATTTCCCCACCAGCACCTTTGGATAAGAATCCTGATGGAATATGAAAGTATGGTACAGTGAGAGACAGGCAGGTTACTTCATCTGTCTGCCACATCTGGCCCCTGTGTGATAAAGGGAAGGAAACCAACATTTGATGATTTGCTAATACTGCCATTACCTTACCCCTCTCCGTACGTTCCCTACCGCGAGCGATACAGAAAAATCACCTGCCACATAATAACCACTTACCATGTGCCAGGACCATGCTCAGCACTCTGTATGCCCTTATCATCTATTCACAACCAGCCTGAAGTGGGAATCACGGTCTCCATTTTCCTTTGGGGAAACTGAGGCCAAAAAACTCGTGTTACCTCTTAATCAAAATGTGCCATAACCCTGGTGGTAGGTATTATCATTCCCCCTTTAGTGAAGAAAACCAAAATGAGAGAGGGTAAATAATCTATCAAGGATACAGGCATTAATTTGAACCCAGCTTTGGCTGATACTTTTCAGAACATGCCAAAACAAAATTACCCAGTAGTTTGAGTTTGAAGTTTCTTTTTGCTTTTTCAGTAAATACTTTCCTGTTTGAGCCTTCACTTAGGAGAGAAATGAAGTCTTTTAAGATACATCTTCTTTGCTTTAAACATTCATGGTTTTCTATTTGAACCCGGAAGGACATTGTCATTTTCCTTGCCTAAAACAAATCTTTGGGCAAGCCAGACTCTGGAGGCTTTGCAGGACTTGTGTTCTGACCCTGGGCAGTGACAGGCATAGTGTTAGGGAGAATAAGAGCGTGTTTGCCCAAGGAAACCAAGAATGTTCCCTGATCAAAAACTCCATCCCAGGGGCGCCTGGGTGGCTCAGTCAGTTAAGCCTCCAACCCTTGATTTCTAAGCGTCTGACTCTTGAATTCAGCTCATTCGAGCCCCACATCAGGCTCCGCACTGACAGTGCAGAGCTTGCTTGGGATTCCCTCCCCCTCTCTCAAAAATAAATAAACTTTAAAACAAACAAACAAACAAACAAACAAAAAACTCCCTCCTATCCAGCTTCCAGATGCTGGAAGTTCCAAAATTAGAACTTTCACTTCTTTGATTTAAACAGTGCTATGGACACATGTTCTAATCGATCAATTTTGCGGGGACCTAAGACATTCAACTAAATAATTATTTTCACCTGAATAAGTTTCCTGATTCCCAAAAGCTGATTTTAAAACCAAGGGAAAAACCAACACAAAGAACAGTGGTATGCAACCTTGAATATTTTTACAGGCTACCTGGGGGTCTTATAAAATACAGATTCATGGGGCCCCTGGGTGGCTCAGTCAGTCAAGCATCCAACTCTTGGTTTTGGCTCAGGTCACGATCCCAGGGTCGTGGGACTGAGCGCCACCTCGGGCTCCATGCTAAGTGTGGAGACTGCTTAAGATTCTCTCTCTCTCCCTCTCTCTCTCTCTCTCTCTCTCTCCCACTGCCCCTCTCCCTACTTGTGCTCTCTCTCCCTAAAATATAAGTACATACATACATAAATATATAAATAAATACAGAAATAAATTAAAAAACCAGATTCAGATTCAGCAGGTGTGGGACAGGCCCCAAATCCTGCATTTCTAACAAGCTCCCTGGTGATGTGGGTGATACGTCACTACGCTTTGAGTAACAAATCGCCTAGGGCATGGCTCACAACTCTGGGTGCACAGCAGAACCACCCAGAAGGCTTTTAGAAATCCCAGTGCCTAGAATGCACCACAGAACAAGCCAATCAGCATCCTTGTGGGTACGAAACAAACATCAGTGTTTTATTTTATTTGTTTATTTTTAAGTTTATTTATTTTGAGAGAGAGAGAGAGAGAGAGAGAGAGAGAGGGAGAGAGAGAATCCCAAGCAGGCTCCCCACTGTCAGCACAGAGCCTGACGTGGGACTCGAACCCATGAACCGTGAGATCATGACCTGAACTGAAACCAAGGGTCGGGGGTTTAACCGACTGAGCCACCCAGGCGCCCCCGCAAACATTAGTATTTTTGAAAGTTCCAGGTGGTTTCAATGTGCTGCTAAAGTTTGGAATCACCAATAGGAAAGATAGGATTATAATGTCAAAAGGGCCCATGGGGACCAGCAAGGGTTAATGTCGCTCCATGATTTTGCTGGGACTGTCTCTGGTGGCAAGGAAAAGAGAATCAAATTCTTGTCAAGATCTTTCATAAATCATGTAACCATAGCCCTCTTGATGTGAGAAAATAGAATAAAATCTAACATTAGCACAAAAATTTCTTAATCAACATGGGGCGAATCGTCTTTCAATTTTGTCCGCGTTATGATTTTAAAAATACATTTCTCGATGAATAAGCATAAACACTAGGCACTTACTTTAGGCCCACTCCCTCTAGAGCGGCCAGCTGTCAGTGAGGCAGATGTTTGCCAGCAAATCCACTCTATCATTTCTCAATCAGAAAGAAGATTAGAAATGGGATTTTCAGCTCAGATGGGGTTGAAGGGTGATATTTATGCCAGAGAAATACTTCACGCCACAGCTAAAAAAAATTGCTTTGGGGAAAAAAAAAACCCCTCCACTTCTTATGTGTTATGAATATATGAAAGTGAAACCTTCACCTTGGACAGGAAGAGGTGGTATCATAGGTGAATGCATTTGCCTCCTACTTCCATTGATGCCAGATGCAGAGAGACAAAAAGTATCTTAGCTGGTTCCCTGTATCCGAAGATTTTATTCTCCTCTGGATACCCTCCCAGTCCTCAGGGTTGAAACTGAAAAGGTGGCACGTTAAATAAACCAAAATGGTTATATTGGTTAATTCAGGCATGATGATTCATCTTATGTGTTAACTTGATTGGGCCATGGAGTGCCCAGGTATCTGATCAAAGAGTAGGCTGGTGTTTCTGTGAGGGTGTTTTTGGGCGAGGGTAACATTTACATCGGTAGACTGAGGAAAGCAGATCGCCCTCCCTAATGTGGGTGGGCTCCATCCAATCAGTTGACTGACTAGAACTAAAAGGCAGACCCCCCTCCTTTGAGTAAGAGAGAACTCTTTCTGACAGCTTTCAGGCTACACCACCAGTTCTTTTGTTGATTTTGAACTTGAACTGAAGCACTGGCTCGTCACGGGTCTCCAGTCTATTGGCCTCTGGATGGTAAATAGATCATCAGCTCTCCTAGGTCTCTAGCTTGCTGATGCACGATGCAGATCTGGGGCTTATCAGCCCCTATAACCATGTGCCTCCATATATAAAAGAACTGTCATGAGCCAGTATATATTGGCATGAGCGTCCATATATATATACACACACCTATATATACACACGTATATCCTATCGGTTCTGTTTCTCTGGAGAAACCCGACTAATAATTCATAAAGGTGATTTTTGGCACCTTTGGTATCCCTCCACACTTTCTAATTTTTCTATAATGGGCATATATAATCATTGATTTTTAAATTATGCATTGTTAAACAAGCAACAGGAAAGCTCATATGCCCTCTTACATCACAAATGTCTGTACTTCAGATAAATGTTGCTTCTTAAACTTCAGAACCTTATAAACATTACCTGGAGACCTGTTAAGACTGGATCCCACCCTCAGAGATTCTGATTCAGGAGGTCTGGGGGTGGGAGCTAAGTGTCTGTGTCTTTCCCAAGCTCCCGGGTGTTACTACTCCGTGAACCCTGCTTTGAGTAGCAAGGTCTATGATAATCGTAAGAGATCACAGTCCCTTACTAAGCAACTGTCTTTTAATGTCTTCCTGTGTTTACTCCACCAATTCAGCCCGTTTAAAAATTCTGTTGTTTTGCAATTGTCTTTCCACCTGGCTTTCTCATGGCATGAGAAGATTCTGGAGGGCAACAATGGTGTTTTGCCATTTTTGCATCTCCCTCCCAAACCCAAGAATCTTTCCTGTAATAGAATTTTAAAAACATTTGTAGAATCATCCCTTCCCAAACCCAAGAATCTTTCCTGTAATAGAATTTTTAAAACTTTTGTAGAATCAATCGAGTGTTTATCTTTGTTCTGGTTTCCCAAGCCATCTAAAGGCAGCAGGCTGTCCTGATTTTCCACACAAAAGGGCAGAAGCCGAATTAACAGAATAGGATGCTGTCTGATATTGTCTTCTCCCCGTCCAAGGAATTTAATTTTCTATAAGCGTACTTCCAATTCTCTCTGGGACAGTTATATTGAGAACGTTAATGCTTCATACCCTCTTGTGACATCAAGGCCTTTCCTACTGAACGTTAATGATCTTGGGGGATGCTGAGTTTGCTCAATTTGTATGTCTAGACATGTGAGCCCATGGAATTGTGTAGACAAAATGTTTCAATGTTGAAATGCCTTTCTCAGTTTTGATCCAAATGTGTGATATTAGATAAAAATATCCTAGAGTTATACACGGGTAATATTGACTGAACTTGACAAGTAGTTGAGTATGATGATCTGGCAAGTCTTAGGGAAAAGTCTGAGCAGTATTACAACTTTCTACATTTTCATTTGGGTTCGAGTCTTCATGTCCCCATCCTGGTACACTCTGTGTGTCAGACCATAATGACTAGCTTTCGTTTCTTAATGCTGGTTGCCGTCTTCTTTTATTATTGTTAGACCACTATCGGGTTCATGCAGCACTTTTAAGGCATTCAGAGTGGAAATCTTTTGCCACCACTCACCTTCCTCTGCCCTCCCACTTTTCAAACTGTATCATTACCTTCTCTTTTGCAGAGCTTCCTGTCACAGCCTCATAATAGAAGTTCAGCTTGTTTGCATATGCATTTGCATGTCTTCATTAAGAGGAAGACGGCAACATGATTAATGAGTGTTATTTCTCATTTCGCAAAAGGAATATGTCTATATTTTATAGTCAAAGCACTGAAAGAAATAGTCCTAAGTTAGCTCAATATCAAATCATTTACTGCCTGTATGTTACTTAAAATGTTTTTTTCTTAGAAGGTAAGTCCTCACGCTAACTGTAGGCATGTTGGAAGTAAAAGAGAGGTGAGTAAAATAAAAACCGTCCATATTCCCACCAGCATGCATAAATACATTAATGCTGTAGTTGTGTTTGTCTCCCTGTGGGGATTAACACTTTTGTAGTCTGCTTTTTGCATTTTATGTTATGTAGGAATATGAACATACACGTGGAAAAAAAACTTGTTAGGATCTGCATCAAAAGTGCAGAATGTTAATTGTTAACCAATTTGACAATAAATTATATTTTTAAAAAAGTGCCTATCTTTGTGTATTGAAATTACTATGAGCAGTTTAATTTTTCTATATTGTGTAATTTTTTTAATGATGGTATTTTATTTTTATAATTGGAGACAAGAGAGCTACCTTCATTTTGGAATGAAGTCGTATTAAAAGTTTTCCATGTCATTACATATTCCTAATGTGGTTTTTCATGGCTATCTAAAATTCCACTGTACGAATCTACAATAATTTAATTCATTATTCTTCTATTGATTGAAATTTAAATTGTTCCACCGATTCTGCTTTTTTGATTTATGCCGGGATAAAAATCCTTGCACATCAATCTATGGGTGCCTTTCTGTTTATTTTCTTAGGCTTCATTGCTCTAAGTTGAACATGGCAATGGTAGGGCCACCAGCTGTACAACTCTAGAAAGCCCCAGACGCAGTATGTTCTACATAAATGGTACAAATTCAAAATACATTCGAGAGGTGTCTGCTGGGCTAAGTCAACGGCTGAACACGGTCAACGGCTATGAAAATGTTTAAAGGCCTTGATACAATTTGCCAAATGGCCTTCTGGAAAAATCGTCTCAATTTTTACTCATTCCAAGACTTGCCCCACATGTACCAGAATTAAGAATTCGAGATATTTTTAAACTCAGATTGGTGAGGAAAAAATGCTCATCGCTGTTTTCGTTTATATCTGTTTGATTCACAGTGAAGTTTAAATTTTTACTTGCGTCTATTTATATTTCTTCTTTTGCAGATTGCCTATTCACATCCTTTGCCAAAATGCTAATGAGAACCGAGTCCCAAGAGCTGCACCAAGAGTTCTATTTTCCCCAATTACACTGTAGCAGTCACTTTTAGAGTCTCTGTACTGCAAATTCGAACTCTAAGGGATCTATGGAAGTTGAAGGACTTGCCCAAGGTCCCACAGAATAGAGAGAAGTTATATATATAATTTATCATCAAGTTAGCTAACACACAGCGTATATGGTGTGCTCTTGGTTTTGGGGGTAGATTCCCGTGATTCATTGCTTACGTACAACACCCAGTGCTCATCCCAGCAAGTGCCCCCCTCCATGCCCATCACCCATTTTCCCCACCCCCTCTGCCCCATCCCCACTCCCTTCCACCCTCAGCTTGTTCTCTGTATTTAAAAGACCCTTATGGTTTGCTTCCGTCTCTGTTTGTAACTATATAGAGAGATTTAAGTAGAAGTTTGTGATTTTCTTTGCTCACAATTCTTTCTTGTACTTTGGACCTTCCTTCTGTATTATTTTTCTTCTTCCTAAAGCATATGCTTTTAAAGTGTCTTCACGAGGATTTCTTAGTAGTAATCCCTCTCAATTTTTGCCTATAAATGTCTTCATTTTGTCTTTTCTTTTGAATAAAAATTTAGCTTGGTATAGAATACAAGCTGACAGTTAATTTCCTTCAGCACTTTGAACATATTATTTCACTGTGTTCTGACATGTTTTCTCGACAAAAAGAAGTCCACCATCAATCTAATTATTAGCTCTTTTTTTGGCTATATTCTCTTTTTTACTGCTTTTAAGAGGTCTGTTTGGAGGTTTTGAAGTTTTCCTACAGTGTGCCTAGCTGTGACATATCCTGTTCAAGATCATTGGCCTCATGAATCCGAGGAGCTATATCTTTTTTCATTTCTGGAAACTAGCTGTTAACTCTTTGAATATTACCTATTCAAAAACATCAGTGATTTAGACATATGTCAAACCTCCCCATTCAATGCTTCTTAACCTTCCTCTCATATTTCTCATTTATTTGTTTCCCTGTGCTCTCTTGTGGATAATTTATCTTCCCCTTCATTAATTTTCTCTTGTGCTGGTTATCCATCAACTAAAGTATCAATTTATCTAATCTGCTGTTTATCAACTGCATTGAATATATAACTTGGATTTTTTAATTTTTCATTTTTATAATTTCATTATTTTTCAAGCCTATTGGGTTGTTTCTGATAGCCTCTTGTTCCTTTAACATACTTTTGATACCCCCCCCTCCCCCCACATTCTTTACTCGTTGTGCTGGAAATTTTCCTCCTGCCTCTTCTAAATCCACTCTTCACCTTACTCTACCCTGCTCTGTGCCCTGAGAGGCTGACCAGCTGGATGGCACGGATGGGTTCCCTTGTCCAGAGAGGTTCCTGCTTCCTCCTCTGTACTCGCAGACCTCTGCTTGCTATTGGTGCAGCGTTCAGACCCAAAAGAGTTTCCCTGCTTCTCCCAAGGGGCAGATGGCTTTTGTTTCTACTTTTGCTTTCCTCGGAAACAGTAAATCGTTGCCTGAATACTGATATGAGGACAAAGATGTGCTGTCCCCCCTCTAAACGCACATGGCTTTGCTTCCACCCTTCCTCAGGGCACTGAAGACCAAAGAGTTTGCTGCTTCTTCCCCAACAGCTTTAGAATCCTGCTTCTAAGCAGGCACAGCAGCGACAACCTCCTTCCATATCCTGCGCCACCAAAAGGGGCTCTCTCCAGCCTTTTGACTTAACGCCAGTCTTTCTCAAGAGCACCCAGTGGAGACCATGGAGAGGAGCTTGAGGGCGGGTAAAACCCCCCTTGTGTCTGGGTATGTGAGGCCTCCAGTTACTGTAAACTGATAAACTGGCATATACTCAGCCTTTAGAAATTCTTTTTTTTCTTTTAAATATCTCCCCCCACCCCCCACCCAGCCCCAAGTCTATGGCAGCCACCTCTTCCTCCCAGACACTGTCAAAGGCAAAACAATTCACGCATCCTGACTCTACTTGGGGTGGAGGGGATTTTTACCCTTTGAAATTCAGCTTCCTGCTTGCCCTATGTGGCCTCAGCTCTCTGATGAGTTCAGGAGAGTTGGGATTTTGTACATTGTTCAGCATTTTCTTATCAAGATGGCAGTGACCTTCTCCTGCAGCTTTCTGTATCCCAAGCAAGAGCGGGATTCCCGGTATTATCATTAGCAGCACCACCTTGCACTTCACAAACACTCTGGGTTTTGGGGTAAGTTACAGCTCAAGATAAGGCCAGAGCTCAAAGCCGAAAGCCCCTGGCAGACGCCTACAGGCCAATGCCAGCGACAGGGCTCACTGCCTCTCCGGGTTCCTGCTCTCTTATTTTGCTGGCCTGAGAGAATTTCTCTTATTTTCCTGTAAGCTCAGGCATGCATTTAAAAAGATGTTTTTTTCTTTAAAAAAAAAAAAAACAAACTATCTTATCCAGCATTTTTTAGGCCATAACAGAAAACGTCTTCCAGACAGCCGGTGAGTCCTATAGCCAGCAACAAATGTTGGAAAAAAAAATGTTTTATAATGTTAAAATTTTAATTATTTACTTTTTTACTTATTAACATTAATGATTCTTGAAATTGTTGATGAGACGGCTGCAGAAGTAAAAAAAAAAAAAAGCAATGGTTAATGTGAAATTAATATTTAAAAAATGAAATCCATTAATGTAAAAGATTGACTTTACTAAGCTTTTCTTAAATACTCTTAAATACTCTAAAAGTTCAATTTATCTGGAGGGTGTTAACATGAATAATTTAAAATTCATTTTCCAACTGCAAGAGAAATAAAATTGATTTTGAGAGTTTTGCTGAGTCCAAAAGCTTAGTTATTTTTAACAAACTTTTTTGACAAAGGATGAATGGATGGTTACATGATGACAGCTAGATGGATAGACTGATAAACAGATCGTTGTTATAGTATACGAATGTGAACTTTAGACACTGATCTTATCGTAACCAAAGGTGAGCCTGAATTTAGAGGTCAGAGGATTCCTGAGCCAGAACGTTGATCAATTAGATGTGACACATCAACTAACAGAAATCAGCCAAGTGCCTACAGCACTTATGCTGCTAAGCCAGCAGTGAGCCTGGATCCTGGAGAGAAGGTGATGCTAAGATTTAATGATTTACATTAACGTGTTTCACGAAAGGACTGAATTATTACAGGAATTCCCCAAATAAGAAAACCTAGGTACTTTTGAGTTCCATTCAGGAGGCACTGTTATCCACACATGTTTACCTGCTCCAGAAGACCCTACATCAGGTTTGGCTGATCTGCCTGACTAGATGGCTGTCTCCTTCCTTCTTCACCATTCCATGATTCTTCCCCTATGCACACCAACTACTGGGGTGAAGGGGACCACCTTTTCAGATAGAACTGATTATTCTTTACAGTCAAAGATATAGGCATTGGGGGCTTCCCGCTAAGCCACCTGAGTTCCATTTGAGGGAACTATATGTGAGGGTATGCTTGGAAACTTCAGTTTATAACTACCTCCTTCCTTAAAAATGATGGATTTGAGAGTCTGTTTTTGGCATTTGCCTACCCCCCTGTCTGGCAGGCCAAATAATGGTCTCCCAAAAAGATGTCCTCTCTTCCTAACCTCCAACACCTGTGAATATGTTAGTTTACATAGCAAAAGGGACTTTGTGAGTGTGATTAAAGTTGTAAGTCTTGAGATGGGAAGATTATCCGTGATTATGTGAATGTGTCCAATCCAATCAAGTGAATACTGAAAAAGAAAGAACCTTTCCTAGCGGTGCTGAGAGAAAGCCAATGGAAGAAGAGGCAGGAGAGACTCAAAACAAGGTAGGGACTTGACCCGCTGTTGCTAATTTTGAAGATGAAAGAAGCCACGAGGAAGCAAATGCAGAGGCCTCTAGAAGCTGAGAGAGACCATGACCAACAGCCAGCAAGGAAATGAGGACTTTCGTCCTGTAACCACACGGGACTGAATGTTGCTAACGCCGGCATGGGCAAGGAAACAGATTCCTCCCGTGATCCTTGAGAAAGAATGCATCCCTGTAGACACCTTGATTTTAAGCTGGTGAGACCATATCAGACTCATCAACTGAAGTATGTAATGGTATATTTGTGTTGCTTAAAGCCATTAGATCTATGGCAATTTGTTACAGTGACACTAGAAAACTAACGCTTCTCTCCGTTTTCATGTCTCTCATTGCCTACTGCATGCTTCATTCAGTATTGACTCTGCTTCGGCATTCTTGTGCCTTCATGGGTTCTTGTGCTGGTCTAGGAAGCCATACCACAGAGGTGAGCACAGGGCTAATTAAGCAGGGCCCATCCAAGTCCCTTAAAAGTTCCATCTGGGGTGGACAGGGATGTTAGGAGAAAGAGTATGTTTCTTCACTTGAGATGACAAACCAAAATGGGGGACGTGTAAACCTGGAGATCCTCTGTGTGGAAAGAACTTGCTTGAAAATAAGGATACCTCAGAAGAAAAAAAAAAAAGAAAGGAAAGAGATTCTAAAGGCATAGTTCAAGCATCCAGAACCAGCTATAACTGAAACAAAGAACCTCTAGAATTTTTAGTTACCTAACTTAAAAGATATAAACAAAGACAACCTTTTGTTTAAGTTTGGTTTTGTGCCCAGCCGCTACAAGAGGCTTGGCTGATAAAATATCAGTTTCCCTGGGTTGCAAAGGATACTTGTTGAGCTGATCATGATGGCCTTAGGCACAATGCCTGGAAAATAATAGGCCTCAAATATCAGTTTTATTTATCTTTTGGTCCCTCCAGAGGAAAACCTCACATTCTAGATGAATCCTCCTGTCTCCAATCTCAAACTCTGAGGATTCGGAAAGGAGACATGTATCCATGGAAAACCCTACATAGGATGACAATGTTGATTAATGCGCTCATGAGTTACCTTTCTCATTAAAACTATCAGGAATTGAGGGGGGCCTGGGTGTCTCAGTTGGTTAAGTGTCTGACTCTTGGTTTCAGCTCATGGTTAATGAGACTGAGCCCTGGGATTCTCTCTCTCCTCCCTCTCTCTCTGCCCCTCTCCCACTTGTGCATGTATGCACTCTTTCTCTGTCTCTTAAAATAGATAAACATTAAAAAAAAAACCTATTAGGAATTGAAACTGGAGAGACACTTTAGCTCCTAAGAGTGCATAATGAATTTCAGGTACTGTGATATAAATATAGAGAAAATATTTTGCACTGGGCATCCTTTTACAGGTACATCTTACATTTCAGATAATTATCATTCCCTTTATTCATAAGACAGGGCCTTGATCATGTATCTGTACCTGATAATGTGTTTTTTTTAATTTTTTTTAAATTTTATATTTGAGAGAGAAAGACAGACAGACAGAGCATGAGCATGAGCAGGGGAGGGACAGAGAGAGAGGGAGACATAGAATCCGAAGCAGGCTCCAGGCTCCGAGCCGTCAGCACAGAGTCCGACGTGGGGCTCGAACCCACGAGCAGTGAGATCATGACCTGAGCAGAAGTCGGCCGCTCAACCGACTGAGCCACCCGGGCGCCCCTGTATCTGTACCTTAAAAAAAAACCCCAACAACCTTATAACTCCTACTGGAAAACAACTGATACAAGTTTGCTTTTCTGCACTGTTTTTCAGAACATATTTGTTTTCCTGTCACACAATCTGTCATACTACGGACACAGGACACCATGGCCATGTGAGAGAAAGAACCATATTTTTATTTTCCAAATCAAAGGATGGCCATCTTTTTTTTTTTTTTTTTTGATGTTTATTTTTGAAGGAGAGAGAGCCAGAGAATGAGTGGGGGAGGGGCAGAGAGAGAGGGAGACACAGAATCAGAAGCAGGCTTCAGTCCCTGAGCTGTCAGCACAGAGCCCGATGTGGGGCTCGAACCCACGAACTGTGAGATCATGACCTGCGCCGAAGTCGGATGCTTAACCGACTGAGCCACCCAGGCACCCCAAAGGATAACCATCTTTAAAATAGCAATATTGACATTTGAACTTGCTATTGGCCTCCTCCTTTTCGGCATGTAGTTTATATGGACAAATAAAAATGTATTATTTGAAAAGAAAATGTATTATTTGGAGACACACTGATCATTTTCTTAATTATGTCTCACGGCTGGATTTGGCTGTAACAAGTTCTATGCTCCGAATTGTTTGTCTCTCGGCAAATACTTAGTTTGTGGAATTTGATTAAATAGCATCCCAGAAGGTTTTAGAGCTTGTCTTCCTTGCCCACAAGTGAAAGAAATATTACAAGTCTCTGACCTTACACTCCATACACAGAAGACCCTTGATAAAAACCTCAGGGCTGAACTGAGGAGGATTCTGGGCAAATTCCATTCCCTCTGGGATTCTCCACCCTCTTTGCTTATTCATGACATGGTGCTCTTTCTTCAGGCAAGCTCAGCCTGAGGGCTCTGAGCTGGCTAATGCTGTATGTTATTCCATTATGCATGTATTATGTTGGATGATCTCCCCACAGAATAACCAAGCTCAATTAACAGGTTGTTCTTCTTACAGATCTGTGAAATCCCCTGGGTGCTCCTAAGGGCTTTTTAGTTGCCAGGAGTGTGGCAGAAAGAATGTAGTGGGAAGCTTGCAAGGTAGTGTCAGTCCGTTATTTCATGTGAAGAAGCAACGCATATATAAGTAGTAGCAGGACTCTGCAATCACGAGTTAAAATTGGGAACCAAATCGACAGTTCATTGTGTTCAGCACCATTTATCTTTTTTTTTTTTAATTTTTTTTAACGTTTATTTATTTTTGAGACAGAGAGAGACAGAGTATGAACGGGGGAGGGTCAGAGAGAGAGGGAGACAGAATCTGGAACAGGCTCCAGGCTCTGAGCTGTCAGCACAGAGCCCGATGCGGGGCTCGAACTCACGGACCGCAAGATCATGACCTGAGCCGAAGTCGGATGCTCAACCCACTGAGCCACCCAGGCGCCCCATCAGCACCTTTTATCTTGATCGACAAACCTCATAAACAGTCATTTTGGAAAAGAGAAATGTGGGTTTGTATCCATTAGAGAAATGGACCAGCTGAGTCACAGAGCAGTGCAAGTTGTTTTTGCCTGAGGGTAGATATTACAGAAAGTCAGTCAGACGCATTCTATGGAGCTGGGAAACAAAAGTACTAAAAGATACACATTTGTCATGAATGATGGTCTTTCTTCAAAATATTCACTAAATATACAAAGCCATTATAAAGCGGAGCTAGGCAGACGTTCCTTCAATGAGCCATCAGATGAATAATTGGAGAAAATATGAACAATGCATGGTGGAGGGGGACTAATATTTATAACATCCAAAATTAATTAAAGGAAGGGCAAGTCTCTGGGATCAAATAGAACAAATGTTTTATAAGGGATAGACATCTGAAGGGAGGTGTGATGCTTAATTTTGTGTGTCAATTTGAGTGAGCTCTGGGGTGTTCAGATTAAACGTTGTTCCTGGGTGTCTCTCTCAGGGTGTTTCTGATGAGATTAGCATTTGACCTGGAGAATCCAGTAAAGAAGACTGCCCTCCTCAGTGTGATTGGGCATCATCCAAACCACTGAGGGCCTGAACAGAACAAAAGGGGGAGGCAGAAGAAACTTGCCCCTTTTTACGCATCTCACTGCTGAACCGGAGAATCTCACCTCCTTCTGCCCTTGGACTGGGATGTGCACCATCACTTTCCCTGGTTTTCAGGCCTTTGGACTCAGGCTGAATTACACCACCAGCTTTCTTAGATCTCCAACCTGCAGGCAGCAGATCATGGAACTTCTCAGCCTCCATAACTGCATAGGCTGATTCTTCCTAACAAATCTCTATATAGATCCTATTGGTTTTTCTTTCTCTGAAGAACCCTGACTAATACAGAAGGCATCTTAAAATCTTGTTTGAAGATTCCCTGTTCCCTAGAGTTGCTCTGGTAATGAAGATTGGAAAGACATGTGTCAAGACATTGGAATAAGAGAAGAGTTTCATTAGATCAGCAGCAATCAATTGCCAAACATAAAGTGGCCGAAAAAGCACCAAATGACCACGGTCCAAGAGCTCAGAGAAGCCCCCCTACTCCATAAGCTTCCTTGCGGTACAACTACAGAGAACGGGCTTCAGCTGGAAGTCTGGAAGTGCCAGATTAATCAAGGTCAAATACAAGGATCCAAAGGACACAATTCTTATCCCTGCCAGACAACTATGAAATAAGGACAAGGCGAGCTATAAACACAGCAAGCGTGCAAGCAGCATCAGAGGGAAGGGAGGAGCTTTTCGGGATCAAATGTGTCAAGCAGGCCCTGAGGAAAAGAAACAGAGCTGCAAATAAGCACAGCCCCTTAAAGGACACAAAACCAAAGGAGAAAAGGCAGAAAAAGCCAGTGGTCATGTGCTAGTCTTAGTTACTTTTCAATACACTGTCAGCTACTTAATATTCTCTTCCTCCTTTTTAAGTGAAAGATAGTATAACAATAAAACAGTTGTGTGTATGTTTTCAATATACAGAAAATCATTGTATTTAGACATTTTTATAAAAACAGAAATCACTAATGAAGTGTTGCTTAAAATAACAATTACAAACACCATTTTCGAGAGGTATGCAAATGAAATTGTGAAACTCTGAGTGACAAAGTACCCTGTACATGAATAATTTACAAGAGGTAATTTGATAAGATGATACATTTTCAGGGACTGAATGACGGAATGCTCTTTCCAGATTCTTCTATAATTGTAACATGAGTGCAGTGCCTTTACCATAGCACAACCATGTATTTTGACTTAAGTACCTTTAAAATACAACAGTGCTGAGCATACAATGCATAGACCACCTAGACTAGGTATTAAAGAAAGAAAACAAAAAATGAGCTGAACAGGAAGTGAGCTGAACAGGAAAAAGCCCACATTTTATTCCCTATGAGATAAATTTCTTCTTATAGCCAATAGAATTATCTATGAAAATCAAGCCACAATTTGAGTTCATTCTCTTCACAATTTGAGTTCATTCTCCTCTAACAATCACCAGGACTTTGATTTTTATCAAGTAGATCAGAACACAGAGCTGTGTCTTCAAGTAGCAAAGAGTTCTTATCTTTAGAGACATGTAGATGACATTACATGATGTCGCAGTTTCTTCAAAATAATCCACAGGTAAGGGGAATGAGTGGGGATCACAGATGAAACAAGACTGGCTATGAGTCGATAATTGTGAAAACTGGGTAATGGCTGCACGGGGGTTCATTATATTAGTCTCTCTATTTTTACATATCCTTGAAATTCTCTAAAATGCAAAGGTTTTTTAAGAGCCATAGGATTCAAAGAAAAACCATAAATTAGGGAAAGACATTTCGAATGAAACTGACAAAAGGTGAGAATCCAAATGTTTTAAGAACTTCTATAAATTAATATAAGAAAGACAAAGAAACCAATTGAAAAATGGATAAAAGCTACAATGGGCAATTTATGAAAAGAATAAAAAGTGGTGAACAAACTATCCAAAGGTGGTTGGTCTTATTAAGTAAGCAGGAAAAGGCGAATTAAAACAACAATGGGATATTTCATATACCATGAACAGGGCCAGATGCCCCCCTGGAAATTCTTCCAGCTCTAATGGTTAATTTGCTTAAATATTCATGGCACAACCAAAACACCACTCACACCTCCATCTCAAGCAGCCCTGAGATTTTCCTTGACAGCAGGACATTCCAAAGACTCTTCAGAAATCTCAGTCACTCCCCCTGATTTTACCCACCTGGAGAACCTCGAATGTCTCCTCCTGTTCCACCCAGGTCTAGGGTCACACAACTCTACAAAGTGCAAACAGCCACTCGAATACATCTGCAAGGTGTGTTTTTTAAAAATACTGATGTTCAGTCTGTCTTTTAACAGAAAGGTTCAAGTTGTCACTTCACCTGAGTCATGTTGCCTATAAAAAGGTATTCTTTTTTCCAGTGTATACCATGGAAGATCACATTACTGGATGTGTATCACAATTTCTTATTGACCTTCTCCTAATGAACATTTTATCGACAATTAGTCTTTAAGAGAAAAATCTTTCCCAAGTCCTCCACTGGAATTCCCATTACATCTCACTGACCAAGACTGGGCTATGTACCCACTTGTCGAACAATCGCTGACAGAAAGGAAAGTGGTTGCCATGACTAAGGCCAAGTGTGATTCATCTCCTGGGCACATTGTTGCTCAAACTAAATGGAGATAGCAAACAGGAAGCACGACTGATGAACAAGCAAGTAGTAATCTTGTCTGCCACAGAGAAGTACGGTAGAATTGACTGGGAGAATATCAGGAAATTAGGGGAGCTTTATGCAACGCTCCACAATGTATCCCTCATGCCCGCCGTCACCAGCTGTGTCCAGTAAGAAGAAGGTGACCACCGATCAGAAGAAGAAAAAGTGATGTACTTTTGGCAGTCCAAAGCATACCATTTGGGGACAATTCATTAACTCCTTCCATGAATATTTACTGAGAACCTATTATAAGTCAGGCACCATTCTAGGCACTTCCATTACATTGGTGAGCAAAAACAACAAAAATTTCCTGCTCTCAGGAGCTTATGTTTTTAGCACAATAATGAGTGAATTACATACGAATGAGCAAATGGTAAGTGCTAGGGGAAATAAATAGAGTAGGCCAAAAGGAATCAGTAGTCCCCACTTGGGTGCTGTGGGATAGGTTAAATATGGTGGTCAGGGACATCTTAAGCAAAATCTTGAAGGAGGTGAAGGAGAGACTTGGGAACATTTTTAGGAAGAGTCTTCCTAACAATAGACAGCCCATTTTCCCACTCTACATAGAGACTTTATTATTGGTACCTTCCCTGCCTGTAGCCTTCTAGAAAGATGGGTCTCCCAAACCTTCCTTGAGATATCTCTATATTTCAGGGAAGTGAGCCATTGCTTCTCTTTGAAACAAATTTGGGGACCTCTGTAGGCCTATTTGCAATGTTCCCATTGGTATGAGTTTTGATATTTCACTGTCATTTCACACTTGAAACCAAAATGTAGCACTTGTATTTCAGTCATTAAGAATGAATCTCCTTGGGGCGCCTGGGTGGCTTAGTCGGTTGAGCGTCCGACTTCAGCTCAGGTCACGATCTCACGTTCCGTGAGTTCGAGCCCCGCATTGGGCTCTGGGCTGATGGCTCAGAGCCTGGAGCCTGCTTCCGGTTCTGTGTCTCCCTCTCTCTCTGCCCCTCCCCCGTTCATGCTCTGTCTCTCTCTGTCTCAAAATAAATAAACGTTAAAAAAAAAAAATTAAAAAAAAAAAAAAGAATGAATCTCCTTAATTTTATTGTTGCTGGTTATTATCACATTAATAGGTCTTTTCTAGTTAATGTCCATTTGTGAGAACTGTAATCGGGACAATGCCATGAGGATGATCTGTCCTTAACTCGTAAGCTGGATCAATGCACTATACTTAAGATTTAAGTTATAAATTCTGTACAAATTTAGAAAACATTTATGAAGTCATCATGATTATACCCTGCTCTAAGTGAGACTTTTCAGTCAAATAGGAAAGGAAAACAGTCTTGTTAGAATGTCATACGTCACAGTTATGCCACTTATTGGTTCGTATGACTTTGGTAAACTCAGTGGGCCTTAGTTTTATTTTCTGTAAAATGAAGGGCTGGGCTGGCTGGTATGTGTGATCTCTTCCAGCTCGAAGATCCTTTGACTCTAAGTAGTTCCATCAAGGGGTGCCTGGGTGGCTCAGTCCATTGGGCATCCGATGTCAGCTCAGGTCATGATCTCACGGATCATGGGTTCGAGCCCTGCATCAGGCTCTGTGCGGACAGCTCGAATCCTGTGTCTCCCTCTCTCTCTGCCTCTCCCTGGCTCGTGCTCTCTCTCTCCAATACACATTAAAAAAAATGTTTCTAACAAATAAATTAAATAAATAAATAGTTCCACTAAGCCATGCACAGATTCCACTTTCTGCTTCTTTGGAGACCTTTATTACAGTCCCAATTGCATTTTTGAAAGAGTTGCACTAATAATTTTGAAACACCATGCTTTCCAAACTGTTAGTCTTAAGGTCGTGGTCAATGGTACTTCTTTAAACATATGAAATACACATGAAATGTACATCACAACACCATGGACCCGGGTCAATGATAGAACATTATATGTTACAAAGTAAAATGCTCTACTTTAAAAAAAGCAAATTTTATTCCATCTGAAGCCACCATCAACATGGACAGTTTCCCAATTCCACCATCCAAAGCATATCTGTCTAGAACAATTCCTTCTTTCAAGACCAGGTGGGTTCTGTGATTTCAGAATACTGCAGGGATTGGGTGTTAATTCTGACTCTTTCTTTAACCAGTTGGGGATCTTAGAAAAACCATTGATTCTCTTGTGTGATCTGTTTCCTCTTCTGTGGATTGAGGGAACTGAAGAGAATGATGCCCAATATCTGTTGCAGGTCTCAATTCTGTGATTCCTGGATAAAGAGATCTGTTTACAGGAGGCTGCAGGAGGCCCTTCTCAACCAGCTCCGGGAGGGCTCCCTGTGCCCTGCAGCCCAGCAGGAGAACCAAGCTCACAAATACTGAAGAGCCACCCAATGACTTCATGAGCTTTCATATGGGCAGCTAGATTTTAATTTTCACTTATAGCACATTCCCTAGGGTAAAGTGTAATAACCAGTGGGATAATAAGCACATAGGATATTTCAATTGCTGGAGGAGAACTCATTTGGAAAATCAGGTGTAAGTCACATTCCTCAGAAGTTTTTACCACCGGAACAAAATGAAAGTCCCCAAAGGAATGTTTACACTTCGAGTTTAAATCTGTTGGAATGTCAAAGTCTCCCTCTAAGAGGTAAGCATCTGTAACATTTAAAATGGTAAAGTCACAAATACTACTACTAATGATCTCTTTTGAGTTTGAATAGAAGCCAAAAGGAACCGGGAGAATTCCAGAGAACACTTTGACATTAAACTGTTAACTCTATGGTCATGTCTCATATCAAATAGCAACAGAGTTGGGAGAAATGCATACATCGTCCGTATAGCATAGAGTCAACATGAGAAAATGGATCATGGAGAGAGGATGCTCAGGAGGCCCTTTTTCCTCTTTGGCAACTTTTGATAGTAATGCTATCACGTAAAGACCAGGCTACCCTATAAAACAAAGTCAGCCTCTCTGCCTGAGTCTTCAGGATTTAGCTACGCCCTACCCCACACACATCCATCATAGCCTTACATCTTACTCTAGTTTTCTATGATTATGAACCAGACGTACCTTTAGATGCTTTGTTCACATTATCTTATGCAAACTTCTCAATGGCTCAGAAAAGTAGCAGTTGTTTGTTCTATTATATGATGATAGAAACTGAGGTCCCAAGGTATTATGTGTGTGCTATAAACTGCTTTCCTTCAAATGCCAAAGCGCACTGAGGGAAGATGGTCCTTGACGATAACCCTCCATTCATTCAATTCATTCATTCATTTACCCATCCATTCATTCATGCATACATTTATTTATTCATCCATTTATTCAGGAACTCATTCTATTTTTGACACACTTTCTTCTATGGAAAGCCTCCCATAAATCCAGCCCAAGTCCCCTTTTCTTATTCAGTTCTCAGTAGAGATGGGAACTCAGAGAAATAGCTCAATTGTGTCTTTGCGTCTGTTATCTGATTACCCCTCCATCTTGCCTTTTCCAGGTTAAATTATAAAATTTCCTTTCTGGTTCTCTTTGCAATAATTTTCACACGACATTTTCTTTTTTAGGAGCAGAATTACAAGCAAGAAGCAGGATTTTTGTAGGGAAGAGTGAAACAGAAAGATTACCACAGCGTTTTTACATTAGCACTGTGACATTTCTAATAATCTACATAGAAGAATATTTTTTTTAGCATCCTCCTAAGTGCCTCTTGAAAACCTCTGTGACATACTCCATAGCTACTGACTAATTTGTTCTGGCAGAAAAATGACTTCAGCATTACTGAAAATATGTTTCCTATCACCAGATCTTATTCAGGTCATTGAGTGGCTTTTCACTGGTGGAAGGGAGTAGAATTTACCTTCAATGAAACATTAGTGAGAAGAGAGAGGGAAATAACATTTTGACCTACTCCAACATTAGCGGAATGCAAATCATAGTCAATTTTCTACGAGGTGATATTTCAATAGTTTGCATTTCTGTAGTTGGACATCGATCTGATTTTTTTTTAATGCAAGGTAAATGAAGGGTGCCTGAAGCAGACTGAATAAACAACTGTGAAAAACTAACTTTAAGCAGCTTTCAGCTTCGTGGCTGAGATAATGCGAAATTCTCTGGAGGAGCTCTAAATATAGAGGAATAATGGATAGCAGTTTACCACAAGCTGTGTAGTTCCTATACCAGCAGGAGCTGGGCATGGAATGAGGGAGGACTGTACAGTCCCACAGTGATTTTGGGGATTGATTAAGGATGCGCTAGCGACAGGTTCCAATGGGTGTGGCAGGGTGGGGGAGGGGTCACATCTCATTCTTTTTTTTATCTTCCCATGCAGAAGTGTGGGGAGCCACGGTGTGAACTGCGGACATGGGCGATTAGAATGGTAAGTGGGAGGAAAGAAAACTCTACATTATTCTTCTTTTGGAAATATAAAGGGATAAAATTCAGCAATCATCAAGCCTTTCACTTCCCTACAATTTGTCAGCACAGTTAGGGGTGCTGGCTTCTTTTCCATAGGTGAGATTACTTCCTGCTGACATCAAGGGGGGGGTATGGTGGCCAAATGTGTGAAAAAGAAAATTAAGCTTGAAGGGTGGCTTTTGTTTTGATGTTTGCTAGACATCCTTTCTTGCGTTAAAATTAAATGTATGGGGCTAGGGACAGCCATAGGATTTGAATGCTGAAAACGCAGAGCAGTGTTCTCTAGACAAATCTCCAGATGCATGAAACAACTGTCAGTTTTGATAAAGAATTATGACTTCTTGGATTTTGTCTTTAGCTCTGCAGCACAGAAAGATCTGAAAACTTAGTGTAACGTTCTGTGTAAGCTATGTCAGAGAGCAGTCACTTCCATACTAATGAAGAGCTCCCTGGTCAAAATCACACCAATAAATGCATATTTAATTAGAGCTTATAGACATCCAAAGAGAAAAAATTCAAAGGTTTTCTCATAGATGACCTTTACAAGAGATAGCTTACCATCACATGCCTCAGGGCAAAATTTCAACCCAAATGAAATAAGCTGAGCCCCACTTATTGAATACAATCATTGTCTTTAAATAGGATTTAACTTTTTTTTTTTCAGAATTAGAACTTCATACAGATTTTAGAGGTGGCTTGGTGGTATAGCAGCTTAGATTTATAATTTTCTAATTAAAATGTATCTTTCATATCAATTTTAGAGAAGTAACAAGCTTAATTCATGGCATTTAATCATTGAGATTTGTTCTGACGTTTCTAGAACATGGAACCTAATACTGAGATGTGATTACTTTGCTAGAGGAAAATACAGACTAGACCAGGGGCACAGGGAAAGATAGAAAAGATCTCAAAGTAAAAAAAAAAAAAAAAAAAGGAAAAAGAAACTCAAAGTACACAAGATGATTTTCAAATTGCTTCCCTCTGAGGTCTAGGAATAATCTTGTACACATTACCTAAACTTTCCTCCATCTCAGCCTGCTTTGTTGTTCTACAACCCTTGGGCCTCTTGAGATTTAAGGGAAGAAAAACAGGTTGAATGTAAAAATAACTTTTCTAACCAATAACCAAAGGGTGAATGCTTGGTCCACTCTGTGGGAGCATGTGGCCTCCTCTGGACCCATTAGTTCAGGGCTCATCATCCAGAGTGCAGACCTTGACAAGGTGCCCTACCGTGTCTTTCCTTCTCGCTTTGGAAAGAGATATACTTTTTCGATAGTTGCTGCTTCTCTTAGGCTATTAAAATGCATTTGTTTTCTCTGAAATGGTGTAAACCAAGTTTAGGTAATAACAATAGCACTTTAGATATTGGTCAAGTGTGTGCTGTTCTGTGATACTGGAGTATAAGAAATGCCATATCTTTTTAGTTTTTTGAAAGTGAATCCAATTTGAGCTCACATTTGGTGAGTCTGGGAAGAAGTCCAAGATCGATCAGTTCGGAGGGTAGGGTATCCCTTTCTCATTTAGATCTGACAAACACCTTAGGGGCTTATTCCTTATATACAAATGGGAAGAGGCCCGATTCTCAAGATTCCCTGTCCTTATTGTTCCTTCACTTACTCAGTGCAGCTGACTAGTGCCCCTCATTTGCCTGTTGGCATCCTGCCCCAGGCAGATTACGTAGACACCCCTCACGTAGCCCACATCACAGATCACAGGAATGTTCACAGAGGCTCCCAGGACTCCTTGTTGGGTTGAGCCCCTCCTGGTACCCATGTTGACGTTCCTATGCCAGAATATATGGCTTTAGAGCTTCTGTACCTGAAAAACCCACCCCCTCCTTCCAATGTATAACAACAGTCAGAATAAGCTAGGTTACGATGTGGTAACAAAGAGGCCCCAAATATTATCAGCTTAAATCCACAGAAGTGTGGGGCGCCTGGGTGGGTCAGTCAGTTAAGCAGCCGACTTCGTCTCAGGTCATGATCTCGCGGTCCGTGAGTTTGAGCCCCGCGTCGGGCTCTGTGCTGACAGCTCAGAGCCTGGAGCCTGTTTCAGATTCTGTGTCTCCCTCTCTCTTTGACCCTCCCCCGTTCATGCTCTGTCTCTCTCTGTCTCACAAATAAATAAATGTTAAAAAAAAATTTAAAAAAATCCACAGAAGTGTATTTCTTTCCAAGCCTGCCTCTTTCTTGGGGGGCCTGGCATAAGAGTATAAATGGAGGCCCACATGCCATGTGTCTAAATATTTAAACATTATAAATGAAGGTAACAAACCAAGAAAAGAAACACGCTCTACCTTCTTAGCTCAAAAAATATGTCATTATAACAACCTGGGAAACCGGATTTGAATTTAGAATTCTGAGACTGCTTAAAGTTATGGTCTGGAACACGGTTGTATAAAGCTCGATAGCATTTTAGCCTGTCCTCCACCTGCACAGTCCAGCCTGCACATCCAACTCTGTAAGTATGCCTCTTGGCCACCCCCCAGGGGCAGAATGCATCCATGCAGGCTCTGGCAGCAGGCTTGTGGTCATTTGGGTGAGGAATTCTGAGGGACCCTGTTATCCAAACCATGGAAACAAATTTGCAAATACAGAATCCACAAGTAAGAGGATGGACTGTATTTTATTTTGCTCGCTCATTTTTGTCAAAAATTTCCTGGGAGAAATTAACAACAGGTGCACAGAAACAGGTGCACAGAAAGGTGAGGTTGTAATTCTTCCAACCATCATGGTGCAAAGAAGCCCAGAATTTAAGAATTCAGTGTTGAGTTCTTCTAAGAAAAAACGTATTACTGATAGATCTCTGGGTAGGGTGGACGGGAATACATTAAACACAGGCAATTTACATGGCACTGGGGACCACTGTGCTGCACAGGACACGCATAGTGCTGTCAGCCCCTGCACTCATACCCCTCATCTCACCTAGGATTCACCAGACTCTGGGGCGAGGAAGGTGGTTAGGGTGGATGGGGTAAGACAATTGTTACAGCCTCCATCTTCGGATGAGAAAACCAAGGTTAAGAGAAAGGCTGTAGCCAGGGACAGAGAATAGAGAAGGAAGAGAGAACTGGTCCTCCCGTGTGTTCTCTCTCCCCAGCTGCTGTGTGTTCCTATGGGGTAGCCATCTCAAAGTCAAGGGAGAGTCCTTTAAATCCACAGAAGCCAGCCAAGCAGGAGGTTCTCAGCAGTTTAGCCTCAACTGCCACACATAAAACACAACAAATGGTTTAAGGTAATTGCCGAAGTCTTTCTACCGAGGACTATCCTTCACCTGTTTTACCTGTATTCCTTTATTTGGTGATACTACTTAGTTCTTGAAGTTCTTGACAGCCCTCAAGAGGCTATAGAACCAGAAAAGTCACTTTTCTAGGTCAACTGCTTTGAATCATGCAATCAATCACAGGCACAATATTTTATTAGTAAGTAGAGCACCTGGGCTAACCACTGTCTGCATTAGAGGAAAATAAAATGAAATCTGAATAAAAGAAAAAAGAAGCGATGCCACATGCTATCTCCCCTACTCCCTTTGATCTCTGGTTATCCTCTGCAAAATTTTTGCCTTCAACAAATGAATGGCCTACTCGCTATGGGCCAGGCATTGTGCTAACAGCTCTATACGCAATTTCATTAAATCCTCAGATCAGCCCTGTAGGACTGTCCTCTTTCCATATATGAGAAGGCTAAGGCTTAGAGAGGTTAATTAATATGGCAAAGGTCACACAGCTAATGAGTGGTTGAGCTGGAATTCAAATCCCTACCAGTTTAGTCCTAAAGCCTCACGGTGCCCTTAATCAGACATTGTACTGAGCACATGGGCAGCTTCATCATAATATCAACATAAGCATTTCAGGACTGTTGTACAAATTAAAGACATGACGTATGTGAAAAGTGCTAGGCAAACCATGAAACCCTGCAAAAGCTCACGGTGATTATTTCTCATGGTTTTCCACAGGGCTAGCTCTACTGTCCTTGGTGGCCAAGTCTATATTAATCCCATAATTCATCCTTAATCCACCAAAGTCTTGTTTGCCTGGTTTTCAGCATACCCAAAGGGAAACCGAAAACACGTCTTTTGTTAGCAAGGCTTAACACCTGCTGCGGAAGGGTGGTGCATCATCAGAGAACAGATTCATCTACAAAAGACTTAGATTAATTTGGACATTGTTTCCCTACATAAACTAGGCACAAGGAGGCAAGCAACCCAGGGAAGGATAATCATGCTGGGAGCAGAAGCACTTGTTATAAATAATTACCAAGTAATTAGCCACAACTTCCCTGAGTCTGTAGCCTGCGGCCAGTCTTTGGAGGTGGCCCTTCCTTACCAAGTGCAAGGAGACTGATGCGCTTCTGTAAATTTCTCAGGACACGCATCTATGTCTTACAGGGGGATCACCGCCATCTGGGGCTACTTCTCAAGGCTACGGCCAAGGTGCAGCACAGCTGTGAGGTCATTTCAGCTGCACCCCCTAGCCCTCCTTTTTAATAGCACAATGACATTTTTGCGAGTCTGTGAATGTGACACGTCTGACTTCTTTTCTTAAGCAGCGTGGTTTATGGTTTATTGGACAAGTTAATACACCGCGCGGGCCGTGACATTCTTCTTCCTGGTGTGCCTCTGAGCTGTGTTTCCAAAGCCGTGAGGTGTCCGTCGAAGATATGTAACAACACTTAAAAGGAACAACGGCAGAAGCCTTGACAAGTGCGGGGAGAGACACAGACATTTCCAAGAGGGGCATGGTTGTCTAAAAGATTAATCAATTCCCCTTGTTTTCATTACAGGTCCACATTTATCTTGGAGGCAGCAGCTATTAATGTGAAATCAAAGCTCCGAAGCTAGGCAATGGAATTGTATTTACCTGCCAGAGATGTGTAAATGGGCTCTTCTCTGGGTCTTCTTAATTGGAATATAAGGAACACCGCAATGCTCTGGCCAGAGGTCAGGGAGGGGCACGCCTTTCTGTGGTGTCCTGATACAATGAAAACCAGTGGGGGAGAGAATACGATTCATTACCTTGGGTGAGACAGTTGAAAAGAATGAGTTATAAGCCTGCGTCACCATAATTATTATTGCTATAGGTACCATTTATCGAGCCCATTCTATATGACAAGTACTTACATACGCTATCTCACTCCACCCTCTCAAAAACACTGAGGTAGCTAATATTATTTTTGCCACGTAGGGATGAGAGAACTGAGACGAAGTCACTTGCGTGAGGTCACCAGATGGCAGGTTCTAAATTTGAACCTGGGTCCAACTCATGTGCCATCAGGGCCTAAGAAACCGGAGTCTCCTCAGAATATGTGGTTGGGGAGAACACAAGGGCTCGGGGGAACCCTGAAATCACCTGGTCTGATCAACCTGCCAATTTTATTATTATTTTTTTTTTTAATGATTTTAAGTTCAAAACGAAGACATTTATTTTATTTTTTTAAGATTTTACTTTTTAAATAATATCTGCATCCAATGTGGGGCTTGAACTCACAACCCCAAGATCGAGAGTCACATGCTCTACCAACTGAGCCAGTCAGATGCCCCAACCTGACAATTTTACTTATTATTATTTTTAATGTTCATTTATTTTTGAGAGAGACAGAGAGACAGAGCGTGAGCGGTGGAGAGATAGAGAGACAGGGAGACACAGAATCCAAAGAAGGCTCCAGGCTCTGAGCTGTCAGCACAGAGCCTGATGCGAGGCTTGAACCCACGAACCGTGAGATCATGACCTGAGCCGAAGTCGGACGCTTAACCGACTGAGCCACCCAGGTGCCCCAATCAACCTGACAATTTTAAATCTCTGCTTTCAGAAAAGACAATCAGAGAAGACGGTTTAACCAATTTCTTTGTAAAGCCATTCTTTTGCCCACTTTTGAGTACTCAATACAAGGGCTAAAAATATTATTTTCAGCAGTTTGATTCTCCTCTGCAAGTTACATATTTTGATTCTTCAATTGTTAAGCTGATTACAATTATGGTCATTTGGGGAGAAATGCACAGAAACACTCCTCAAAGGATAAGAAGGGGTGCCTGGGTGGCTCAGTTGGTTGAGTATCTGACTTCGGCTCAGGTCATGATCTCGCGGTCCGTGGGTTCGAGCCCTGCATCGGGCTCTGTGCTGGCAGCTCGGAGCCTGGAGCCTGCTTCAGATTCTGTGTCTCCCTCTCTCTCTGCTCCTCCCCCACTCATGCTCTGTCTGTCTGTCTCTCTGTCAAAAATAAATAAACATTAACAAAAAAAAAAGATAAGAAGCATTGGGCCAATTATGCCAAGATATGCTAGTGAGCAGTGAAGAGAAGGAATACACTTGTCTCTAAGGAAAGACATGCACTAAAATCATCTCTGCCATGCTGCTGATAACTGTACCTGCACAGCCTGCACAGATGATCTCCTCTGTTGCAGGGCGGCTTCCGAACAGAATCTGTGCATAGATTCACCAGACGCGACACTCCGCTGAAGAATGGATATCAAGAAAGACAGGGTAGGTACTATTTAATGAAAATATACAGACTCATCCATTTTGCCCATCCCAGGTTTAGCTGTGCTCATATCCTCAGTTCATCTAAATACCTCTCACCGTTGTACCCTCCTTTCCATAGGGATTCTAGTGGGTTGAATGGTGTTCTCTTCAAAATGTATGCCCACCCAGAACCTCAGACCATGACCTTATTTCGAAAGAGGGTCTTTGCAGATGAGGTAAATCCCTAAATCCAATGACTGGTGTCCTTATAAGAAAAGGAGAGGACATGCAGAAACACAGAGAAAAAGCCACATAATGATGGAGGCAGATATTGGAGAGATGCAGGTTCCAGGTAAGGAGCATCAAGGATTTCTGGGAGCTAGAAGAGGCAGGAGATTTTCCCCCACAGCAAATTTTCCCCCACGTCTGGAGGGAGAGCAGTCGGGCCAGAAGCTTAATTTCAGACTTCTCCCGCACTGTGAGAGAATAAATGTGTATTGTTTTAAGCCACCCAGTTTGTGATAATTTGTTATGGCGGTTCTAGGAAACTCATACAGGGACTACCACACACAGTTTGGCCCCAGGGCTCATCATCTTTTACAGGGATCAATTGTACTATTCTCTCCCAACTCGTCTGGTCCCGTGGCTGTCACCTCCATCCACACCCCCGTCCTGCAATGTACTTTACTTTGCCAACAGAGTTCTCTTCTTTATACTTGGATAACCTTCCAAAGACCCTCTGACTCAGTAATTGTGCTTTCCAGATTTCTTTCCTAAGGAAATGATTAGATGCACATAATTATTTATATGAGACTATTTCTTAGTGAATTAATAATAAGGAAAAATTGGAAACAACTCAAATGACCAAATGTTGGAAACAGTTGAATAAATTATGGTAGATTTGTATGATTGAACATTATACAGCCACTGATATTATGTTTTTGAATTAACGGCATGTGAAAATAATTGGGATGTAACGCTAACTGCTAAAAGCACGATAAATAACACCATATAATACGATTCCAATTTTGTTTTAAACATGCTTGCATAGATAAAAGATTAGACAAAAATAACATCATTTGGTTATCTCTAAGGAGTCACAACAAAATTTTATATGACCTTTTTGTATATCCTCATATTTCTATAATGATCATGTATTATGCTCATAATAAGAAAATAAGCAATATATCTTAATCAAAATTTAGACTTCCAGTGCAGTGGCTTTCAAGCTATTTTGATGATATCTCATATAATAAATAAAGCTTGCATTATGACTATTGTAGGCTGAATACTCCCCAAACATGTCCATGCCCCAAACCCCAGAACCTATGAATATATTACTTGCATGGCAAGATGGACTTTGCAAATGTGACTAAGTTAAGGGTTTTGAGATGAGAAGATTATCCTGGATTATCTGGTGGGGCAAATGTGGTTACAACCATCTTTATAAGAGAGAACCAGGAAAATCAGAATGAGTAGGAGATACTAGGACAGAAGCAAGAGGCTGGAGTGATGTAAGTAAGCGGCCAGGAGACAAAGAATGTGGGCAGCTTCTAGAAGACGAAAAAGATAGGGAAGGGAATCAGATTCTTCCCCGAAGCCTCCAGAAGGAATGCAGTCCCGCTGCCACCTTGATTTTAGATTTCTGACTTCAGAACCATAAGGGAATAAATGTGTTGTTTTCAGCCACTAATTCTGTGGTAATTTGTTGTGCTACCAAAAGGAAACTAATACAATGACCTAACACACACACACACACACACACACACACACATGCACCCGAAAAAGAAAGTTTCACAAAGCATGACTTACTCTATTTTCTTTCCTATTTTCCTGGATTGAATTGTGTCCTCCAAAAAAGATACATTGAGGTCCTCACCCCCCCTCCTTCCCATACCTCAGAATGTAGCCTTATTTGGAGATAGGGTCTTCACAGAGGTAATGAAATTAAAATAAGGTCATTAGGGTGGGTCCTAATCCAATATGATGGTGTCCTTATATAAGGGGGAAGTTGGGACACAGAGAAAGACACACATAAGAGAAAGATAATGTAAAGAGACATAGGAGGACATCCCTGAAGACGGATGAAGAGATGCCTCTGGCAGGAATTATTCTGCCATAAATCCCGGTGCTATTAAAAGCTGGAAGAGAGAAGAAAAATCCTTCCCCTACAGGTTTTAGAGGGGTCATGGCCCTGCAGACACCTTTGCTCAGACTTCCAGTCCTCAGAACCATGAGACGATAAATTTCCATTCTTTATAACCATGCAGTTATTTAGTACTTTGCTATAGCAGCCCGAGGAAACTAATAAACCCATTCTATTCTATTCTAACCTATTTCGTTACGTTGATTTCATTAAGAAAGTTGCCTCAAATATGAATGACATCAGTCTTTGTAGATCGACATTCAAGCTTTTCCCACTCTGATTTCCTTCTGTCTGTTTTAGCCAACTGCTGACCCATCCCGAATACATACAGTATTTGACCCTGAACAGTCAATCATTCCCAGAACACAGCATCGATTCACACGTGGTACCCTCTCCCCACAATGTCCATTCATTGTTCATGCCCAGCTTCACTGCACCTCCTCAGGAATGATATCCCTGACCCCTTAGGCAGAGTCACTTGGTCCCTGTTCTCTGCACCTACAATGCTCTTTAGAGGCCCCAATTACAGCCCTTATCATACTGTATTATGGAATCAATTTAACTGGTTCCTCCCTCCAACTAAACTTCGAGTTTCTTAAAGAAGACCACTTCTTTATTCCCCTCCCCCCTTTTTGTTTAATCTAAGCTTCGGTACCTAGTACAAAACCTTACACACCACAGATACGGGGTGCTTCAAATATGTTAGTGCAGTTTTAAACTTTAATAGCTTCAGAAGTATAAATGCCACAAACTTACAAAACTGTCATTTGGAAGTTTACTTCTTTTGACTCTATTATTTGGCTTTTAATCATTTTAATAGATGTCATTTTTTCCCCCTTTGAATTAACGTATGCCATTTTTCACTCGGGGGAACTGAAACAAAAATTAAAACCGAAAAAAAAAAAAACCCGTGTTACTCAAAATTCACAAAACTAAATAAGTGTAAAATACATTTAAACTTTGAAATGATGTTTTTGTAAGTTGTAGCAATTTATACCTCTGAAGTCGTTAAAACTCCAGTAACACTTTGGCGACACCCTGATCTTTAATAACTATGCTTGAGTGTGATTCATTTTTCTATTTACCGTAAAATTCAGCTTGGTTTTCATTTAAGTGGTTCCATTTTGGGCAAAGGTATTCCTTGGCCAGTAGCTGTCCTTATATCCTAAGGCCCACAGTTTAGAAGGCCCCCTTCTGGCCCTCGACTGGCTGTACTTCTCCACATAGAGTGAGGCGTCCATGGGATTAAGTCCACTGTGTGTCTCCTACCCCAAATCCATACCTCCCCAAACCTCTGGAATCCTTCAGTTCTCCTCTACGTGACCTCTCACTCTCCAGGAGCCACACTGGCTTCTTGGCCTGGTGGTCCCAAGGCAGCAGCCTCAGAGCAGAAGCTGCAAGGTGCTTCGATTTCTGAGAAGCAAACAGCATATGCCCACCTTCTAATGGCCAAAACTAGGCACAAAGCCAGCCCCGATTAAATGGGATGATGGAAAACAGACTCCACCTCCTGATGGGAAGAAGGGCCACATCACCTCACAAAGGAGTGTGGTGGCTTTGTTTGGTGCAAGTGAAATAAGTCAGTCAGAGAAAGATGTCATATGTTTCACTCATATGTGGAATTTGAGAAACTTAACAGAAGACCATGGGATAAGGGAAGGAAAAATAAGTTCCAGGGAGGGAGGTAAACCATGAGAGACTCTTAAATTCAGAGAACAGACTGAAGGTTGATGGCGGAGGTGTTGAGGGGGTGGGAAAAATGGGTGATGGGCGTCGAGGAGGGCACTTGTTGGGATGAGCACTGGGTGTTGTATGGAAGTGATAAATCACGGGACTCTACTCCCAAAGCCAAGACTATACTGTATATACTGTATGTTAGGTAACTTGATAATCAATCAATCAACCAATCAATCAATGGATCAGAACTAGTAGCTAAGTAGCAGAGCCAGAATTCAAAGCCAGGTGGCCTGCTGGGGTGCTCTAAATAACCATCTCTGAACCACAGGGCATTTGGGGATACTCTGATGTGGGGACGATGACATTCCTGTATTTTGTCTTACCTTGCTCTTGTAATCTCCTTACCGATTTAGTCTCTCTCTCTCTCTCTCTTCCCCCAGTGTCTGGCTCAGTGTCCAGTACCTGGGGTGGCGTGGGTTAAAAATACCTACTGATGTCACTTACAGGAGATGTGACCCTGAACAGGATACCTGACTTCTCTTAAGTCTCCACTTCCTGCTTGCAAAATGGGGATAATCTTAGTACAGAACTCATCAGGTTGCCGTAAGATTCCAACCCCACACCGCAGAAAACCACCTGACTCCATGTTGGTGTTCTGAGAGCTCCTAGAATCAGTGTGACTGGAATGCGGACCACGGATGAATGCAAGTGGACTTTTTAAACAGTGGCAGTAAAACACCACTTGGTTTCCAGATGCAAGCACGAGGCTTGCAAGCACCGGGTTTGCAAGCACCAGGGTGGGGAATAATTTCTAAATACAGTGTTTGAATTCTGATAGCAGCTTTAAAACAGTAGGCGGGAAAATCAAAACACACAAAGGAAGAAACACACCAGAGTTGCACCGCAGCCGACCTTTCTCTGTTACCTTTCCGGATTCCACTCTGGGGGTGCTTGCTTCTTCCAGGATGGAGAGCTCCCCGGGTGCCGCCAGGTCGCGGAGGCCGGGGGAGGTAGGAGGGGGTGGGGACCTACCTTTGGCGCCAAAGTTCTAGATCACGTGGGCCGCCGAGAGGAGAGCCCAGCAGCTGGCGTCCCGCAAGGTAGTTGTGACTGCAGGGGCGAGGGGCGGGGTGCCTCATTTCTCGCCGCCTCCGCACCGCTGCGGGGGACCTGCTGGCTCCGGTGAGTGTGGCGCGGTGCAGCGGGTCCTTGCAGTGTCCCAGGGACTCAGGGAGCGCAGGGCAGGTATCTCAGGAGCCCTGTGCTCAAGAAGGGAGGTAGCATCATCTTGGCCGGCTTGGAGTTTCCGGAGTTTCCAGGTTGGGGAACTGGAGATGCCTTGCACTTGGCTCTGGGTGCGCCCGGCCCCCAGGGAACATTCCAGAAGGCCCCTGGCACCACCGAGGCCTTTGCACGCAGGCCTCTTCCAGGCCAGGAAACCTCCCAGTTGAGGAGCCTCCCAGGGACGCGCGAAGGTGTGGGACACTCTTGGCGCAAAGTGGGGGAACATCCTTGCCTCCCTCAAGACGTCTCTTTGGGATGTTTTGATTTCGTGGGTGCTTTGGAAGAGGGAAATGCCTTTGATCTGAGCATCCCACAAAAGGAGGTTTAGCCTGATAGAGGGAAGGAAAGCAGGGGAAAGACATGGACTATAGGGTTAGGAGAAAACCAGGGGCATAGGACAGCTGGACGAGCTCCTGGCCAAGTGCATTCAGTACTTGCAGGGAAGTTCCTAGAAGCCAGTGGGAAGCATCCAGTACATTTGAGGACAGCTTCGCTTCATGGGAAAAAATAGGCTTTGGTAAATTTTGGATTTAATCCCACCAATGCGTTTTGTTAGTTGGTGACCTTGAGCAAAGGTTTTAAGTTTATTAAGCCTCAGTCTCCCCATTTTAAAGACACTTATTTTTTTCTCCTCCACTTAAATGTACAACTAACTTTTTACTATTTTGGGTGTGAGATGAGTAAAAAGAGATGTAAAGAAGAAAAAAAAAAAAACCCCATCTAACTAGAATGTATTTTGCTAACTTGAAAAATAACTTTTAAGAAAGAAAGTTGTTCCAAATAGGAACTTTTACACTTTTGGTAAAGTGGATCACGCTGGCTTTGTTGGCATGTGAAAGTCTGTACAGTTGTCAAGACCCTTTGGCTGATGGAGCTTTCTAGATTTGTACTCCAGGTTAATCTAAGTCCAGTGGAAACCCTTTGTATTGTAATGAAAGTGTTCTTAGCAAGAAGCTGTTTTTTTGTTTTTTTTTTTTTTTGGAGGGGCAAAATTGGTCTCACAATATATATGAGTCCATCTTATAAACCAGTTTATAGTGGGGGGTTCTCCTGAGCTGACTTTATAGTCCGAGAAATAAGTGGGTTTTGACTGACAGGTACTTCAAATGACTTAGAAGAGTTATCTGGAAAGTCCGCAGGGCTTACCAGTTCACTCCCCTTGAGAAAAGAAAAACAAGAAGCAAACAGCATGACAGAATTTGCTAATGACTTTGTTTTTGTTTCAGAGAGGCATATGATTTGTCAGAGGGAAGACTGAGTGTTGAATACCACCCTGGTATGCACCGAATCAAGATAGTAAGAGGAGAGCTTAGTTACTGTCTCAGATAACATCGGATACTCCTTTATTAGCACCGAAATTCCCAAGGTAATGGCCCATTCTTAATAAGTATAGTTCATTTTTTAAAAGTTTAATGATTTATTTTGAGAGTGTGTGCGTGTGTGCACGAGCAAGGGAAGGACAGAGAGAGAGAGAGAGGGAGAGAGAGAATCCCAGACAGGCTTCACTCTGTCAGCGTACAGCCCAACACAGTGCTCACACTCACCAACCGTGAGATCAGGACCTGAGCTGAAAACAAGAGTCAGACGCTTACCTGACTGAGCCGCCTAGGTGCCTCAAATGTAAGTTCATTTTAAAGAGCAAACGTGATTATTTCAGTTTAGCATTCCCAGGGGTTTAATAATGTGGGGTTTTCATGGACAGAACTAACAACATTTAAAAGAACTGATGTAGGGAGGTTTCTCATAATTAGGAAGGTACTTTTGGAAAAATGACTCATTAATATCTATATAGACTTGGGAGAGGGTAAGCTGGACAGAATGCTGAAAACTGTACCTTCTTGGCCAGAACCAGGAATGGAGTTTAAACTTTTATGCTATATATTTGCAAGTTCGGAGATTTAAGCCATAATGGATTGAATTCATCAGGACAGTGATCAAGTGCTTTGTCATAAGGCCCAAATGCTAAGCGTAACTGAACTGAACCCAGATTACTGAGATTCCTCTCCCTTGGAGATACTGCAGGTATAGCATTGTATGTGAAACCACATGCTTTTCTTTCATTGCTTTAAACCAGAACCTGGGGAGTAAGATAAGGAGGGGAGGGGATAACTTTTTAGGTCCTTAGATCTATTGGCCTGAAAAAGCAAATTCTTAGCATATTTCCAATATCCTTGGGTCTTATCTCTTAACTTTTTCTCCATAGTCGGATTCTAATCAGTGGCTGCTTTCAAATTATTGGGGTTATTTCCAGGCCAAAAGATGTATGTAGGTATCCTGGACCTTTCCCTTTGGGGATTCAATATCCTATTACTTATCTTTCAAAAAGATGCCTAGACGTATCTTTGTGTAATTATATGGTTTGATTCTCCTTTTTCTCTCTCCGCAATCCATTCTGTTCACAGTTTAACGACTTTACTTGTCCCAGGACATGTGTGAAGACCTTTAACTTAGCTCTCAGACTTTAGGTCCTCTCCACTCCAGCCTAACACTGATGCTAGAATGAGCTTTTTTTTTTTTTTTTTTTTAAAGTAGACTCCACACCCAGTGCGGAGCTCAATGTGGGGCTCAACTCGGAACTCAAACTCACAACCCTGAGGTCAAGACCTGAGCGTAGATCTAGAATTGGATGCTCAACCAACTGAGCCACCCAGGTGCCCCTAGAATGAGCTTTCTAAGGCACAAGACACTCCCCTCCTTAAATGCCTTCAATGGCTCCTGACTGCAGCCAGGATGAAGTATAAACTTCCTGCCATGAAATTCAGTGTCCTCCATGTGACTCCCAACGTAACCGCGCAGACCAAAGTCACCTGACCCCTTCACAAACTCTGCTCCGGTCAAATCAAACCCTTCCTTGTTCCCTAACGTTACTCTGGCTTTTATGTCTTTACGGGTAAGCATAGCTCCAGGCAAATAGAAGGCACTAAATCAATACCAGTTGAATGACAACAGAATTTAGGTTAAGGTACACCTACCTAAAGTTGTAAAATTGTTTCAGCTTTTCTGAAAAATTTCATAATCAAACATTGTATATTCAGGAATTGTGGCAGATGCTTGCTTTCTTGTCACAGAATAATATACAGAGCCCTCAGCTGCCCGCTTAGGTTCTACCTTTATGGTCTCTTCCCTCTCGATTTTATGGTTTCTCTAACTTCATTTATAAGGACACAAAATTAGTTTTATTTGCTTACCTGCAGCAAAGGAGAACGTATCACGAAGAGGTTGGGATAGAGGGAGAGGCTTCTGAAAGGTTTGACCTTGGGCCAAGTGAGGCAAGGGAGGGATCAGGGAAGCAGGGGTGGGAGGCATTCAAGGCAGTTCAGCAAATGACTGTCTCAGAGGTCTTGGTTCAGGAGGTGGAGGAATAAAGCGAGGCTGGGAACACATGGCTAAGAGAGCAGTAACTACCCAGAAGAAAGGATTGACAGTCATTTTACAGCTGCAGTATGGCCTTGGGCATGTAGAAACATTGTCACTGTTGTGTTGGGAGCATCGTAATGTGATTACCAGCAGAGCTGATTTTCAATTTCTCAGGGGTCTGATTTTCCACTCATCCCTACACACACACACACACACACACACACACACACACGCACATTAATGCACTAATGCTAGTTAAATTCATGGCAGAATCAAGTAGTGAGAGATCTTAGTTAATGACACCACCATCTGCCCAGCCATTTAAGTCAGATCTGGGAATCATCCTAGATTCTGTTCTATTTCAACATGTAATATTTCATCTCTCCCAAGGTCCTGCTAATTTTACCTTCTAATTATTTTTAAGTCGGCCCTGTCCACACTATTACCACTGCCCTTACCTGTTTAGGCTCCATCATCTTAACTCTGGATTACAGTAAAGTGTATTCACTTGTATCTGTGCCTTCTGTCTTTTCATTTAAATCCATCCTCTCACTGTGGCCATAATATTCTTTTCAAAATGTAGAGCCCTCCGTACCTGGTCACTAGAAGACGGAGGCTCTGAACACATCTTCAAGGCTGTCTGCAATTGCTCTCTATTGACTTCTCCTCCATCCTGCTGTTTACCCACTTCCTACTTTATGCTGAGATCTTCTTGCCTATGTGTTCATTATCTATTGCCATGCAATATAGTTTGAAAAGGTGTAAAACCCTTGACCCAACAAAATAAGAAAGACAAACGCAAATGAAGAGTGTGGGGAAATTCACCAGACTCGGAGTTAAGGTCAGGGTCAGGAATCAGCGTGGAGATTTACAATGGTCCAGGCAAGTCATGTTAAGGACCTAGATTAAGACATGGGAGTAGCACTGATGAGGAGAGGGCAAATTTGAAAAACAGCTAAGGGATTCGGTTGGCGATTGATTGGCTGTGAGAAGGCAGCGAGGAGACAGATAAATCCAGAAAGAAGCTGGGGTTTCTAGCTTCAGTGCTTTGAGAGTATTTTTTTCTTTTCTTTCCTTTTTTTTTTTTTTTTTTTTTTTAAAGATAGAATTGGCTCTGGGGCACCTGGGTGGCTCAGTCAGTTGAGCAACCAAGTCTTGATTTTGGTTCAGGTCATGATCTCACAGTTCATGAGTTTGAGCCCCACATTGGGCTCTGTCCTGACAGTGCAGAACCTGCTTGGGATTCTCTCTCTCCCTCTCTCTCTCTGCCCCTCTGCCCCCCCAAATAAATAAATAAACCTAAACAATTTTTTTTAAAGATGTAATTGGCTTTATTAAGTTGTGAATTGGTTAGCATTCCATCTAGAAAGTGGAGGGGATTTCTGAGAAGCTGTAAAAAGAAAGTTATTAGCAAAAGAAAAGGATCTTTCACCTTTCTTGTAGGGGGGGACAGCAAGGGGTCTTATCATGCAGATGACCTCATCTTCCCAAGGGGGACAGAGAGGGCCCCTCCCATGTGGCAGACTCACAGGTACTCATCAGAAAATACCTGACTGACTGGTTAAGACTGCATTTCTGGGGGAGGTTGGAACTGAAGTGAGACTATGTGTTAAGCCTTGGTTTGGGGACTTGGCCTAAGTGAAGCCCTTGTGGGCCTGTAGTTTTCTTTTTAACAATCCCCCCCTTTTGATCAGACTTTCAGCTTAACTGATGTATATGGTTAAAATGTAAGACATTAGCACTTTGAAAGTACTTCTAACCAAGACAGAAAAATAGGGAAGTAGGGACATGTTTAGAGAAGATACTAAGTGTAGTTTTTGAGTTCTTAATGATTTCTGTCCACATAGTTCATGTATGTAGGTGAAAAAACCAACCAAAACACTGGTCTTACTGTTCCAAACTGCACTGGTGGACTGGTGGCTCTTCAGGCATAGCTGTCCTCCTGGGTTTTCTCTTCTGCATTAGCTCCCCTACGAGTGAGACCTTACATCTTTCTCTTTCTTGGTTTTCTTCCTTCTTTCGGTGGAACCCATCTACCAGTAGCTTCCTGAGTAGTGGTATGTTAAGAATCAATTTTTGGAAACCTTATATCCACCTGAAGATTTTCTTAATTTATCCTTATGTTTGTATGATAGTTTGGCTGAGTGTGCAGTCCTAATGTGAAGATCATTTTCCTCTTCGTATTTTGGAGGCACGTTTCCCCAGCATCTTTTAGCTGCCATTGAAAAGCTCAGTGCCATCTTGGTTCCTGGTTCTCTGTTGTGATATCTCTTTCTCTCTCTCTGGAAGCTTAATGACAGCCTCTTTATTTCTGGAGTGTGTTCTGTGTCTTCTCATTCTTTGATCCAGGAACTTGGTGGGTCCCTTTATATCTGGGAGGCATGTCTATATCTCTGCTAAATATTTTTGTGTTATCTCTTCCATAATTTCCTCCCCTGTATTGTGTCTTACTTCTTTTTCTGGAACTCCCATTAGTCGGCTTTTGGTCTTCCAGAACCAATCTCTTAATTATCTTTTTTTTCCTCCTATTTTTAACCCCCTTTTCTCTTTTAGTGGTATTTTCTAGGAGACTTATGTGTCTTTATTGTCCCACTCTTTCATCAAAATCTTAAAATTGCTACCACCTTTTTGGTTTTCAGGAACATGTTCTTGTCCTTCATTTCTTTTTAAGGCAGTATTCTGTTATTTAATGAATGGAAGATCTTCTCTTATCTTCTTAAAGATGTATATGTGTATAGATAGATAGATGTATATATATATACATCTATCTATGTATATATTGAAGCATTATTCATTCTACTCTCTGTGTTTTTGTTTCTTGTAGTTTGTTTTCCTTCAAGTAATTTCTTTTGCTTTTTCTTTCAAAGCAAAGGCTTTCTTCCTATTTCCAGTGCTTCTTTGATTCTAGTTTCATATTAAGTGGGAGAAACCAAGTTGTTGGTTGGAAGCTCTGTTGTGTTGAAGGGATTTGTCAGCCGTCCACTGGCTCCTTGGTATTGATTGATGAGGTCCAGGAGATTTTATTGGAGGACATGTTAGTATGTGTGTGTGTGTGTATATATATATCTATCTTTCAGTGGATTCAGGTATTCCAGAGAAGAATCCTTTAGTCTCCTAAATAGAGTGAGGGATAGAGGCATATAGTGCTGGCTGCCAGCTTTCTTAAAGATGAGTGTTTGAAGGACCAGAGGCATATCAGTGTGTAGATTTTCTCTTATTTTTCAATTGGATACCTCTTCCCCAGCTTTGACTGTATTTCATATTCTCAAATCTAGAGTTTCTATGGTTTAATCGCTCAAAGAATAAATCTCAAAGAACAAATAAATAAATTCTGCAGCATGAGTCTCTTCCTCTGCAAGGGATCTGAGGCTCTACCCACTGTGACAGATTTTCATCTAATCCCTCCGTTTTCAGCGCCACACCAACCCCCCCCCCCTTTGCCTTCTACAGAAGGCACCTACCCTTTGCCTTTCTGTGGTTTTGTGACATGAATTAGCTTGTTTCTCATTGATATTCTGCTTTCTCTCTCTGCAGACTATCTGTTCACTTTCCATCTAACAGCAACAACAAAATTTTGATCAGCCATATTTGCTGTTTTCTTCAGCCATGGGATGTATGCCTTTAAAAAAAATGTCTTCACTTTCACTTTAGAGTGGTTTAATGAGGGAGCAGAAATAAACACATGTGCTCAATTCACTGTGCCTTCCCAGAAGGGTTAGGTTCCATTTTGACAAGTTGAGTTTAATATGCCCATGGGGCATCGGTTGAAAATGTTCAGCAGACAGCTGGGTGGGTGAGTCTGCAGCTTTGGAGAAGAGTGGTTATTTGAGTGGGGTCAATGGAAGGTCTACTTGGAGTGATGGGCCCACCCTGGAGAGAACGTGTGGAGGAAGATAAGCCATGGACCAAGGATAAACTCCTGGGAAACCTAACGTTTAGGGGCAAGGCAGAGGAAGAAGGAAACATGAAGGAAAATATTCTAGAAGATCCCTGAAACACACATCACAAAAGGCAAGGCCATGGCAAATTTACCAAGGTGGTAATGACAAATGTGTCAGAGAAAGCAACTGAGACAAAGACCTTTGAATTGGGCATATGGACATCATTAATGCCTGGGGTCAGATGGTGTGGAAAAAAGTGAGAAAGCAGCAAGTAAGAGGGTGAAAATACGTTGTTGTTTTTTTGTCTTTGTTTTTTGGTTGTTGTGGTTTTTTTTGTTTTTCCTTCAGAAACTATAGGGGTAATTATAGAGGGTGTTTCCATGGCTCAAGGACCAGATGAACAAATCTGTGGGCTTTTTCTAGGGTGTCCACTTTGGATACTGTGCACATTTGATTTTAAAATACTTAATGAGGAGGTTTAGTTCTGTATTTATTTGTTCTTGCTATAGTCCATGACTTTGTTGCCCTTTGGTTACCTGTATGAAGGTATTTGGGCTGGTTTGAGTTTTAAAAATCATTTCAGTTGATCAATTCCCATACCTTTCCAGGGCTGGTGTGGGCAAGCCAGAGTGTATGTGACTTCAGATTCTGAATATGTGTGTGAAGCTCATACTGTTAAGGATGCCTTGCTCCAATTATATATATGATGGAAAGTTCGCAGTGGGGTGTAGTGGGAAAAAAATTCCAGCCTGTTACACTTAGAAGAAAGTCCAACTTCCATTCTCCTGGGGTCTCTGAGGGAGCGCTCAGAATGGCAAACTCCTTTCCCTCACCTGAGTTCTGGAGAAATGGAGAAGACAAAAGAGCAAGGCAGGTGGAGAGTGAAATAGCATTTTTATTACCGAAACTGGGTTGGGTTGGAACTCTTAGTTCTGGGCAAATAAACCTCCTACTGCTGAAGCCCAGGGTTGAGCATATTTGCCCAACAATTTACAAGTCCAGACCAGGTGCAGAGAGAAGAACACAGTTCCCTGTGAGGACATCGGGAGTTGAGCCCAGCATGCCCGGTTTACTACCCATATTTATCCATCAGATAAACCTTTCCACCTCTCGCCCCGCCGTCCTGGGAACGAACAAGAGGCGGGCATGAGGCCGGCCTCACCACTGGTGGAAGCCTCAGGGCTGGGGAGAACTGAGCCTCTGAAACACATATTGGCTTCAGCACCCCGAATGATCGGATACCTGGCCCCGCTTTGTCCTTTCCCCTTCACTCGCCAGATTCCAGCCATGCTAGTTTCTGGCCTCCTGGCCTCCTGTTATAGGGCCCTTGTAATCACTGATCTCCAGCCAGGAACTCTCTTCTCCCCGGATCTTCACCCAGAAGTCACTCATGTCCTTCAGATCTGCTCACAGGTCACCTCCTCACAGGGGCCCTCCCTGACCATCCGATATAAAATAATACCACTCCTCCACCCATCACTCCCGAACCTTTTACCCTGCTTTCATTTTCTTTTCTTTTTTTAAAAATATTTATTTAAATTCAAGTTAGTTAACATACAGCGTGGTATTGGTTTCCGAAGCAGAACCCAGTGATTCATCACTTACGTAGAATACCTAGTGCTCGTCCCGACAAGTGCCCTCCTGAATGCCCATCACCCATTTGCCCATCCCCTCCCACCTCCCCTCCAGCAACCCTCAGTTCGTTCTCTGTATTTAAGAGTCTCTTATGGTTTGTCTCCCGCCCTGCTTTTATCTTATTTTTCCTTCCCTTCCCTTACGTTCATCTGTTGTGCTTCTCAAATTGCGCATATGAGTGAAATCATATGTTTGTCTTTCTATGACTGACTTATTTTGCTCAGCCTAACACATTCTAGTTCCATCCGCGATGCTGCAAATGGCAAGATTTCATTCTTTTTGATCGCCGAGTAGTATTCCGTTGTATAGGTATATACCACATCTTCTTTATCCATTCATCAGTTGATGGACTTAATAGCTCCCTTTGTGCTCTTTCTCACCGTAAAGTAAGCTTTGTGAAGGCAGATGCTTTGTCCCTGGTTCTCTGTGCCTCCATTAGAGTCTAACACACAGTAGGAGCTAAAGATATGCAGTTTGAGCTGCACTGGTCCACTTGGATGCAGATTTTTTTTGATAAGTAAAGTAACATAAATGCGTTTTCTCTTCCTTATGCTTTCCTTAGTATTTTCTTCTCTCTAGCTTTCCTTATTATAATAACACAATTTACGATACATACAACATGCAAAATACGTGTCACTTGACTGTTGGTGTTATTAGTGAGGCTTCCAGTTGACAGTAGGCTATCAGTCATTAGAGTATGGAGGGAGTCAATATTATGCGCGGGTTTTAAGCTGTGCAAGGGTCACACTCATGACCTTCATGGTGTTCAAGGGTCAACTGTATGTCTTTGTTGAATGAGTGGATGGCCCCGTGAACTTGGGAGTCTGCCTCAGCTCTGCTACTGACTGATGGCTTTATCAACGTGGGTCTCTGTTGAAGAGCCACTGACTCCTTTGAAGACCGAATGAAACGACGTGTGGAAAAGAGATGAGAAAAATACTAGACTCAACTAAGGGAGTATTACATGGCGGTTATTCTCTATAATAATCGTCTCTCTTTTGGAATCAGGGAGGAGTTTCTTGCCACCTCAGGGAGTGCTGGTGAAGGTGACGACATTGCAGAATGTCCCAGGACCATCGTCACATAAAATATTCTCATCCAACGTGTCTTACCTTGTATTTGCCACGCTGTGTATCTTAAGTTTTTAGTTGAGAAATTTAGTCACAGTAGGTAGCAAAAAGGAGACTGATTCTAAGAGGAATAGGTCTAATTTACATCAGAAAAATAAAGAATTTATCATTGGAAGACAGTGCTTTAGCCATGAGTCCTAAAGGACTGAGGGCTTCAGCCACCACTACAAAATTACTTTCAAAACTGAGGGAAGCATTTCTTCTTCCATTTTTTCTTCGCAGATAAACATGCCCTTAAATCACTTGCAATTTTAACACCTATAAGTTTTATAAATGCCGAGATAATCCAGTTTACCCAGAATTCTGCTTTCGTCAAAAGCTACACTGAAGCAGGTTTTCTTATATTGTGTGGTTTACACAGTGACATATGGAAAATACATGGACTTTGAGATCACTTAGATCTGGCTTCAAATTCCAGCTTTCCTGTTTGATAATAGCTAAGTGGGGGCTTGAAAAATTATTCAACCTAGTACTTAGTGTCCCATCTGGGTATGTCTTATGTAAACCTCTGGATTCAGGGCCTTTCTAAGAATAGTGTCACAGTCAAACACATGCTGCCCATTAATAAGTGAAAGGCTCTGAGATGTTCTGGAACCAGGAAGCCTATTTAAGCTTGTTTAACCCAAACCTTCCCAAACTTTTTGTCCTTTTAAAATCTATTGATATTTTACTGAACTAGGATCCTATGGGAAACCCTGGCTTATAATAATGTCACACATATCTTAATAAGAAATCAATGTAGCTTCTCTTTCCCATTTTATTGTTGATGACTCACATTTTACCCCTCTCCATCACGACTCCTTCCACAGTGTTCCCAGCCTCCAGTGGGATATTGGTCTCACTATCCACGTACTAGTTTCTTAGGGCTTCTATAAAAAAAATACCACAAATTGTGGGGCTTACACCATCAGAATTTATTGTTTCATACAGACGTCCAAAATCAGTCTGGGGCCATGTTCTCTCTGAAACTTGTAGAAGGGGAGGGGAAGGGGTGACCCTTCCCTGACTCTTGCTTTTGGTGTTTGCCGGCAAAAGCCTTGGTGATTCTTGGCTTGTGGATGCATCACTCCAGTCTCTGCCCCCACCCCACTGTCACATAGCTGTCTTCTCTGGCTTATTTATTTATTTATTTATTTGCATGGCACTCTCCTCTCTGGGTTTCTCTGCTAAACATCAGTTACACTGCATTAAAATCTACCCCTAATCCGGTATGACCTCATTCTAATTTAACTGATTACATCTGCAAAGATGCTTTTTTCTTTTTCTTTTTTTTTAACATTTATTTATTTTTGAGACAGAGAGAGACAGAGCATGAACAGGGGAAGGGCAGAGAGAGAGGGAGACACAGAATCTGAAGCAGGCTCCAGGCTCTGAGCCGTCAGCACAGAGCCCGACGCGGGGCTCGAACTCACGGACCGCGAGATTGTGACCTGAGCCAAAGTCGGCCGCCCAACCGACTGAGCCACCCAGGCGCCCCAAAGACGCTTTTTTCAAATAAGGTCACATTCTGAGGTGCTGGGGGTTAGCACTTCAACATATCTTTTGGGGGAACAAAATTCAACCTGTAACAATCCATGAAATTGCTCTGGGCAGAAGAGCTTAGGAGTCATCCTTGCTTCTTTTCTTTCCCTCGGCCACTTTATCTAGTCTATTCATAAATGGCGATGGATTTCCTTACAAAATGCAGCTCACATTTTTCACCACCGCCACCGCTACTCTCTGGCCCCAGCCTCTCCCATCTCTCCTGGGGTATTACATGAGCCTCCTAATTGGTATCCTGGTTCCATCCTTTTTCTCCTATCGTCCAGTTGCTAGGTGGCAGCCAGAGTGATCATTTCACGTTTCGCAATTCTGATTAGACCATATTACTCCCTAATGTTAATGAATATGAATACGGCTAAAACTCTACATATTTTGGCCCTGACCGCCCTCTGAACTCATCACGTGCTTGCCACTTTCTCCTTCATTCACTGTACTCCCATCAACAAACAACAAACAGACTTATTTGCACCTCAGGGCCTTTGCACTGTTTCCTCAAGGCTGGTTCCACCCAGAGATGTTTCCTAACCATAACTGAAGTGTTAGCCCAAACACTTTTCTGAGGTCATTTGGAGCAGGAAGGGCCTAAGATATAGATGTTCCTCTATCATGTTTTGTTGAATAAAGACCACAGAGTGTGTTACATAATTTTTTTAAGATATTGCCCCCAAATAAAAAGGATTTCCTGATCAAAAATTGGTTGGTTTGGGAAATACTGGGCTAAGATTTAACAGATTTATTTACACCAGAAATTCTTAGCAACATAATAATTTTATTCTGCAGGGATATAATATGTCATATTTCCAAATTTACCTGAAAAGGGAGGAGGGACTCTGGCCCACATAGCACATCTTACGAGATGCTGGTGTTGTAACTGTAGAATAGTCTTTACCAACTAATGGGGATTGGCCTTAACTCCTTGATTTACCACTTAGTGGTGTGAACTTGGGCCAATAACTTAAATTCTCTAAGGATCAGTTTCTCATCTCTAAAATGGGACGATAATAGTACCTGGCCCCCAAAGGTGAGAAATAAAAATATAAAGCAATTAGCACATCTGCTTGTACATAGAGAATGTCCAACGATTGGTAGCTATGATTGGTATTGTTATGATGAGGCCTTTGATCATGAGGATGTCTTTCTATTTCAAAACTGTTATTAACATTTTGGGACATGTCTGCTTTCTTACTTGCCACCCCCACTCAAATTTTCCTTCTGGCTGGAGTGAGACTTCACGGTAAAGCTCCTTTCTATTGTGTCAGATATGATTTTCTCCTCTTCCTGGTTCTTTTCATCCTCCACCTGCCACATAACTCAAATTTATCTTCCTTTCTTGTGAGTCCAAATGTATGATGGCAGAGATGGGAATGACTAAGTCATTAGCAAGAGGAGACACTCCTGTCTGATGCCCTGGGGGTGGGGGTGGGGGTGGGGGTGGGGTGCTGTGAAAAGAAGATAGGCATGTTCTCAGTGCCCCCTCAACAGAAAGTTGCCTATCACCTCTCACCTTGCGTGTCGTGTGCTATGTCTTTTCTGGGAAAAGAGAGCTTCAAATATCAATTTTAGAAATTAAAATGATGTCTTGAGGAAAGTGAGGAGTGGATTGCTAAAAATAAAGGTTTATTTATAAAAAGGTTTGTTTATTTAGATAAAGGTTTGTTTGTTTATACACATAAACCATTTGTTTGCATGGAAATCCTTTAGCAAAAGAGCTAGATTTGGGATTTGGTTTGGTATTTAAGTTGAGGGTTGCACAATAACTCTTTGTTACAGGATTCAGGTGCTTTGGATATGCTTGAATAATCTTGAGATGTGCTTAAATCTTTTTAAAGTAGAGGGGGGTCTGAGTGGCTCAGTTGGTTAAGTCTCCAACTTTGGCTCAGGTCATGATCTCACTCGCGGTTTGTGAGTCTGAGCCCCCGTGTCGGGCTCCATGCTGATAGCTCAGAACCTGGAGCCTGCTCTCTCTCTGCCCCTGCCCAGCTCATGCTCTGTCTCTCTCTCTCTCTCCCACACATATAATAAACATTAAAAAAAATCTTTTTAAACTAGAGGAACCACTTTCTTGTATACCCTTTTTTTTACTACAGATTTCATGGAAATGTCTGTCACTAGGTGGCCTGTTTTATTAGTTTGTTTTAGGGAATGTTTTTATTATGTTGGGAGCCAGTTAAATAGGTAAGGGGAATCTAAACAGCTGGTCTATTGGAGCTATACCATTTATTTCCATCCTTTGATTAGAATAATCTACATATCAAAAGAGGGACGTGGGAAGGAGAGAAGAGAGTAGAGGGCTGCCTGACACATTTGCTTTCTTTGTCCTCATTCTGGAGTTTTTGTTTTTGACTCTTTTTCCATTGGTAGAACACACAGTTTCCAATGTTTTTTTTCAGATTTCTTTTCTAGAAGCCTTGCATATCTGACCGTGTTAGTGGTTGCTTCCAAACACAGAGGAAAACTTGGCAGGATTTTTCCCTTTTGTCTCTTCTGCTGATCATTTTTTTTTTCGTTTATTTATTTTTGGGTGAACATAAGCAGGGGAGGGGCAGAGAGAGGGGGACAGAGGATTCAAAGCAGGCTCTGCGCTGACAGGCTGACCACAGCAAGCCCAATGTGGGGCTTGAACTCATCAACCTCGAGATTACCACCTGAGCCAAAGTCGTATGCTCACCTGACTGAACCACCCAGGCGCCCCTTCTGCCAATCACTTCGATTGGAATTGGAGCGTGAGTTGATGGAAAGTAGTTTCCAGCTCATTTTTCAAATTAGGAACATGAGACCAACACGTGTGGGTAAATGCTTAACGACTGGATTTCTGGGGGAGTGGGGGTAAAGCCCTGATTTGTGCTGTTTGCTGATTTCTGTGGTGTAAATACTCCCACTATGGCTGATTTCACGATACCAACAAGATGTTCCTGAACACAGAGCTGGAAAGAAATGCACTGTAACCAACCGTTATGTAATCCATCCACCAAATACAGAAACCATAACCCCGAGTCATGGTGAAATGTAGTCAATAGTTATGCAGTGATGAGTTTTGAGTATTTATTATATCTTTCAATAAAACCTATTTAATGGTAAGTTTTCATAGTTTAATCTTTAACAATGCCTTTGTTGAACAACTAGCTCTCAAAGTTCCTAGAAAGGTAACCATTGGTTTTAACATAGCAACTGGGGCCCAGAGAAGTCACTGTCTTGCCAAATGGTCAGTGAATGAGTTGGCAGAAGCTGGATTAGTGTCAGTTTTTCTAAAAATCAAATTTCTCTAGGAAGATTCACTTATTTATGTTTCTGTTTGTTCGTTTGTTATTTTTTTTACGACTGTTACAGGCTATGAATTGTCGATTGAGACAAGAACAGAATATCTGAATATAATTGTAACCAAATTTGGAAGTGTGGAAAACAGGTTGGATGTAGAGCCACAAATAAATCCTAGCTTTAAGTCTTGGCCCTACTACTCACCAGTGGTGTAATCTTAAGGAGGTCACTTACGTACTTCTCTGGCTCCAGTTTTCTAGTCTCCAAGATGAAAGAATTGGTCCACATGAATATCTAATATCTCACATCTGTCTAAAATACCATGACTCATTATTTAGACACATCACTTCAACAAATATTTGCTGATACCAATCGCATGCACATTTGTTATGGATTCTATCCCGGGGGGCATTAAATACTATATAATAATTGTAATTATTATTATAACAGCCCCTCACATTTATGCAGAGTCTTCTAATTTACCAAAGAGAAAGTTTACTTTGAGTCTTGAGGTTCTGTGGTTCTAGGAGATCAAGACATACCTCCATAGAATGTTAGAGAAAGAAGAGTACATTCCAGAAGAGCAAACAGAACACTTATTCCTAGGAAACGCAAGAGGTCATAACCAGGTAGTACCAAGGAATGAGGAACAAGCATTTTGTTTTTTGCCACATCTACCAGCTGTTTCACTTTTTCTTAACAAAAAAGCGAAGCCGAAAACTATTTTTTTCTGATGATAAGATTAATTATTGTAGAAAATTTAGAAGTTTTAAAGAAGTATTAATTAAGGAGAAACTACCCTATATCCAATAAATAGCCTGCTTTTCCTTACCTGATATTTTAGTACATTTTCCCATTCTTGTCATTTTAATTGCTGTGTATAATTCCATCTTTTTGTTGTATAATAACTGACTTATTGTAAATTATATTGTAAATTATTTAATTAATTAATTATTAATTATTTATTACAAATTATTGTAAACAATATAAATTGTTGATAGTTTTTATTATTCTAAGGAACACAGTGATAAATATCTGTGTTTATATTTAAAAAATTGTATGCTGAACATATGGCTTCCAGCTGTAATATTTAAGGATTAGTGAGACAATTTTAGCAAATCATATACCTTTGACCTTTAGCTTACTTGATTCTGCCAATATTGCTTTGTATTTACTTAGATTTTATGTTTCCAAACATTAAGAGGAACAGTTTGTCTGAATCCTTCAATATGATATATTTCAACTGGAAATAGCACCAATGTTTTCATATTATTCCAAATAGATATGATAAATTGTATGGTGAATACTCCCCCCCCCCCCCCCCCCCAGTTCTTTAGGCAATTGCTTCTAGTAGAGGATGTTTTGTTTAGAAAGTACTCAGTAAATATTCAATACATTAAAAGATTCAGGCTAATTTAGTATAAACAAAAACATTTGAGAAGGATTTAAGAAGAAAACAACACTTCCTTATTCGTGATAATAGCCTTCATTTTCATTAGGAGACATGACAGCCAAGCAGAGTTCAGGAATTCTGGCAGTTAAATGAGAATTATGCAATGAAGTATGTTGTTGCTTTAATTCACCTCCATGAGAAACCATGACTCTAATAGTTATTTGATTAAATGTTAATGAGATCTGCTAAATTGACCGAACTCTTACTTTTATGTATTAGATTTATGTCAATTAAAACAAGACGAGTTTTACCTCTTTCCTTTTTTAACATCTCTGAGTCAACATCTGCTTTCAAGGGAGGTGTTGTAACTACCCTGGTTATTTAAATATTAATGACTTCCATTAAAGGGAGCTGGAAGTTTGCAGCAGGAAGATTGAGAAATTAGATGGTGTGATTAGTTCCTTATTTCTGCCGCCAGGAAAAAAACCTCTTACTGGAAGAGCTTTTTCCAGTATTTTTTTAATTCCACAGATCTTCTTTTTTTTTTCCCCCGAACCAGTTGGAGAGTAAGATTGTTGATTTCAAGTATTCCTTGAAAGTAGCTACAGTATTAAAACAAGTTCACATAATTAATTTAGTGCCATAGTGGTCAGTACCTTGGGCTTCTTGGGACTAACTTCAGTTTTTAAATTCATTTTGTTCCTTATGATAGTCCATAATAGGCAAGGCCAGTTTTTAGCTGCATATTGTATTTGGTTGGGCTTGTTTACATGAAGCATGGGGAATTCTATTAAGTTAACCATGAAAGACTTGACTAGAATTATATATTTGATCACATTATAATTATAAATGTTTATCTTATTGGGGAAATGTGTCTGAAAAGCTTTTAAAATTTGCCACAAACAGTATTTTCATTTTATGCTAACTTGGGTTGCGACAAGCCTGTGGTAACAGATTTTTATACATTTCATGTTTTTAAGATGTTTTAATGGCATGGTATTTTAAGGCACTGAACAGTCCGAAGCAGGCATTATATTTGCATAATTGTATATTTATTTTTACATCCAGAAACCTAAGTGAGTAAAGTATTTATTAGTTTCATGTACTTTATTTAGACTTTAGAGCTAAGAATTCGGATCTTGCTTAAATGGTAGTAGGTGCCGAGTAATGTAATAGCACTGATGGAAGATCCTAATTCTTAGCGTTAAGGATTAAGGTGAAGTAAGTGAGGCACTTGACTCGGGTATAAAATGTAAGAGAGTGCCAAAAAACCCAATAATCATGATAGATAGTATTTTAATGCAACATTTGGGAAAAAATAAAAATTAATGCAAGAAAATCCACGATGAACAAAACGTCACAATTTTAGAAAAAGATGAGATCTGACCCTGCATCTGCCCCTGACTCACCTTGTGCTGGGTTTTGGCCTTGACTGGGTTTACCATGTTCTTGGCTGTGGCATTCCTTATCCAAGGAATCAACATTTCCTTATCTAACATTAGTGCCATTAATCTTTGATTTCCTGGTTGAGTTATTAGGATATTCAAATCAGCTAAAAATACATGGGGAAGCCCATTGTAAATACAAATTACATATTTATTTACAAATTTAGGGAAATCGCCAACTTTAAGTCACTACTATTATCAGTCGAGGTGAGTAGTCTAAGCAAGCATCAGATTTGAAGACCTTTGAAAAACTGTTCACAAAGGTTGAGGCATAGCTCTTGAGTTTATCAGCTAGCAATAAGGGCAGGGACCTGAAGATAGTTGTAGGACCTTCCCTTTCTTCTTTCTTTTTTGTTCTTGAATGCAAAGTTTGTGATTTGTAAGAGACAGAAGAGGTAAGCAGAAATCCACTTGGTTTATTTTAAATTTCTCTGCCCAAGTGCCCATGGACAACTGAAGTCTCACTTTTGCTCAAGCTGTCCCCCCCATAAGTGATGCTTTCTCCATTTCTCCTGCCCATCTGGGTTCCACCCACCCTTCCTTCACACCTAATCTTGTTAAGGCCTCCCTAGGTTCTCTTGGCCAGAGATATGTTCTCAGTCCTGTGCCTTCCCGTGGTAGGTAAGCATCTCTACGACACATTTGGTGATAAGTTACAGAGTCCTTGTTGTCTTGAAGTTTTATCTGATCCTGCATGGAGTTTACTTTTCAGACCACAGTTTTAGAAATATAAATTGTTTCTCTAGTTAGACTGTGAATCCTTGAATAGCCCCTTCCTCTCCCTTAGACTGTGGACTTCAGGGTAAGCAGGGATTAGGTCTGTTTGGTTCAGGTGGTATCCAAGGTGCTTAGCAAAGGACCTTTACACAGAATATTTATTTATTTATTTTACAATATACATTTTTTTTTTTTAATGAAATAAATGAATGTCATGTATGTAAAAGGACTGGGTAAATATTTACTCTTTGGATTCATTTGTTTTCATCCTAGGCCTAGAGAGACTGGTTGGTGCCATGTGGAAGACGATTGTTTTGGTGGTCGTGTTCATGTTCAGCCCTGGTGGCGGGATCTTTCACTCCTTATACAAAAATGTTCGGGTTTCCGTACCACATAAGGGAAACGTAGGAGAGCCATTATTTCTTACTCCCTATATTGAAGCTGGGAAACTTGAAGAAGGTAAGTTTAGTAAAATCAGAAAACCACTGGGGTATTTTCAACAGTTTGGGGTTTTGTTTCATTTTGGGTTTTTTTGCAGTTATTTTACAGGATTCAAAATACATTCTGGTATTTTTTAACCCAGCTGTTTTATTTCAAATATTAATGATTTGATGTCATGTATTATCAGAGTTTTGAGCTAAAATGAGAGTTTGTCAGGGACAGATTATCTGGTGGTCGAGTACCTACATTTCTATTTATAAAACTAGCATAGCGCCTGTCCCCAGCTGGGCAATAATAAATACTAACCTTAAAACTTACTACACATACTGGTTCCGAGGATTCTATGTAAACTCACGTCAGCATCTTAACAACCCAGGCAGGTGTACCCATTTCACATCTAAGAACACTAAAGCAGAACGAGATTAAGTTACTTGCCAGAGTTGGGGGCACCTGGGTGGCTTCTTCAGTTAAGCGTCTGACTCTTAACTGAGGCTCAGGCCATGATCTCACTGTTTGTGAGTTCGAGCCCCACATCAGGCTCTGCACTGACAGCACAGAGCCTGCTTGGTATTCTCTCTCTCTGCCTCTGTCTAGCCCTCCCTTGTTTGCTGTCTCTCTCTGTCTCTCTCTCTCTCTCTCAAAATAGATAAATAGGGGCACCTGGGTAACTCAGTCAGTTAGGCATCTGACTTCAGCTCAGGTCATGATCTCACAGTTCATGAGTTCAAGCCCTGTGCTGGGCTCTGTGCTGACAGTTCAGAGCCTGGACCCTGCTTTGGCTTCTGTGTCTCCCTCTCTCTCTCCACTCCTCCCCCACTCTCTCTCTCTCTCTCTCTCTCTCTCTCTCTCTCTCTCTCAAAAATAAATAAAAACATTTAAAAAATTAAAAAATAGATAAATAAACTTAAAAAAATTTTTTTAAAGTTACTTGGAGAGTCACATGGACACCAGCTGGTAGGTGCAGGATTCACACCCAGACAGCCTCCCTCCGGAGTCTATGACCACAGGCATACTGTTGGGCCCCTCTGCACAGCAAGTTACTCAAACATTCTAGACCTCGGTGTCCTCATCAACAACGTGGAGACACAACCACTTAAGTCACAGGGATGTTATAAGAATCAGATGAGAAAACGCACATGAAAGCTCTATAACCTGTACGTTGCTCTCTAAATATTAGTGTTTGCAAATCACTTTTTATTTGGAAATTGTGGGGTTTCCAATAATTATTATTAATAGGAAAAAGGTGTTATTGGGCATCATCGGAGACTAGAATTTATGACCTGCCTCTGTTCTTAATGCTTCCTTCTGTTTAGGTAAATCACTGGGTAGATAACACTACTTAATCTTTCAGGACATCAGTGGGTTCCTGAACTATAAAATAGTATATAGGCATCTGTTTTCAGGTGTTGTTTGTAAAAGGAATCAGAGAAATGGGGTAGTGGCTGGAGGGAGCTGTGGGACCAGGAAGGGTCTTTAAACCATAAGAGACTCTTAAAAACTGAGAATAAACTGACGGTTGATGGGGGTGGGAGGGAGGGGAAAGTGGGTGATGGCATTGAGGAGGGCACCTGTTGGGATGAGCGCTGGGTGTGGTATGGAAACCAATTTAACAATAAATTTCATATTTAAAAAAGAGAGAGAGAGCAGGAGACAATGTATTTGCTGATAGAAATGATTGGGAAGAGGGGACAGTTGATTGGGATGGGGGACTATTTCAGGAGCACTCTCTTTAGGTGAAAGATGGGGAAGCTGGCCCATAGATGGAGACGTTGGTGTTTGCTTTGGAGGACTGACTGCTCTCGAATCACAGGTGGGACAACCGAGTTAGTGGCTGTGAGGCTGCTAGGTTGGTAGACAGCAGGGGCATGTGGAAGTGATGTTGGAAATTTGAGGGAAATAATCATTTTCAAGATCAAAAATAAATCTATGTACTCCACAAAGAAGTTTAAAAATAAAGCAACGCTTCTTCATTCAAAATATTCTCATAGCTAACAGGGTATTATTGTTTTGGGTTTTGTTTGGTTTAAAACCAAAACGTTCTTGTATCTTGGGGGTGCACTGGAGTCCTGGTCACGTGTCTTTTTTCTGACATACACGTCGACTCCATGTTTTACCGTCTCTTTCCTGAGAAGAGGTGGAAAACTTGGATAATGTCGTCAGTGTATATTAGTGTACATTTTCTTAGAATTTATTAATTTATTTTGAGAGAGAGAAAGAGAGAGAGAGAGAGCGCGCCAGGAAGGGCCAGAGAAAGTGAGGGAGAGAGAGAATCCTGAGCAGGCTACACATCATCAGTGCAGAGCCTGATGTGGGGCTCGAAATCACGAATCGTGAGATCGTGACCTGAACCGAAACCAAGAGTCAACACGCTTAGCTGACCGAGCCACGCAGGTGCCCCTGTGTACATTTGATGATGTAGCCAGCGACAATGTAGTCAGAGAAGGTAGTCATTCCTTTTTTAAAAAAGACTCATTTTTTTCTTGATGTAGAAAAGTCATGAGAAGATGGTATTCCGATGGTACAGGCTCATATCACTAGACATATACGAAGAGGCAAAATATCATCCAAATCTACAAAAACGGATCGCATGCATTCATTTGGGCTCCTTTAGTAAGTGGGTACTGATGGCTTAGATTATGTTCATCAACAACAAATCAAGCCAAATCACTTAGTTAGAGCTGAAATGGCGTTGAATACTCATAACCAACCCTACCAATCCACACAGAAGGAATTTGAGACTCCCAAAACGTTACATGACTTGCCCAAGGATATGCAGGTAATAGGACCAGAGATGTGTTTTAAGACCCAGATTTTATGACTTCTGCTCTGGGATCTGCCTGCTCTAATTTGTTTCCCTTTGTTTTAGAATCTGGTGCTCTTCTGGAGTGACCAGATGCACACACATGAAACCAATTAAGGAATAAGGCAGTGAATACTAAAATACTAAAGTGTCACATTTGAGGTAGGCATGTTGGAAATTTTGAGAAGGAAGCTATCCTATCGGTTGGTAGAGTCCAGAAAATAGCAATAGTGTAGTAAGAAAAATAACACATCCTAATATTTAATAACTATATTCCCAATACATAGCACAGTTTCTATATGTAATAGGCATATATAATAAATACTTGCAGAATTTAAATGTTAAGCCTGAATGTATGCCAGACATGGGTTTTACACACACATTAGCTTATTTAACTCTCAGAGCAATGGTAATGAAGAATGCATAATTATTGTTCCCATTTTATAGATGAGGAAACTGAGGCCCAGAGAAATTAAGTGTCTTGCTCAGAGCCATTTAATGATAGTAAGTGGCAGAGGTGGCATTAAAACCTATCTTTGCTGGCTCCGGAACCCAAGGTATGAACCACTGTGCTGTGTGACTAGATCCAAACTAGGAAAGGATCTGTGTATACTGAGTGAGGAAAACAGTTTCAACAAAGGCATTTAGCGCAAGCGACTCGTGGTGGTGTGTCTGTTTCATACATCTTGGAGGAACCAAGTGAAAACACAGAGAAATCCATCTGACAGACTGTCCACATCCCTACCACTCCTGTATTCCTTGTTTACAAACATTTCATTGTTGCGGTCATCAGCAGTAGCAAGGAAGGTTTCCGAGGGAGGTAGTTTTCATCTTCTGCCCTTCTGTGCCAAGTCTGATAGATCACCATCTGATGGAGGACAACTTCTAAAATAGTAAAACTGATGTAATGTCACTTTCTAAAGTTCTGTTACGCAGTCAAAATCTTTGAATGGAATTTTGAGTGGCTGATCCAAATTCTGGTACATCTGGGTATTCACAAACAGCCCTGATAACATAATTAAGGATAATTTTATTCATCCGCTTTACTGAAAGTTCAGGAAGCTCTGGACAGATGGTCAGCTCATTCCCCTAAATCCCTTTTGTTTATTGAGTCTGTCAAAACCTTAGGCGCATGAGTCTTAGTATCGCAATGGAACATTCTTGAGATAAACAGTAATTCACACAAAGACAAGGGCGTTTTTATTTTTTAATCTCCCAATTAGCTGGCTTAGTTTTGTGTAATTGTAATTGCACGTTTACTTTCTCTGCAGCTAGAATAAACCCTCGAAACAAAATGAATAAAGGAGGCAAATTTTTAAATATTTACAAACACTGCCTTTTCACGAACTTTAAAGACCATTTTGTTATTAGGTGTCACTTTATTATCACTTACGGTCTGGCCGTGTCTTGTGCAGTACTGTTGATGACTGAAGACTTTGTAAATGTGAAGTGCACCCTGATTAGCTGCTTCAAGTCCTTCTTTGGTCACAATCCAATCTTTTTCAAAGTGTTAATATCATAAACATTGGTAACTGCAGTGAATAATAAGGAGGAAGTGAAATCACTTCAAAGAAAACCTTTTCCTTTTTTTTTAAACTGTTTTGAACATTTGAATTGTGAGTCATGGTTCCAGGAAGTAAGAAACCCCTACATCTTGGGAGTTTATTTTCCACATTCCATTGGTAGACTCTGGAAGGAGGAACCGAACATTTGAAAATGCAAAATATCATTTTAGTTGAAAGAGCTTTTAATTATTTTACCGTGACTTCGTTAAAGGAAATTTAAGAATTGAAATAGGGTGAAACACTTTTTAGTGAGCCAGAAAAAGTCCTTCTAAATTCTTAAGACTTTAAAAAGGCCTGCCTTCTTTAGGAGGATTTTGTAGAAATATGCTAATCCTAGTACATTGCCAGTGAGTAAATCAGGTGTACCTGTGGGTACGAAGACAAGACAATTTCCCTGCTTTCCAGTAGCCCCTGATCTTCAAGGCGAGGCAGGAAATGTACCTGAGGAGGTACAAGGTAGCAGAGAAACAACTTTGGAAGCTTCAGAAAAGGAGGGCTGGGGGAACATCAGAGTCATTGTCAGAGCAGGCCAGCAGACCTTGTGCTGTGCTGGCCTCAGAGAGATAGATTGATTCAATCATCTCTCTCCCATATTCCATTCCCTCTAGCTCCTTTCTATTACATATTTTCTTTTCTCATTCTTCTTCGACCTTTCTCATTTTTCTCTGTCTTCTTTCTCGAATCCCTGCTGCTCACATACCTCACTGTGAGTCACGTCTCATTTATTCCTAACCCTTCTACCTTCAGGTCTCTATCCACCTTTTTGGGGGTTCTCTGATTCTGAGAAGATTGATAGTTTGGGGGAAAATATGTCAGAAGTGTTTTCGGTACAACATTCCAGTTACAAAAGAAGTCTGGGGATATGATATATAGCATAGTGACTACAGTTAGTAATATCATATTGCATGTTTGAAAGTTGCTAAGAGAATAGATCTTGAAAGTTCTCATCACCAGAAGAAAAAATTGTAACTACGTACGGTGATGGGTGTTTACTAGATGTTGTGGTGACCATTTTGCAATATATGCAAACATCAAATTGTTAGGTTGTACATCTGAAACTCATATAATGTTCCTTGTCCAATATATCTCAATTTTTTAAACAGAAAAAAAAAAGTTTTGAAAGGCTGCCCAGCCCTGGAGGGTCAGCCTTCTTTGGGCTAATTGAGAGCGGAAGCAAAGTGGGGTGGGGTGGAGGCAAGGCTGCTGGAGGAAAGGGTGTAGGCTGGCAATCACCACTTTCCCTAAACATCCCCCTTTTCCTTTGCTTGAGATGCTCCTCTCCCTTTCTTTTTTCTTTTTCTGGCAGCAAGGGATAGGTCTTTTTGAAAAGAGCATGGGAAGAGCCAGAGAAGCTGGATTGAGTTAAGCAATCTTCCCTGGGGGAACCAGACGCCGCCAGAAAAAGGCAGAGTTTTCTAGACAGCACGTGGGGTGGCCCACAAGCTAGTGATGATCTTCGCTTCCTTTGCCCGAGCCCTTATTTTAGATGCAGCTCTGTGTGCTGAGTTTGATCCCCACAGAAAGTCCAGGGTGGGGGAATCGGTATCCACATCTTGCACAAGAGGAAAGAGAGGCTCAGAGAGATAAGGCAACTTGCCAGGGGGCCTGGTCAGAATCACAAACCTGGGTCTACCCATGTTCTTCCTATTGTACTAACCTAGCAGGACCCTTCAGAAACTGCTCTTGAGACCCTGCCTTTATCCCACCATCTCCTCTGCTCCCAGATGCCACTTGTTCCTAATCAGCAGGTGCATTTCACAGGTAACAATAGCTGTGCTCCCTACGAGCCAGCTTCTTTTCTAAAGGTTGTACATGCATGGACCCTTATTCTCATTGACACGTGAAGTCATCCACCTTCCGTAGATGAGAAACTGAAGCACAGACAGGTCAAGTGACTGCCCAGGGACCACAGAGACGGTCAGTAGCAGCGTAAGGCTCAGCAAAGTACGAAGGAAAGGGAACAGTGCTGTCTAGATGAGAGTTTCCCTGCCAGGAGGCAGGTTCATTTTAAAAGAGGAACTTGCAGCCCTGATGCCATGGTGTGCTGGTAAGTGTCACGAGCAGCTCTGTGGGGACGGGGTCCTGATTTGCACACTGATCTGTGCATGTAGACGTTCTTACTGTGGCTTGTTGCCTGCTAGTGGTGATGTTGCTAATGCTAAGGTGGGAAGAGATGCTAACAGCTTGAGAGCCTATGGGCTCCAGCACCCTGCTGAAGGCATCTTTAGTGGGTGGTGTGTGTGAAGGACTAAGCTTCCTGACCTGCTCCTCTCTCTAACCAGTCTCCTACTTAATATGTGTCAGACATAAATAGCTTTTCTTCAATCATTAGTTTTTACTGGGGACACTTGCTTTGTCAGCATTAAGGAATCTTTCTTCACCTAAACTCCCCTTCAGTTCCCCCTACCCCCTGCCATCCATGTCCCATTTCTCCTCCACTGTTTTCCTAATCACTGCTTGCTCTCCCCCCCCCCCCCCCGTGCCACCCCTACTTTGGGACTAACTCTCTGGTTGAGAAGCAGTGTAGGGTCAGAGAAGGAGCAAACTCTGCAGTCTGACTGCTAGGTTTGAATCCCAGCTCTCCTTTACTAGCTGTGTGACCTTGGGCAAGTTACTCACCCTCTCTGAGCTTCAGCTCATCTGTAAAGTGGGGATAATAATTACACCTACTGCATAATGGAAAGCCCTCGGTACTGTAGCCTTTAAAGTGTTAGCCCCTCTTAGTATTATTTACTCCTGGGTGTCCTCACGCTATCTGAGCAGTCCCTCTTTCCCCCTCCCTGTCCCTGTCCCTTTGGTGCCATAAAAAAGCCAGACCTCTGCCCTCTACAACTATCCTGTTGTCTTATTTGGTTTCCTGTGAGTAGCTATGAGGCCATGAGGTCACCCCTCGTCTCACTGCCTGCCTCTCCCTACCCTCCCAGCCATCCCCACTCCCCACATGCGTCAGCGTATTTCCCTTAATGGAAGTGGCAGGCCCCTTGCTTTCATGATAAGGAGAGTGTGGAGAATATAGGCTTTCCGGAGGCTGAGAGCTGCTTAGCTATGTTGTTTTCCTTGTACCCACCTCACCTTTTGGGACTTGGTGACTTCTGCCCTGGCCTTTTTATTTATTTATTTCTATTTTATTATTATTATTATTTTTTAATGTTTATTTTGGAGAGAGACAGTGACAGAGCGTGAGCAGGGGAGGGGCAGAGAGAGAGAGAAAGAGAGAGAGGTAGACACAGAATCCGAAGCAGGCTCCAGGCTCTGAGCTGGGCTCGAACCCCTGAACTGTGAGATCATGACCTGAGTCAAAGTCGGGCGCTTAATCGACTGAGCCACCCAGGTGCCCCCACTTTGGTTTCCTTTTTAGAGTGGAGCTGAGGATAAGTGATTTTCTTTCTTTTTTCTTAAAAAGAAATCTTATTATAGCTCATAAATATATTTGGGGACCAAAGAAAAAAAGGTTAAAAATGCCCCTTGGCTACATTGTAAATGTGGAACATGTGGAACTGGCCAGGGCAAGCTGGAATTTGCTATAGTCCGTACCTTTATGCCAGTCTCCTGGTAGCTTTTCTGTTCGCTCCATCCCAGACCTGGCCCATGAGAGGGAGAAGACCAGAGATGAGGCAGAGATAGCTAACTCGATATTATTTCTCTAATCCTCGGGTACATTCTTTTTTTCCACTAGCAAAAAAACAGAGTTTGGTTCCTCCTTTCCCTGGATCGAATGTGAAGAGTTACGCTGGCTACATCACTGTGAATAAGACCTACAACAGCAACATTTTCTTCTGGTTCTTTCCAGCTCAGGTAGGCCTGCGAGAGCGCTCTATCAGGACACTAACCCTCAGGAGCTGAGAATGCTCCCCAGCGCAGAAATGTTAGCCTAGGAAACCATACTTTAAAAAACAACAACAACAACAACAACAAAAACAACCAACTTTTTTTTTTTTGTTTGCATCTTTTAGATTTTTTTTCTAAAAATAAGCACCAGTGACTCCGTGTGGTGTTCCTGTTTATGTGCAGGAAACAAATGTTTACAGGCAAGGTCCAGCTCTTAAATTCCTTGCAGCCTTATTCAGAATATTAATATTACCACCTTCTTCCTGCCACCGTCTTCTTAAATCATTCTGTCGTTGTTTTGTTCTAAAAATACCTTGGGCAAGGCTGGGCGGTGGGGAACCGAAGAATGATAAGGGATGGGGAGGTTCCCGAAATATACAGGTGTGATACATGTTGAAAGGTATGGGGAGGTTCCCGAAATATACAGGTGTGATACATGTTGAAAGGTAGTCGATTGTGGACTTCTGTGGCTGCTCTGTCCTCTGTCCCCGTGGGCTTTGCAGTGCCAGCTCTTATTTTTGCACTCCCTCCTTCATGCCTCTGGTATCCATTAACTGAGTGCTACTCCATGGGAAACATGGAAGAGAGCTAAACTGAAAAGGGGGCTTTGGGGGAGCAGTGGGAAAGCAGTGCTAATCTAGGATGGCTTCCAGAAAGCGAATCACTTACTTTCTTAGGTCCATACACACAGCTGGATACATTCTTGTATTTTACCAGTCTTGACTTAGCGCAACCAGGTGCACGCACACACACGTATGCATGTCACACAGCTCTTCAGCATGAACAAACCACTTTTGCCTTACGGGTACTGTTGGGCAGAATTGGTAGAGGTGCTGAGCTGCATAAATAAATTGTATCCCACCCCAGGATAATTTTCTATTTTCATTTTCCAAATTGGATTTGGTTTAGAAGCCAGAGAAAACAAAGAAAAAGCTATCCCTGCGGAGGGTTGTATTTATATTTGCATGTGATTTGCATATCGCCGTGTTGCATCTAGAAAACTGTTTAATCTCGGATAGTTTTCAAATCAAATTGCCTTTGTTGGTACTGCTGGGTTGGGTTTTCTTGACTTCTCATTTCTGCCTTCCCAACCACGGCTTCTGACATAGTTGGCCGCATAGCCAACTATGTGAATGGGAGGAAACATATTAGAATTGGTGAAGAATTCCAGATGCTTTTTGGTTGGGCTCATAGTAGTGTTCAGACTGTCACCTACTCCAGGAAGACTTTCCCGAACCCTGGAGAATTTCTTAGTTCTTCCTTGATGTTATTGTTGAGTGCGCAGATGGGGTGCTTACTGCACAAAATTGAAGGAGAGACTTGCCCTCAGGGTTATATAGGTGCCATGCTGGCACCCAAGTGTCCCCCAGACTCCTGCTGCCACCTTCCGTTGGTGGAATCCAACTGGAAACCAGAGGTGAGGGGTGGGGGAGTCCAGTTCTAGAGGTCTGTCTACCAGGGCACAGAACAGAGTAGAGAATGCAATAGAGAAGCAATGAGGAAAACATCCAAATACTCAATACAACTGTCATAAAGAGAATTGGTGTACATTAAGCCTACCAATAAGACCTAATTCTAACAGGTGGACATTTTTCATGTGTTCTTGGAAATCTCTTCAACTTTATGCCTTCCAGAAACCATACGATACATGTGCATTTTTGATATCACACCTTTCAGTATCCTTGAATGGAGGCATTTATCATGAACCCCTTTGTATTAGTTCTCAATTGCTCTTGTGCAAATTACCACAAACTTAGTGGTTTAAACAACACAGATTTATTAGCTCACAGGTCTGTAGGTCAGAAGTCTGACATAGGTCTCACTGGCTAAAATTAAGGTGTCAGCGGGGCTGTGATCCTTCTGGAGGCTCTCGGGGGGGATCTCTTTCCCTGCCTTTTGCATTTTCTGGAGGCTGCTCACATTCCTTGCCTCACGGCTCCTTCTTCCATCTTTATAGCCTGCGTCAGTGGGCTGAATCCTTCTCACGTTGCATCACTCTGGCCTACTCCATGGTCACATGACCGTCTCTGACTCTTGTCTTCTGCTGCCCTCTTTTACATTTAAGGACCCTTGTGATTGCATTGGGCCCACGGGATAACCCAGGATGATTTCCCCATTTTAAAGCCAGTTGACTGGCAACCTAATCCCATCAGCTACCTTAATTCCCTGTTACCATGTGGCTTAACCTATTTACAGGATCTAGGGATATGGATGTAGATACCTTTGAGAGCCATTGTCCTTTTACCAGAAAGAAACACCTTGCACAGCTAAAATGGTGTGGACGGAGGTGTAGTGTTGCCCCACGTACCCACTTGGGGGAGGGCTGGGATGGGGGCCTGAAGAGGCGAGTGTAGCCTATGGGGTCACCTTTCCTAATCCCGCTCAGTGTTCCTCTGAGGCCTGCCGGGGGGGGGGGGGGGGGCTCCACCTCCCCCTCCGCGCTCTCTGCCTCCTTTAGCTCCGAGAAACCCCATTTCCTACTTTCTGTTCTGCTTGCGTGGCTTTTTCTGATAGCAGTAAGTTCCCCAACATGTAACTGCATGTTGAGTCTCCAATAGTAATAATCCAGATTTGTGAAAACAGGAATTAATGGGGTTGGGGGCGGGGGGAGAGAAGTGGTCCACTGAAAACAAAACAAAGACTCAGTCATTTCTTTCTGAGGTGGCCTCTGAGCAGGTGTACAGAATTATCTAGAATAGAGGCGGTGCTCCAGGACTGGAAAGCCAGTCAGGGAAATGGGCCTAGACTCTGCATCCTCTCCTGGTTGCCAGACCGAGATCTGAACCCCCGCTGCATTAAACAGTGACGAGGCTGTTAGGGGCCCCCCTTAATTCAGTGAAGACCTAGCGATGCATCCGCTGGCCAGATTATGCTCTTTTGGGCCCAGGACTGTAGCCCTCAACACATTCTTAGATGAACCCAAAAGACATAAACTCGAGGCCGCCACACGGGAAAAAGATATTGGAGCACAGCGTGTTCTATTGGAAGTGATAGGCTCAGCTTCGGGGGGGAAACAGGCAGGGATGAAAGGCCGACAATTGTCACCATGTGGCAGCCAGGATCGATTTTTCTGAGACCTCCTTACCCAGGGAGGCCACATGCAGAGCTGGCATCTGAGGCCCCCAAGCAACCATTCTTGCCAAGCCAGTCAGGCTGTAAATTATGGAACAGGCCATATCTCCTTCTTGGGTGTAGAAGATAAAGCATGTGAGAAGGAGAAGCGGTGGTCACCGAGATGGGGGAGAGTTCCTCTCATTTGGCAGAAATATCCATTCATTGCCTGTCACGGGGAGGCAGCCGATACTAATCAGGAGAGAAATGACCCTTTACAAAAATTGAAGGTGGAGAAAATAAGAGACTCAGGAAGGATGCCGCACTTGTAATATCCTCTGAGTATTTTTTTTTTGGGGGGGGGATGCTGTTTCTCAAATTAGTTTTGTTTTCCTGTTTTTTCTGTGAGACTCCCCTGTTATTGTATACACATCAGTGCATAATGGATTCCAGAGCTGGAAATTTTTTGGTGTGTAGCCGGGAGGCAATCTGCAAGAGAAATAATAGGCATTTTCTGTGGGATAAAAAGTATAATGAAGCCAATAAAAATGTAACAATTGTAATGGCTTTTGTTAACTGAACATTAACTAGGTACAAAACACTGTGCATATTCTTATTTAATCCTTACGAGCACCACATGGGGAAGGAATTGTTATCCTTGTTTAATAGATGAAGAGACTTACAGGGTAAATAATTAGCCCCAAGTTGACCAACTAGAGATTGGCAGAACTTGAATTTAAAACTAGGTCTCTGATAGAGAAATCTTTGCTCTTGATCGCTGTGTGTTGGTCCTGAGAATCAACTAGCCATGGAAGGTGCTAGACTCCAGTCATTAACATTATAGCTCTTGAGTTAGTCAAGCTTGCGTAAAATCTTGGCTCCACTACTTATGCCAGATGTGAGGATCACAGTACCTACTTGATGATGATTTTGAGACAAATGAGAGAATGTGGGAAAACCTTAGATTGGTGCCTGATACATAGGAAGTAGTGTTGCTATTCTTATTATTTCATAATTATCATCAGTATTATCAGTATTATCATCAGTGTCATTAGTTTTCCTATTATTAACACAAATACTGTATATAAAAAGTATAATGAAGCTTAGTTCTTAAGCCAGTCACAATGCGGGATGTTAAAGAAGACAGGAAATGGGCCATTCCAAATTGGAAGTCCCTGAATGCCAGCGAAGAATGCAAATTAATTGTTGGGGGGTGGGGGGGTTAATACATTACAAAGCGAAACTGGGGTTTTCCACATTTAAGAAGATAAAAAGGCAGAAGATTATTATTGTTAAAATTAGAATTCTTCCCACTGGAGAAAGATACGCAGTATTTGACTTTGTCTTACAGATATAGGAATGTAGGTAATTTGTTGAATTATTTGCATCAGATGTGATGGAGCCCAAACCCGAGGCATTTAGACTTAGGCCTAAGCCCCTTTACTAGATAGACCCCATCTTGCTCCCCTGGCCACGGGGAGTTGCTGGGATTCCTAGAATCTGAGTATCTGGTGACTGAGAAAGTTCAGTATCATATTGAGGAGTCAGCAAGGTTGGAATAGAGTGAGCTAGCCAGCCTCCCAAGAGCGATCTTTAGTTTCTTGATGTCCATGCTCCTGTGTAGTCACCTGCCATATTGAATTAAGGCTGGCCTTTGTGACCAATACACTATAGCAGAAGTGATGGTGTGTGACTTACAAGGCTCCTATCAAGGGCAGTGCTGCTTCCACCTTGGTCTCTTGGATCACTCACCCTGAGGGAAGCCAGATGCCATTGGGAGGACACTAAAACAACCATATGGATAAACCTGTTTGGAGAGGAAGTGAGTGTTTCACCCACCAGTCAGCACCAACATTAGATGATCTTCATCCAGCCCAAGTCAGATGACTGTAGCCCTGGCTGATATCTTGACTGTCACTTCATGAGAGATCTTGAGCCAGAACTGTCCAGTCAGACATCCCCAAATTCCTGGTCCACAGAAAGCACGAGAGATAATAAATGATTATTGTTATCTTAGGCCACCAGGTTTTGGATGCATGTCATACAGCATTAGATGACTAATATAGCCTTGCGTCCTATACTCTTTGGGCTGTGACTATGATATCTTATGACAACTAGAACTCGTTCCAGTTCTGTCCTTTTACTTGCTCCACAGTAATAGAGCTATCAACATTTTTCCTGGGCAGTGGACATGATATTAGGCTTTGTCAGTAGAGGGTGCTGGAGAGACATTGCAGGAGGAAGTTGGCTTCTCTTCCTGTTCCCTTGTCCTGCATTTCACTTTCTCCTGGCCCTGCTGTCCAGTCTGTCAGCAGGGCGTATGTGGGAACATCCAGTAGTCCTCTGCTCTAGCTGGGCCCCCAGACCGCAAAGACCCTCAACAACCTTATAATCCTGGCTCTGTCCCAGTGACCACTTGGCTGCAGCTCCTTCAACACGGACACCATAACATCCTAGGCCATGCCAGCGAGCAGGTTCCCTAAGCCAACTCTCAGCAGCCTTGACCACCTGTACCCGAGGCTGGTTTCCCATCGCCTTCCCAACGGGGACCCCATGCACTCCAGGTTGTGTGCCACTTTCACACAAGTGGACTCCCAACATTTTGACTTGCTCTGTACCTGCTCCCACCAGCCACAGACCGCTTTTCCCTGGAGGCCTTTCCTACATGCCCCTGGATTCCTGGCCAGTTTTGAGCCAGGCAACCCAGTGAACTTCTCAGCCACCCAGTGGGTATAACCATACCTTCTCCAAGGAGGTCTAGACCATAGTCTTGGGACTTACACCTTAGGGTGTAAGCCTTGGGAAGAGCCCCATCCCTGCCATATGAGTTTGTCCATCCCTGGGCACTTTCCCTCAGCCCAGAGTACTCTTTGGAGTTCTCCTCACATATTTATGGTTATCCCCCATTATAATGAATATCTCTTTAAAATTTCCTTGTTCCTTGGTGGACACAGGAAGCCTGTCCCGCAGGCTGATATTTGGCCAACACTGAGGATGTGCCTCTTGGGGGAGCAGACCCCCCCTGGCATTACATCCCCACTTCTGCCCACCGGTGGGTGGGTGCGATACCCATGGTGGATGGGGACCAGAGCAAACACTGGAACCTGTAACAGAATTAAAGGTCAATATTTCCATATGAAAAGTAACAATAACTTTAAAATGGGAAAATTTAAAAATTAAAATTGCTACATGGTTTCTGTCTTCTGATTGGACCCTAACTAATATATCCACCCCATTCTAAATCCTTCTCTCCTGCCCCGAGACACCAAGGGCAGAAAGTATGGTCAACTGGAAAGGCATCAGGAGCCGGGACAGCCAGTCTTTCTGTTTCAGCCTTATTCTGACCAAGGCCACAGGATCACTTATCTGTGCCTCATTCCTCTCTCTTGGCAGATCAACATGCTTTGTTTCTCCAGGTATCTGGCAGAAGATGGCTGCCCTACAGTTTCTGCCTTTACCTGTTCTTGAACCATGCAGTCACCAAAGATCCACTAGCACTTCTGCTAGGGGCAGATGTGATTGGCCCACTCTGGGTCAGGTGTTCTTTCTCGGTCCAGTCAGCTAAAGCTGAGGGTGCCGTTTCGTGTGATGTAAGCATGACTAATGGGCCCTTTCTTTTGGTAAATGGAGAGTCAGTTCCTAGAGAAGGGGTTGTGGATAGAACAGATCTCTGGAAAATATGTCTACCACAGACAGCCGCAAATCCATTAGTCATATGACCAAGATTTGGAGGTTGTAGATATTTGTCCTCAGATTTGCATTGTTTATCTTCTTTGCTATTATTGTAATAACGGCACCGGAGATCTGGAGGAAGAGAAGGTAGGTGAGACAAAACAAGGAGAAAGCAGCTAAAAGTGATAAATTACAGATCATTCCGTCCATAGACACATTCAAAATGCAGAAACCGTTGTGTGCCTGATTTAACATGGAGAAGAAGGCGACTAACTTGTTCAACCATTTCTTTGTTTGCAACAAGAATGGGAAAGACAGGCCTCTCTCCAGCACCACACCGCCTACCGTCATTCATTCTAAATTCCAACTTTATGGCATGAGGCACCAACAGAGAAGCCATAACTGCCTCATGAAGGAATGAGAGCCAAGTACAAAGGTTAAGAAGGAGAAAGGTAAAGAAGATTCTAGTGGTGTGTAAGTGGCTCAAATTAATGAGATGACTCAAAGCTCCATGAGAGTCAGTGGGAGCTTGGTAGTTATGTCAAGAGGCCTCAAAACAGAAAACCAACAAACAAACAAGCAAACAGAAAAACCAAAACACGTTTGAGGAAGTTAGTTTTCCCGATGATGGGGCAATGGCAAAATCGTAGTAAAGGAAGATTTAGCGAGAGGTCAACAGCAACCACTGTAAGTAAAAATTCTTCCCCAAAGCACAAAATGTCTTAAGCAAGTTGTTTATACGTATTGGGAGTGTGTGTGTAGAATTAAAATGTTACTAGTTAGCTAGTTAGCGATTCTAGTCACAAAACCAATTGCGTTAAATAAAAATCGCTGCCTTGATTAAACCATTAATCCAGCAGCTGAAGTATCAGCGGAACTGGGATCTGTGTGGCAAAATGGGAGTCCATTCAAGCATACTTGGGGGAATTTCAAGACATTTACTTGGGGTACTAATGACTTCAATTAAGATAGAACACATTACTTAAACCAAGCAAATGATCAGCCTCTGCATATAGAAGTGTGAAGGGAGCTTTAATTAATTTACTAATTGCACATCTCATCTTAAGCGGTACCATTGATTTGGGCCTGTTAGTGGTTTGGTTGCTGTTTTCTCTTACAAAGTATGGTGCCCTTTGTGGGGTGGGTGGGAGGAAGAGGGTAGCTAGAGTATGTACCCAGCCCTGGGCATTGGCGGACAATGTTGCCCTAATACTTGCTTAGATACCTAAGATTTCCTGGTGGCAGATTTCCTGGTCTTCTGTATAAAATGCAATCAAGTGACTTCCGAGTACCAAGATTGGCAAGACTTTAGTGCCACTCCCACCCCCAGATATATGAACTTCCTGCTTCAGCGATATGTGTGAAGCCTGAGTAGAAGGTTATCTTTACCGTGGAATACAGAAGAGGGCTTCAGAGGACAGAAAAGAAGGTGGGTATGGTTTGATGGGGAGCGGGGTGACAAGGAGGGCTCAGAGCACAAGAGGATGCCTTCTACAGAGGGCACGTCCACATGGGGAGCAAAGGGCAGGAGGGCTTGGTTTCATTAGTGTCTACCTGTGTTCCTCTGTGCTGGCTTAGAAGCAAGGAGAAAGGGAGAAACTGGGTGTTTCCAAGTATCCTTTTATGTACAGAATGTCAAACCGAATGAATGAGTGTCACTTATTGGAATGATGATCTATTAAGACGTCGGGTAGATGTGTTCACCATCGTTATGAATAAGTATTGGGATGCGCTAATGTGAGACATGGTGAAACTTCTGTGTGTAGAGGTTCTAAACAACTAAATAAATAACCTGCTTCCTTCTGGGCTTTTCATTTGGGAACAAACCCTGAGAAAGGAGTGTCCAAGTTCATGAATTGGCCACCAGGGGTCACCAGAAGAATTTAAAGGGCTTCTGAGGCAAAGCCCTGGTTTCTTGCTCACCAACAAAAGGTGCAGGTTTGTGGGACCTGTGTGCCCACACTCTTCTCCAGTGGAGAGGCTTCTCGCTCAAACATTTACTATTCCTGTGTCCCTTCTCATATTTATAATTTCTTTGTCCCTTCTTCGTGATCATCAGTTCTTGCTACACTACTTGGACCTGTACAACATTAATAGAGATCTTAGTTTCTTTATAATTAAACATATAAATGCTTATTAGTAGAGGATTACTTACTTTTAAGGTCTTAGCTCGAATGTTAGCCCCTCACCAGACGCCTTCTTTAAGTAGTCAATCTAATGGCTTTCTATTACTCTCTCATATCACCCGTTTATTTAATTACTATTTATTTCCTGTCTTCTTACCTCCCCAGAAAAATAATCAGAGCTAACATTTAAATAGATGTTTGGCTATTAATAGCCAGACACTGTTCTAAGTGCTGTGCGTATATTAATTCTTTGAATCTATATCGCAACCATATAAGATAGGCATTATTATTATTATTTTTAAGCAGAGGACACTAAGACACAGAGAAGGTAAGTAACTTGCCCAAGAGCACACAGCTATAAAATAAGATAGTTGGAATTCAGACCTTGCTAGTCTTGTGCCAAAATACATGCTCTTAAACATTAAGTATCCTACTGTCCAAACCTTAGAACAATGCCTGTCAGTGTTGTATGTTAAATGGGTTAATACATTGTGGTAAATCCAGAATGCCATGTGGTTTAGCCAAAAGATGATATGCACTATTACTAAAAGATTTTCACAACATGTTAAGTGAATACAGTAAATATAGAATATTTTATATAGCCTGATTCTATTTTTGGAAAAAAGTATTTACACACATAGCATATATAACATCTACAAAATATATTTATATGTGTGTGTATGGGGGGTGCATAGAGAAAAACCTAGAAAACTAACCATCTCCACGATCATCTCTGGGGACTACAACTGGTGGGATAAGGGAGATTTTTTTAATACCCTCTTGAATAAAAATTAATTAAGAGTAAGTGCTTTCTTTGTAACATAAAAAATTTTAAGGAAAATTTCTAGAACTTTTCACAAAAATAAATGTACTATTTCTCATGTTCCATATGCTCTTGAATTATCGCTTCAAAATAATAAGTACTTTAAAAGCCCTGAACTTTGTTAAGTCTTAAGTGAATTAAAGCACTTGCTTCTTATAAGTTTTTCAATGTGGGTTTTTGTTCAGGATGTCTTTGTTTACTTTTATTCTTTCCTAAGTCAGGGGTGCAGAGGGGGAGAGGGCTGCATTCTCACAACTGAGAGCTAAATATGTCACCCTAGGAATGATCACATTACAGCTTTATGCCATTATTCTTGATGTAATTATTGTGGCAGGCCATGTCATTAGGATGTCATATCAGATTACAAAAGTCTGTGTGCTGTGATATAACTAACTTTTGGGGCTTTAGCACTGAATATGTAAACCTTGATTTTCCAGCATCTGACTTTTGCATTTCATTACAGATGAGGCTAGTATTAGCTCATAGGTTGGTTGGAGTGTGGTAGAAAGATGTGTGCATGGAGTTTTCTTTTTTCTTTTTTTTAAATTTGTATTTAATTTATTTTTTTAATTTACATCCAAGTTAGTTAGCATATAGTGCAACAGTGACTTCAGGAGTAGATTCCTTAATGCCTCTGACCCATTTAGCCCATACCGCGCCCCCCAACCCCTCCAGTAACCCTCTGTCTGTGCCCCATATTTAAGAGTCTCTTATGTTTTTGTCCTCCTCCCAGTTTTTTATTATTTTGCTTCCCTTTCCTTATGTTCATCTGTTTTGTCTCTTCAAGTCCTCATATGAGTGAAGTCATATGATATATGTCTTTCTCTGCCTAATTTCACTTGGGGTAATACCCTCTAGTTCCACCCATGTAGTTGCAAATGGCAAGATTTCATTCTTTTTGATTGCCGAGTAATATGGAGTTTTCTTTAAAAACGGGCTTCCTCAAGGGGTATCGAGCTCATTTACCTCCTTCAGGAAAGTACATTCGAGGAGCAAGGTCGGCTGAGGTTGGAGGTGTGTATGCTGATCTCTTATTATTGAAGCATTCCAAGAATGCAGTGTCCTGTACTTCAAAGTTGCATAATAAAGATGTTTGGCACCGATGTGTTTGACTTGACTTTGTAGTGTGGCCTCTCAGGGTCAGGCTATTTTTCTGAGAGCCCAGAGGTCCCATCATTGTGCCAGGTCACAGGAAGGGACATGAAAAGGGAGGGGAGGGGAGGGCAAAGACCAGAGGGCCTGGGCACCCGAGAGGACAGACTTCCTTTACCCTTGCAGCTTCTCAGCCCTGCCTCCACATCAGAACCACCCGAGAGCTTTGAAAAAGTCTGATGGCTGCCTCACCCCAGACCAGTTGATTTGGTATCACTGGGATTTGGGCCTAGGCACTAACGTTTCAAGCAGGTATTTTAATGGGTGGCCAAGGTTGAGAACCACTGGCTCACATGTGGCATACCGTGGCTTCTGGAAGCTCTTGTGCACATTCGGAAAGAAGTCGGGGCTGGGTGTCCACTGGAATGGGTGGGCGCACAGTATCTCACATTCCCAGGGAGGCTGGACCTGCATCCACTGAGATCCATTGCTTCTCCATTTCTAATACGCTCCCTTGCTGAGTGAGTACAAGTGGAAGGTGGTCCCGGTAAGTCGTGTTTAACAGCACATTAGAGCGTGGGCTGGGAGCTAAAAATCACTTATTCAGACCAAGCACCCACAGTCAGGGCCAGGCAGGTTAGGGTACAGATGGTTCTGTTTATCTGGCCCAGCAGAGTTTGCAATATCATCTCATGATACATTTTCTCACGCCTGTGAGGTGGGCATTATTGCCATTTGATGGACTGGGAAGCCGAGGGCTGGAAGATTCTGAGGGTCAGGATCACACAGCTGTTTTGTGGCCAAGTAGAACCAGAATCTGCCGGGCTTCCAATTCCAGTTGGTATACCAGTTCTGATGCCAATGCCCTACTTCCCCACAGCAGCCTTAGAAAGCCGTCTTTGATTTTAATATTTCCTAGTTCAACTTATAAGAGAAATCCCTAATTCTTTTGAATTCTTTATGGACATTTGCAAGGGGACTAACTAGTGAAAAACTGACCAGGGAAGGTATTGGCCAAAGGTGCAAGGAAGAACACCAAACAAGCCGCTTTTCCGGTCCTCTCATTTATAGAGAGTTTATCTTAAAACCGTCTGTAATTCCTAGTGTTTCTTTATCACATCAATCGCTAACGTGTGCAGAACACGTATTATATATCCCACTCACTGAGCTTTTCGAAGATTAATTTTAGCCCTCACATCAACCACATGACATAGGTACTATTACTGATCCCCATTTTACAGATGGGGAAACTGAGGTTCAGAGAGCTTGGACATCTTGCTTAAGGTCACACAGCTAGTAGATAGGTAAGCCCAGATCTGAATCCAGTTAGGGGTAAGAGCTCACGGACTTGCATTATACTGGGCTGATTTTTAGCCCTGTATACAGCCCTACAGTCCTGCTGACCCAAGTTCCCAGTCTGACTCTGGGCTCCTACCTTTTCTCCCTGTTTCTTTAACCACAGTGATTGTTTGTACTTATTATACCTTTATCACACGTTAGGCATTGTTCCAAAAGCTTTACAAATTTTACCTCATTTAATTCCTTGATGCGGGAGAAGGGACCTCAGGGTAGACCCTCCTGGAGAGGCTCTTGTCCAGCTTACGGCTGTTCTTACCACCACCTCCCTTTCTGCAAGGCTGACTTTGTCAGACTCCTGGTGACCGGAGAGGAGAAATCCCTGTCTCACATCTGTCTTTATGGTTAGAACCCTGTGGTCAGCTCTGCTTCTAGGTTCTTGGCTGTGGTGCCCAGATCTCCTCCCCTTGCGTTAGTCTTGCCTCTGCCCACAGCCTTCTCACATCATCCGGGTAGATGGAACCAGTCCGCTCAAACGTGCAAATGAAACACTGACTGCTCTCTACGTGACTGGGCTAAGTAAGAGGTTGTAGATTTCGTTCTGAGCTAAAGCAATGAGATCTTGCTTGCTAAGCCTGGCTGACTGAACATCAAATGAGCCATGACTTCCAGCCAACACTCACTGTCACATCCAACTGTGAGCCTCCCTGAAGCCACTTTGAGCTCCTTTCAGATCGCTCTGGAGGATTCACGTAGGACCTGGTGACCTCTCGTTCCCCACTCTCACATCCAGCTCTTTTCTGTGTTGACGATTTTCCTCCGCCATTTCCCTCTGTCTGTGGCATTGTTCCCTGGCTCCTCTCATGGCTGGATCCATCTAGAATTCAGATCTCCTTCAACTCAGGATCTCACTCAGTCTTTCCTTGATCACCTGTGTTTAAAGGAAACACCATTCTTTTCTGCCTTCACCCACTCTCTTAACATTGCCTTTATTGCCTCTTCACACTCTTTAATCATTGGGTTTATTCTTTATTGTCTCTGTGTCACATGAAAATAGAAGCAAAAGAGAGTAAGTCTTTTTCTTTTTCTCTACTGCCAGAAACTCATTTTTCATCATCCCCACCCTGCCAATGACCTTTTCTTATTTACCTCTTCCCTGTCTCCTAAATCAATTTGTACCTTGTTTGGGGTTTTGTTACTAACTGATTCTGGGCCTATGCACTTCTTCTCAGTTCCCTCGTGTTTGTTTTTTTTTTTTAAACGTTTATTTATTTTTGAGAAAGACAGACAGACAGAATGCAAGCAGGGGAGGGGCAGACAGAGAGGGAGACACAGAATCTGAAGCAGGTTCCAGGCTCTGAGCTGTTAGCACAGAGCCCGACGTGGGGCTTGAACTCACGAAGTGTGAGACCATGACCTGAGCCGAAGTCGGATGCTTAACCGACTGAGCCACCCAGGCGCCCCACAGTTCCCTCATGTTAATAAAGATGCTGTTGTCCTTGTGGGCACCCTCTCAATGAATGAAATCAGAAAGGCAGTTTGGGCTCCAGTGAAGCAGGTGACCTGTCACCGAGGAGGACAGGTTCTTTGTTGTGCCTCTTTGGGAACGTGTTGGTCAAATGCAAGTTTTAACAGATTTAAAAAATATAGCCACGCCCTAGGCAATGTCTGGATCTCTAGGGGCCTACAGAGGCAAAGCTTCTATCTTCAGTGGGTTTTCTGGCTATTGGCAGGAAAAGACTGAACTGAGCAAGAACCAGCATGATGAGGCAAATACTAATTTAAAACAAGAGATAACCAGCAGTGTGCTTGTAATGGAGAGCAGACACTGGGGTCTGGGCAGGCTTTGTGAGATTTAGTCAAGGCAGTGAAAAACACAGGGTTTGGATATGTTTGCTTGGGTGTATTCTTTTGCTTAGTGCTCCGTGTGGTCATCGGCTTCTTTGTCCCCCTTAGGTACAGCCCATGGCTGCTCCAGTAGTTCTCTGGCTGCAGGGCGGGCCAGGAGGTTCATCCATGTTTGGACTTTTTGTGGAGCACGGACCTTATATTGTCACAAGTAACATGACTGGTAAGTATTACTTGGACTCTGTTTTCCCATGGAGAGGTTTTCACCTGAAACTTACATCTGCTCCATAAAAAAAAATTAAAGTATACACAGAACCACTAGGAATAGCTTGATAGTTTCAGATTATAAAAACATAGCTTTCTGACAATGTCTGTCCAAGAAGGAGGAGCCACCAGGCTGAGAGTCCTGGCTGGGCTGCTTTCTCCCTTGAAATCTGAGTGAAAGGTTCTAAGCTATTTTCTTGCAATCTGCTGCTGACTTAAGCAATCTGGGCTTATGAAAGCAGTTGGTATTATTACTATTTGGGCAAGCTCTTTTGCATGAGCCTAATGGGTGGAATTGTATCCCTAATTATTCACATCAACAGAACACCGTATGGCTCAGTAGGATAAATGGTCAGATATCCTGGAAGCAAGATGCTGTGGGTGGAGACGGGTGAAGGAAGGGGCGGAGGAACCACATCTGGTTGTAACCCTGGGTCACCTCCATCTCATTTTGGGGGTTGGGGAAGATTGTTTACTTTCCCTGGGACAGAATTTGGAGAGCGAACGACTTTGTCACTCAGGTATAAAAGAGTTGTTCTCTTTGGCATTAGAAAGGACGAAGAGGCTTTAGAAGGACCAGACTTTAAGAATGGTTGATTGGATCAGACAGATAGGTTTATGGGTTTTTTTCTAAGCGAAACAGTTGCAAGGGGTTTTGTTTCCAAACTTTATCCTAGATGGAGAAACCCTCTGGGGGTTTCTCTAGGTCTGGGAAAAGTAGAGGAGAAGAGGGGAGAAGAAAAAAGGTGCTGGTGTCTGTTCCCTACGGCACGAGGCTGAAGCAGTGTCAAAGGGACCCCAGGAGTTCATTGACACGATGGGGACGGGTGGGGCTGCTGGGCTGCTGACCAGAGCTAGGCCGTAGGTGGGCTGGTTGGTTAACGACCCACTCTCAAACCTCTTCTCTGTTTTACTAGTGAGTCCCAGAGAGTTTCCTTGGACCACCACATTTTCCATGCTTTACATTGATAATCCAGTGAGTATCCGATGGTCCTGTGAAATGCCAAGTGGGCCTCTCTTGTCTTTTTCCTTTATATAAGGTACATTTAAAAAATAAGGGAAAAGAGGGGTGCCCGGGTGGCTCAGTTGATTAAGTGACCCCCTTCAGCCTAGGTCATGATCTCGCTGTTCCCGAGTTCGAGCCCCACGTCAGGCTCTGTGCTGACAGCTCGGAGCCTGGAGCCTGTTTCGGATTCTGTGTCTCCCTTGCTCTCTGCCCCTCCCCCACTCACACTCTGTCTCTGTCTCTCTCAAAAATAAAAATAAACGTTTAAAAAACATTTTTTTAAAAAAGGTAGGGAAAAGAAACAGGTGTAGGGTTTTCTTTATAAAACAGAATTTAATCTCTTAAACACCATCTGAGATGTCGTTTTTCCAGCATATATCATTAAATCTGAGTTTGGAGGAATTTTACTTGCTACTTTCTCTCCTCTCATTTTTAATCTTATGAAAGAGTTTTTTCTTAATTTTTTCTTTTTTCTTAAAAGATTTTTTTTCTTTCATTTTTAATCTTATGTCCTGTTCACTGAATTATATCATCCAGGATAAGGGATTGGTTTCTTTCGACTGATGATCCGGCTTCGCCATATCATGGGTTATTGTATAGTATTGGAATTCCTAACATTTCTAGCAGAGTTGTAGATTTCAAAAGTCAAAGCTAGTCTCCTTCATTTATCACAGTGAGCCCCATCTGGGAGCAAAACGTGGGGTTCTCCTTTGGAAGTTCTTCTGAAATTGAGTCCAATAAACAGAAAAATAGGAGAGTAACTTTAGAGTTAGCTTCTGCAGATCAGGAGTGTCGTTGCCCCCTAATTGATTTCTCTGATTTCTCTCATGCCCCAGATGGTTCCGAGAAAACAGATAAATAGGGAGAAAAAAAAAAGTCCAACATACTTGTTCCCTCTTTTCCCACCAAGTTTTGTCAGCCATCCTCTTTCCTCGTCTACAATTGTGTATTTCTAAAGAAGTCGAATGAAATGTCCTGTTCCCTTGTGTGTTTAGGGAAAGCAAAAACAAAAATGTTTACACCTAGTTGAGGTGCGTCCTTTATGCAGATTTTTGACACAAAATAAGTGGCAGCTTCTTCTGGATTTACAGCTTGGTTGTCTATGCGCTTCCAGGTGTAAGGAAGTGTTAGTTTCAAACTAACCTTTATTTTAAAACTTCTCTACTGAAGGTGAAGGGGGCTTAGTGGCCATATTTCTCACAAATAAAAAAAATGAAAACACACACACACACACAAACTATCTTTCATCTCCAGCCTAGAGAGTTCCTTCTTAGCAGGACAGAGCAATGTGCCCTCCAGGTTTCAGAGAGGGGACAACTTTGGGTCCTTTGATAGTGCAGCGGTGGGGGGGCAGGCAGGAAAGGTGAATGGCTCCCCTTTAAATCAATATCTGGCAGGGTCCACATTGTGGAATCAGGACAGCTCAGCCACTGACCCCAGGGCAGAGCTTTGTGCTGTTGTTTTATTTGGGGTTGGTGGAGGGGAGAGGCAAAAGGTGAAATGCAGCATTGCCCCCACCATGGGGATGGGTAAAGGCACATGGGGTGGTGTGGCAGAAATCCCAGCTCAGAGGCTTGGCCTTTGGAATAAGGTCGATTTCCTTCCCGTGTGGTATCTCCCTGAGGGCTCCGAGGCATGTGTTTCTCAGTGTTTATACCTGCTTATTTATTTCATCCTCAGGTGGGCACAGGGTTCAGTTTTACTGATGACCCCCAGGGATACGCAGTCAATGAGGATGATGTGGCACGGAATTTATACAGGTAAAAGGTCTTGGCTGTCTCTTGACCTTCTTCAACCCAAACGTTTTTCTATTTCGATACGGAAATTCACCCAATGGTGTCAGTAGTACTGATGGATCCTCATGGGCTAATTCTTAAAGACATATTAAGAATACGTCTACGTGAGGAGCTCACACACGCACGCACACACACACACACACGTGTATGCGTGTGCGCACATGTGCGTACACACAGTCTGCTTTTTGCTTTGTTACTTTATCACTGATAACTGTGAAAATGGCCGGCAGACTTGTTGGGATGAGCACTGGTTGTCATCTGTAAGCGATGAATTGCCAAATTCTACTCCTGAGACCAATACTGCACTATACTTGAATTTAAATAAATCAAAAAAAAAACACACACAAAAAACAACAACAAAAAATGGTCAGCAAGAAAATAACAAGGAGGGCTGAAATCCTAAGGCACGATTATAATTTTGTAAAAATATCCTTTAAGAGACAACAGAAACGGAGCAGAATTACCCGACCAAAGATTATTTTCAAGCCTTTCAGCTAGGTGCCTGAGAGGATGTTGTGTGCTTTCTAACATTGTATTTGAACTTTGCATTTGCCCAGAAACAACATCTTCTTGCTCGTTTCTCTTTTTTCTCAGGACTCCTCTTTCTGTGGCCTTCAGATGCAATTTTCCCCTCTTGCTTCTCCTTCATGACCCCCAGGCTGAAAGCTTAGCTTGTTAGCTAGTCTCTGACTTTTTCCTTCATCTTCCACAACTATTCTTTTACTTAAAAAAAAGAAAAAAATGGAAAGAAGATGTAAAGTTGTAAGCCTGGTCAAACACTGCACATAGAATTTCTTCTTTTTTCGTACTCATATTTGCTATGGCTATTTTTAGTACTTTTTTTTTTTTTTTAAGTAAGTGACCATTCTTATTTGGTCACATTTTTCCAGTCTGTAAATTGTTACTAGAGGTCAAATCCGGAATTCTTTCAGATCACTAGGGTACCACCTTATGCCCTATAATCATTTACTCACAGAACCCTAGTGGTCAGAATGAGATAACCAACTCCCCTATTTCCTAATTGTACCCGACACTCATTCTGCTGATTACTTGGTGAGCAAACCCAACCAATTGCTAAAGTGAAAGTAAATCTAATAACATATCAGAGTTTTCTGATCTCTGACAAAAGTTTTTCATTTTATTCTTTCTCCCCAAGGCAGATGGCTAGGGAACGGAGGAAAGAGTAACTTCTGGCCTTTCTTCCTGAGACATTTCTTTCTGTCTTCTCTGCGGACCCAGAAAACAAATATGGCTGTTGTTTTCTACACTTTCTTTCTTTTTTTTAAATTTTTTATTAAAAAAAATTTTTTTAAACATTTTATTTATTTTTGAGACAGAGACAGAGTGCAAGCGGGGGAGGGGCAGAGAGAGAGGGAGTCACAGAATCTGAAGCAGGCTCCAGGCTCCAAGCTGTCAGCCCAGAGCCCCATATGGGGCTCGAACTCACGAACCATGAAATCATGACCTGAGCCGAAGTCGGACGCTTACCTCACAGAGCCCCTCAGGCACCCCTGTTTTCTACACTTTCATTTGTCATTTGTCCCATTATTTTGTCGCTTCCATTCTGTGTCCAGGGGCATGGCTAGGACCCCACACTTCTGCTTCCAGGTACATTGGGTCCTGGGAGCAGATTAGCCAGATTTCCACAGGATTCCCCCTCCTCTGCCCCTAGCTCAGACACCTCCTCTTTCCCTATAGACACATAATCATGATGGCTGTCCTTACAAGTTGACTCAAGTGCCATGAGCAGTGACTGTGTGCTCTCATTTTTCAGATAGAACACCTACTTCTCCCCTTATTCCTCCCTGCCCTCTCTGACCCTCTTTTGGTTTAAATCCAAACAAGCTCAGTTGTTTAACTAGCAGACACCCAGAGGGCAGAGGTTCTGTGGTGAAGAAATGCATCAATCCCCTCTAAGCCAGAGCATGCAACCCGCCATTCTTTTTCTGTCTCTTCTTCCCCTCCCCCAAAGATGGTTACAGCTTCCAGTTGACCCTCCGTGTGGATGTATACTGCTGACATGTGGTACATCTCCTCTTAGATGACATGTAAAGAGAACCTATTTCAAAGCATCCATTGTTTATAGCTGTTTTAGTTCTTTTTGCTTCAGGCTCTTAGAACTGGAAAATAGCTAATCAAGGGTAGTGCAGAAAACTGATTTCAGCTGTTTCCTTTATAGTTTACACTATTTGTTTCCCTTTGTGACTACATTCTTCTCTCCAGCTCTCCAGATGGGTGTTTGGAATAAGAAGGTCGCTTTGAAACCCATAAACGTAGGTTTAAAGAGTAGACCTTCTTTTTCTCCTTTTGAAAACCATCTTTTTTTTTTCCACTGAAAAACCCATTCCTTTTGACTATTAATAGTCCGTGCCTATAAGGAGTAGACTCCTAAAGAGGCATTTGACATTCACACTTAGGCTGCCCTTGTGTGTGTTTGTTTGGAAGCAAAGGCTTTTTACTAACCAGGCATTTAAATATTTGATTTTTTTTTTATTTGGAACATGCTATTGAGCCACAATGCCCCTCTGATTTAGGTAAAATAAATAACTAAATATGCTAAAGAATAACAAATTTACTAACTTTGATCTGGAGTGTATGGTCTGGTACCATTCCCCTTCTACCACTGTTTATCGATTGCCTGCTATGTGCCAGACATTGTCCCCGATGCTGGTAATAGAGTAGTCAACAAGCTCCCCTAGTCCTTGGTCTGGTGCTTACCCATCTTGAGCGTGCCTGAAGTTAGTTTCTTAGCAGCCAGATGGAAACGGTACTACCATTCTATTCCACCTGCCGCTTTGTATGGGAAATAATATCAATTGCTAAAACGTGTTTCATAACCATGTGACTATGAAACTGGTTTCACATATTAAATGAGAACACTGGACAGAGCAGATCATGGCCCGGCCATAGTGGGGGTGGAATGAAGGCGAAGGATGGCTGCCCGTATGCCACTGCTGAACAAAACTGCCAAGCTTCTTGGCACTGTGCTTATTTCAGTCAAACTGTTACTGACAAAAGCTCCCCCTTGTCTGGCCTTTGTTGGCATGGAACTTTTGCTTAGATTGTTTTAACTTCTTTTTAACATCTTGTGTTCATTATGCCTCTGACTCCATTAGACCTCTCCAAATTCTCTAGTGCATTATCATTTCCATCTACCTGCTGTGCCCCGAACCTACCAGCTTCCCTTTTTACAAAATGTATCTGAGGAATAATTTCTTTCTAGTCATTTTCCCCTACGAGGTAGATTTCTTCTTCTTGTCCTTCAGTGTAACTTTCTACCACCAGATGGCCTTTGACTAAAATTCTAGCTATTAGCGAAAGCCCCTGGCACAATGCTAGCAATGTTGCCAAATGGCATCGTCTGGCAGAGGCAAGCTTCCTGCGACAGCGAGCTCTTGTGACTGTGCGTGGACAGCGAGCTCGTGTGACTACGCACATACACACACGCATGCGTGCAAATGTGTGTCTAGCATGTATTATATATTTTAGCAATTCTGCTTCTAAATTTGAAATTTTATGTAGGCGTGATTCTAGATTGTATTTTTGAGCAAACCCTCACCGTGGAATAAGAATTACATAGAGTTGACTAAGACACAGTTAAACAAGCAAATGGCATATGTAAATCTAACTTACTAAATTGACTTTTTTCTTCCTTCACTCCCATTTAAGAAAGATCTACCAGGGCGCCTGGGTGGCTCAGTCGGTTAAGCGTCTGACTTCAGCCCAGGTCGTGATCCCACGGTTCGTGGGTTTGAGCCCTGCGTTGGGCTCTGTGCTGACAGCTCAGAGCCTGGAGCCTGCTTCAGATTTTGTGTCTTCTCTCTCTGCCCCTCTCCTGCTCATGATCTGTCTGTCTCTCAAAAATAAATAAGCTTTAAAAAAAAAAAAAAAGACCTACCAAAGGCTTGGATTAGCCAAATTTTTATTCTGATCCTCTTGTGGTATTAAAACTGTAAGTTCCTCAAGTAGAGAACTTGGAAACTTCAGCTAGAGAATCCTGGCATTTTCAAGCTAGAAGTAACCTGGAAGGTTAGCTCCTTGAATTAAGATTGCCAGATGAGATACAGAATGCCTAGTTAAATTTTAATTTCAGATAAATAATGAATAATTTTTATAAATCTATGTATGTAATATTTGGGTCATAGTTATGCTAACACATTATTTGTTGTTTATCTGAAATTCAAGTTTAATTGGACGTCTTGTATTTTTATTTGCTAAATCTGGCAACCCTAACAACTTTAACAGATTCTCCAAGGAAATAAACTTTAAGCCAAAGCACGAGGCTTAATTGAGATTTACTATGTTAAACTGTCTGTTGCCATTCCAACTAGCAGGAAGAGAGAAGAGAAATAGTTTTTAGCCTGAAGGTTGGCGAGGGAAGGGTAGAAAATAAACTCCTATTTTTATCTCTACGCTAAAGCCATCTCATTGCCAGAACAAACATGGAAGCTATATAGTGCAGCTTCCCAGATTTAGTTGCTACAAAGGCTTTACTTACTGTAAATAATAAATACACAAATACACCAAAACTCTACAGTGGTCTTTCATGATGGATTTCTATGGAGCCTTTGCAAATTAAGTGCAGCCAGACCCGGCAGTGAGCAGTGATCATAATGACCCAGTTTTGCCTCTCTGTAACCCTTGAACTTTCTCCTCCTCCTGGTTTTGCAGGGCCTCCTTCCTTGCCTTTCATCTTCACTGGATGGTTCGTGGCTTTTAGTCCCTCAGCAGGAAGCTGGAACAAAGCTCTGCCTGACTTCTCAGACAATGCAATCTGGGTCAAAACACTGATAGAGCTTCTGAATTCCACAAGTTTTGTTTCCTTTTTGAAAGATTTGGTCAAGTAGAGAATCATTCAATAATCTACCCTTTTCTTGCTTATGATGAAACAATTTCTGGAGTCTGTTTAAATCTATTTCAGTAGAACTCATTGAAGTGGCTATTGGCATTCTTTAGTAAGTGTGATTTTTTTGGAGCCTAGATGCCACTGTACTGTTAGTTCTATATCTGGCCATTTGGTGGTTTTCTTTTAAATTATGGTCATTTTACAGCCTTTTTGTTCTTTGGTTATTAAAATACTGAAATTGTGGGACCCCCCCCCCAATAGAAATGTTCAGGGTTCCTCACAGGAAGATGTTGGTAAGCAAGTAACATTCTCATTACTTCACCAGAAACCCAGGTTAATGGGGTCATAAGGCTTGCAGAACTACCTCTAAGAATTGCTGTAGGGGGACCTGGGTGGCTCAGTCGGTTAAATGACCGACTTCAGCTCAGGTCACAATCTCACAGCTTGTGAGTTCAAACCCTGCTGACAGCTCAGAGCCGGGAGTCCGCTTCGGATTCTGTGTCTCCCTTTCTCTCAGCCCCTCCCCTGCTCATGCTCGGTCTCTCTCTCTCTCTCTCTCTCTGTCTCAAAAATAAATAAACATTAAAATTTTTTTTAAGAAATTGCTGTAATAATAGGTGAAAGCCTGTATCACTTTGCTCAAGGGTACCCTCAACAGCTAGAAGATCTAGGTTGGTAACCCAGAGATTTGGAAACCTGCCCAGAGTGTTGATGTCCCCTTGTCTCAACCTCTTAGTATCCTAAAGTAAGCCCACAATTATTTTCTAACCATCCACAGTGTGGAATGTTACATACGTGACATTTTGAAAATAATGCCTACAGGAGCTCACAGCCTAATGGCCTCTTCCTTCAAATGTGAAACTTACCGTCAAAAGGTTAGTTTTGGTAGCATAGCATTAAGCTTTTTTGATTCCATGTGATTTTTTTTTTATTGTTGTTCTTCTTCTTTTTGCAGTGCACTAACTCACTTTTTCCTGTTGTTCCCTGAATATAAAAACAATGACTTTTATGCCACGGGGGAGGTAAGTTGAAGTCCTGTGTTCTTGTGTGCTTCCAATATCCTCGGGACTGAAGTACAGTGACTCATGCATTCAGTATGTACATACACGTACACAAATATATATTAACATTAATTCAGCCCGTATTCAGAATTCTCTAATTATCCCCCAAATGTTCTCTAGAACCCTTTTTTTTTTAAATAAATATAGGAGGGCTCAGTAAAGTTTTGTATATCACGATGGTCTCAGTCCCCTGACATATTGTTGTGGTTGTCTCATAATGATGATTTTGAAGAGTGTAGGCCAGGTGCCCTGTGGCATGTCCCATTTCTGAATTTGGCTGATTCTTTCCTCAACGCGTAGATTCAGTGAAAACATCTCGGCAAGAACATGACACGGGTGATGAGTGAGCCTCCTATCTTATCCCGTCAGGAGGCTCGTAATATCAGTTTGTCTCATTATTGGCGATGCTACACTTGGTCACTTGGCCCAGGTGGTCTCTCCCAGATCTCACCGTTGGAAAGGCACCTTTGTCTCTTGAAATTAATAAGTAGCATGAGACCATGTGGAAATCTGTTCCCTCCAGATCTGTCACCCCGTAGTTTTCGCATTCATTGATGATTCCTGCCTGAATCCGTCATTCCACTGGGGGGTTGTAAATGGTGATTTTTTTTTGGGGGGGGTCTATCTTCCTATAGATGTCATCTAGTAGTCTTCTACAGAGAAGATCTTCCCCTTTTCTTCTTTAACTCTATTTTTTCCCTAGGCTGATTATGTTACAAGTTTTTTAATTTTTTTTATGTTTTATTTTATATTTGAGAGAGACAGAGTGCAAGCAGGGGAGGGGCAGAGAGACGGAGACAGGATGTGAAGCAGGTTCCAAGCTCCGAGATGTCAGCACAGAGCCTGATGCAGGGCTCGAATTCACTAAATGGGATATCATAGCCTGAGCCGAAGTCGGACGCTCAACCGACTAAGCTACCCAGGCCCCTCTACGTTACAATTAAAAAAAAATTTTTTTTACGTTTATTCATTTTTGAGAGACAGAGAGAGACAGAGCACAAGCGGGGAAGGGGCAGAGAGAGAGGGAGACACAGAATCCGAAGCAGGCTCCAGGCTCTGAGCCGTCAGCATTGAGCCTGACGCAGATCTCGAACCCACGAACCATGAGATCATGACCTGAGCCGAAGTTGGATGCTCAACCGACTGAGCCACTATATGCTACAATTTAACATACAGTTAAGTTCACTTGCCTAGGTTGGCTTCAGTTTTAGGGTTTGCTTTTTTTTTTTCCATCCAGTTAAATTTAAGGTTATTTTAAACACGTAGAGCAGCCAATACTTTGGGAGCCCAGGAATCCCAAGGTGCTAAGAACACCACTCTAAACAAAACAGAACAATTTCCTGCCTTCATACATTGTAGAGGCGAAGACAGTGATAAGTGAAGAAATACATATGCGCTATGCGTCAGGCGGTGATGAGTGTCATGAAGAAAGATGAAGCAGGTGGGGGTTGCAGAGTGGTGCAGGTGCTATCCTGAATACTAGAAAGGCTCTCCGGTAAGGACACAACTGGGCAGAGTGCCGAGACCAGTAGATGCGGACTAGTAGATGAGACTAGTAGAGTGATAGCTGCGGTTATCTTAGAGAAGAACTTTCCAGGAAGGAGGGATAGCAAATGCCAAGACTCTGAGGTGGGGACAGGCTTGGTGTGCTCAAGGAAAAGCACGGGGCCACTGTAGAAGGAGCTGAGAAGGGAGAGGCAGACGGATCACGTAGGCCCATGGAAGGTTTTGGACTTTATCCCAAGGGTGATGGGAAATCGTTGAGGGGTGCAGTGTTCACTGAAAGAGTAGTTAGAATCACATTCGATTCAATTCAGCACTCATATGTCGAGTGACTACGGTGGCTGAGGCATTGGACACGTATTGGAAATTCAGGCATTAATAAGACATTGAGCCTACCCTTAGTCTGAAAGCCTGGCAATAGGTAAAATACTGAATGAAAAGGACGATTAGAGAAGTGGCTGGAAAGACAGCACGAGGAGAGTGCCAATAGCTTACTTCTCTCAGTATGGGATCCTCAGGAAAGGCCGGACAGAAGAGGTGACAATTAAACCGGATTTTGAAAGATGCGTAGGGGTGGGTTAGTCAAGGATCTTTTGCTTATAAGTGACAGAAACCCTATTCAAAATGGCTTAAGTAAAACGGGATCATGGCTGTGTCTGGGTGCTCAAAACGTTGTCATCAGGAATTTCTCTCTTGATCTATTCACTTGACTTTGTACTGCGCTAGTTTCATTCTAAGCTATGTTTTTTTCACTGGTAGCCTTGAACCTCTACCCCATCCTCATGTTCTAAGCATAACCTATCAGCTCAACTTTTCTTCCCCAATAATTCCACTATATTCCTGAATCTCATGTGACCCATTTGGATCCCATGCCTGTTCTAGAACTACTAACTGGGGTCAAGGGGATGGACATACACGTTGGCCATAATGGTGCCTGAGGCCCACCCAGTGCCCTGGGAAGGGTGGGATCACAGTGAGGCCCTCCGCCTCTGAATCACAAGGCCTGAGAGTGGGAGATGGGTGGTGCACCAGGGAAGACCCCAGTGACGATACTAGAGGAAGGGCTGGAAGGATGCTGGATAAGCTCAAACCACAGAGGTCCACCGTAAGGGAGACAAGGTGAAAAGAGTCTCAGTTTTTCCAAGGAAATGGCAAGTTAATGGAACCAGGAACTTCCTCATCTTCTGCCTGCGTTCTTCTCTATTTGGAAAGGATATTCTGTTTGGCTTACTCCACTAACATCTTTTTTAAGCCAGCTATCTGGTCAGGATTATTTAGGATCTCTACCAGTAATTCCCTGCTGGTCCTTGACTTTTAACCCATTTCAGAGGCAAGTGGGGCAAAGGGGCAGGAAGTGATGCCTCTGTCATTTTGGAAGCCACCCTGAAAAATTCCCAGTCTCCACCTCCGCCAGAAGAGCGATCTGCTTACTGTGTAATTCCTGCCTTGCAAATAATGTGGTGATGCTATTAACCATGAAGTTGGACTTTCAGCAAAGCTGCCCAATTCTGGGTGAGAAATTTGTCCATTTCACGTCTGCCCGATGGTTTCATGCATGTAACTGAATGTGTGTAGGAAAGGACAGTTTTCTTTTTTACACTCTTGGCTGCCAGGATGAATACTTTTAAGGAAACCTGTGCCTTTCGAGTGATGAAGGAAGATGTGAACGAGGGCAGGCAGGAGCTGGGATGAGATGCAGTCACCAGACAGCAACATTTTCATAGGGGCTACACGGGATATGTTAAATCCAGGGCCACATCTCTTTCTAGAAGGAAGAGCACTAAATAATAACACCTTGGTGGTTTGTTTTATTAGAATGCTGTGTTTTTCCAGTCTAGTTTGTTCCATCTGGTCTTCTGTTTTAAGGTTAGGAGGCAGAATGGAAAAGTAGTTCTGGGTTAATAATCAGGGGACCTGAGATTCATTGCTGGCTTTGCCTCTCTGGGTGATTCCAAGCGAGTTCTTTAACCTCTCCTGGCCTCTGCTTTTCATCTTACAGTCGGAGGGCTTGGCTTTTCAATTAGATCACTTTCAGGGATATTTTGCTTTACTAGATGTTCAACCGTAGTTACCTAGATGTACTCTTATAGCATCTGTATACAATTGCAATTTTAATGTAATACCCACCCTCCTTCTCTCCATCCCCCCCCCCAAAAAAAAACCATTGTGATAGATTTTTCAAAAAAGGGAAATCCTATCTGTTCAGAACTTTTAATTTCCTCACACTGTTCAGGAGGCTGAACAAACAATGCCACTAAAGTAGCAGGATCGTGATTGAAAAATAAATGAGTAAACTCAGAAATGCTTCTCTGGGGCTCCTGGGTGGCTCAGTTGGTTAAGCGTCTGACTCTTGGTTTTTGAGTCAGGTCATGATCTTATGGCTCGTGGGTCCGAGCCCCGTGTCGGGGCACAGAGCCTGCTTGGGATTCTCTCTCTCCCTTTCTCTCTCTTCCCCTCCCCTACTCTCTCTTTCTCTCTCTCTTAAAATAGATAAACTTAAAAAAAAAGAAAAGGTTTTCTCCTCTTCAGCGCAAATGTACTGGACCTAAATATCCTTTCCATTTGCATACTATGAGTGAGGGGTATAGCCTGATCTCAAAAGGTCTGGAGCAGCTGTTCAGCACCCTGAATTTGGTGCAAGAGAGTCTGGAAGTAATAACAATACCTACTGCATAGGATTGTTTTGAGCATCTAATTAGATAATCCTCCTCAAATATTTAATGACGTGATGGCTGTGGCGAGTACCGAACACACGATGACTGTTATTACCGTTCATGGTGAAAAGCTGGATTAATACATTGTGGCTCCAAAGTGTATGACCTAATGTATGTAGACAGGGCCTGAGATATTTTAAAAGTTCTGCTCACGTCTTTCTGGGAAGTGGCATTGTCTCTCCTGTTATTTTGAAATCATCTTCAAAAGAAATAGTTTGCTTTGTCTAAACAACGGTGGTGGGGCTTAGAAGATGATATTCGAAAGTTTGGGATAGTAGCGAAACGTGCCGGGACCGACCCAGGCCCCCTGCCACTGCCGTGTGGACCATGGCGAGCCCACAACCAGGCATACTGTGGGATCTGCAGGCGGTACGATCCAGAAGGAAGAACCGCCTTGTCTCCTTCCCTCCTTCTCTCCATTTCGGCACAGAACACCAACTGGAATTAATTTTCTCTAAAGAGAGACAAATGTGTCTGTAAATCACCCTCCTCAAGGCATGAAAAAAATGTACTTCAAAAAGAGAAACAAGCTGCATTTAATTCACATAATTAACTTTCTTTATAAGGGTTATCCTTTCTGAGCCAGTAACTATTAGTGAGATTGCTCTTGTTCTTGAGGTACAGACTCACTTGAGAATCCTCTCAAGTGTACGTGGGCCCAGCTAGAAGTTAAAGCAAAACAGCCCTCACTGGAAGGCAGGAAGGTGGCGGCGGGAGGAAGGGGGACTGCCCATTGTTCTCTGAGCGTGTGGCTTTGCGTCCTCTCCCCGGAAAGATTCCGTGCCTATGGGTGGTTGTGGCAACGAATGGGGAGCGTGTCCAAAATGGCAGAATATGTGGTTACAACTGAGCATCTCTCCCTGATCGGAAGGAAGGGGCCAAGTTGCCTCAGAGGCAATTTTGCAACCATAGTTAATGTGAGGGCCAAATAAAGGCAAAGCTTTGAAGCTATTTAAAAATTAGTGAGCTTAATAGGATACTTTATCTTCATCTGCATGAGTGAAGTCCTGCTGGGATCATGGAGTCTGACAACATTTACTGGAATCATCATGGTCCACCGGGTTCGGGTTGCAGGCTCCCAGTAGGTGGGAGCCATGTTTGTGTAATGTGTTTCCTACACTACTAAGCAAAGTGTTTGTTGAATGTTGCAGAGCAGCCTTGTGCAAGGTTGTTGCTGGACAAAATAAAAATATTGATGATATTTCTCACCAGTTTCTTTTCATCTCCCTTCCATCGCCCCTGTCTCCCTGCTCTGTGTCCCAGGCCCTGAGAACCCTCCTTTCTACTCCTTTATTTTCCAGGTCCATCCGGTACCCTACCTCCCACCCCCAGCCTCCCTTTCTTTCCTTGGCTATATTGTGCTCAGGTCCTGTTTCTCCATCATGACTATTTTGTTCCTCTCCCCCTTTCTGACTTGCCATCAGCGCACTGTCCATTAGAAAGGATCTGATAAATTAAACTTACTCTCAACATGCTTGTATCTGAATAGAAGGCATAGTTGTAATCGGGGATTTTCCAGCACTGATATACAAGCAAGGAGCGGGAGAGAACTATTCTGCAGGCCCACACCAGTATCCTTTTAGCCCAGGCTTGAATCTGGCCGCCAGAAGGAGGCCTTCAAGAGTCTATAGTTCACTAGTTTTATTTGTAGCTCTTATTTGAGAAGACTGAGAGTGGATTGTAGGGTAGGCATGGGGCTAAGCACTGTTTTATGTATGCCACAGCAACCCTCTGAAGCTGGCACTATTCTTATCGTCCCCATCATACAGTTGAGATGACTGAGGCTTGGAGAGGCGAGGTAGGTCTTACCAAGGTCACTCAGCGAGGATTGGGAGTAAGCAGCTGGATTCCGGAGCCCAAAGACTGTAGACAAGAAACTGGCTAAAGATTGGAACCCTGCTTGTGTAGATGCTGTCTGGAGCCTCAAAACCTCCATCGCTAAGACCTGCCTCTTCCAGAAAGCAGGTGCACTGTGCGTAGAGGGGAGTCAACATCCCTTCCCTATTTCGTGCAGAATGTCTAAGGGTTATCAACCTTATACAAACATAAAAGAAGTTCCCTGTCCTTTTGCACGTTTCTGTCTTTCTGGCGAAGGCTGAGTTTTAATCGTAAAGACTTAGCTTTGATCATAAAGTTTTATGGAGTAAATGAAAGTTTCAAGTGATATAAAGGCTTGAAGTCCGTGGAATGCAATTATTTATTAAAGCTTGGAACTTGCTGAATTTTATTAGATGACATCCAAGCCGCTTTAACTCTTGAGCTCATGACAAATGTCTATTTTCAGTTATGGTCATGTGACCTGCCAATATTTCTTTTAGAATTGAAAATGAATTTGTGACTTAGAACTGGAAGTTTGTACCTTTTGGCCTCCTTCCCCCAACTCCCCCTCCCCCAAATCCTCTGCTTCTGGTGACCACAAGTCTAATCTCTTTTTCTTTGTTTTCTGTGTGTGTGTGTGTGTGTGTGTGTGTGTGTGTGTGTTTTAGATTCTACATGTAAGTGAGATCATACACTGTCTTCCTTGTCTGACTTATTTCACTTAGCATAATGCTTTCAAGTTCCATCCATGTTGTCATAAATGGTTGGCTTCCTCAGTTTTCATGGCTGGATAATATTCCATTGTATGTATGTAACACAACTGCTTTCTCCATTCACCCATCGATGGACACTTCGGTTGTTTCCATGTCTTGGCTGTTGTAGATAATGCTGCAGTGAACATGGGAGGGCACAGCTATCTTTTCAAATTAGTGTTTTGGTTTTCTTTGGATATATTTTCCAGAACTAGAATTGCTGAATCATATGGTAGTTCTGTTTTTTATTCTTTGAGGCACCTCCATACTGTTTTCCATACTGGCTGTGCTGGATTCTTTTTTTTTTTTTTTTTTTTTTTTTAGAGAAGCATCCTTTGAATACAAAATAAGAATATATCATTTGGAAGGCAGCATAGCGTGTACCTTTGCATAAGTATGTGACCAAGAGATACAGATCAAGATGTTTTTCTTATGTGTCTATTCCTAGAGATTCTACATTTCTTTTAAGCTCATTTTGCAGAACAATAGATGTTTAGATAAAGTCATAGTCTTGTTGGGAGACTTCTTTTATTCTTTTTGCCCTTTTCTTTTTTAAATTTTTTTTTTAACGTTTATTTATTTTTGAGACAGAGAGAGAGCATGAACAGGGGAGGGGCAGAGAGAGAGGGAGACACAGAATCTGAAACAGGCTCCAGGCTCTGAGCAGTCAGCACAGAGCCCGACGCGGGGCTCGAACTCACAGACTGTGAGATCATGACCTGAGCCGAAGTCAGAGGCTTAACCGACCGAGCCACCCAGGCGCCCCTCTTTTTTTTTTTTTTTAAATGCAGCAGTGTGGTCTGGAAATTAGATGACACATGGTCTAGAAATGTCTAAGAAGTTGTACAGATTACCACAATACCGAAGTTCCAGCTTTCCCCATTCATTAATTTTCTCAACTGGCCATTTTAAGGACACACGTCTTCTCTCAGAGAAAATAATGGTCCCCAGTGAAATAAGAGTCTACCCCGAGGCCAGATGAAGTCAAGGTCCCTCTCACTCAGTCCTGTCTTCTGGGCTGCTTTATCATTTGTTACGCCATTACACTTGGGCTCTTCCCCCGTTTTTGAGGTTTTTCAATGTGTGTATAAAGCTCTCTTTAAGGCATATCCCCTTATTCTCTTTGATCGCCTCCATAAGTGGGGGTGGTTCCACCAACAGTCTGTGGTTGGTGATATGCTAGAGGATACAGCACTGCTATGACTCCTTCCAGAAGGGTAGCCCGCCCTGTGTCCTTCTGGGGACACGAAGGAGTTATGACCAGCCCATAGGTGAGTTCTTCAAAGAGATGTTCATTCCAGGTGGAGTGGCTGGGGGAGCGGGGACAGAGCAGAGCAGGGGGTGCTCAACATACCAGTCCTGAGGCTGACAACTCCGCCTTTTCCACTTCCAGGCAGGGCTTAGGAACTAGGACCCGTGGACAGTGACGCTTTGTGTCCAGGCTTCGGTGTGTCTCATTTCCAAGGCCATTGCTCATTATCCTGGGTGAAGGTTCCACATGTTTTACCATAAAACGTATACCTAGAAGCAAGGCAGAGAATGAGTATAGCTGCACCTATTTTTTTTTTTTTACCTAAACTTTAGTAAGAAATGCAGACGAGAAACGCAGAGCAGCTCAAACAATAGTAACTGCTAACATATGTGAAATTTCTGCAAGAGGACGTTGTTTCCATTATAGTATTATTCTCTGACACGATTTTTTTTCTTCTAGGGGAGCTGATTTTAGATATGAAATCTTTTTTCCTCCTTTAAAAGTAACTGGGTGGCAGGGGTACAGGAAGCCCGCTGTGAATGTTGCGGGAACATGTAAGAAGGGAGGGCTGCGACGGAATACGCAATTACAAGTTTCTTTAAGTCCCTAGTTCATTGTGCTTTTACACATCTGGATAATTAACCAAGCATTACATTCTCTCTAGACTATTTTTACAAGTACAATATGCTCCCAACGTGATTTCCATTAGGCTGTTCCAAACATCCTTTAAGAACTCAGAAAGATTGCAGACTGAGATTGAAAACCACTGTTCAGCTGTGATGTTGAGACCTTTTCCTCTCGTGGGGGGAAATACAAGACTGAGAGCTGAATTCCGAGATCCTTCCGATGTAAGAGGAAAACTGGAGGCTTATTGCTTTTTTAAGCCCCAGGAATACAAGCATATACAAACACACCTTAATATCTCTGGTCCTCCTTGTCAGAGCCGAGCTCAAAATATGGTCACCATGGGAAAACGTGAGCCACACAACAACGGTGCTGGAAACTGCAGCTTGAAGCTTTTTTAAATATTAGGAAGGAATAATAAGGGCGGACTAAAATCCTGACGTGTCGATGGCTAACCTAATTTGAGTGATTGTGTTAGAAAAATACCTTTGTCTGGCTGAGGTCCTCATTCGAGGGTCACTGCTGAATTCTGAAACAATATATGTTCAGATAGTTAGTGGCCACGCTTTTCCTCTTTTCTTCTTTTATAATCGCTTTGATGCTGTTTCGAGCTTTTATGAGGCCAGGGTCTGATCTGCTGGTAGAAGGTTAGTGCTAATTCACAGGCTTTAGGAGCTTCGCCGGCCAGCTGCTGCCCACATTGATGAACACCAGCAAGAGATCGGAGAAACCACAGGGCTGATAGTTGTGCTGGTTGTTGTTCCCATCGTTGTTATAGGCAGGACTCAGAACAAAAGAAACAAGAGTTCATAAAATTACAGGATTGCGACTGGAAGTCCTAAGGGCCATAGAGTTCATTTCTAATAGGTGAACAAACCTAAAGTCTCTCCCCAAAATATACGTCTCTATTCTATTTAAAATACATCCAGAAAAGAGAAAGCTGGGTAAATAAAACATTTGATTTATTGTCTGGTTGTCTTTGAAAGTGCTGTGGTGGTCAGAGATCGTTAAATTGAGAAATAAATGATTTGGGAAGAATAAACTAACCCGATCTTGCAAAAAAATAAATAAATAAATAAATAAATAAATGTCTCCACAAGGAGAGTGAAAATAATTGAAATTTCATTATAATGTTTCAGTGTCTGTTTTCCATAAAATAATCCCATAATTGTCTACTGTGTGACAGCCTGAGCCACTCAACCAATGGAATGATTAATGAAAACAGCAGTGAAGGATTTGTCACACTGACACAGGGCACGGAAGTGTGTGATAGTCATTAGAAAGCAAAAATGAGATAAACATCATCGTTAGGAGAGCAGATGTGGACTGAACAGTGAGGAATCTGTTTTGGACATGGTTGTAGAACTACCCGTGTTTTCTTTGAATGGCCAACTTAGCAAGCTTGTAGGGGATGAACCCAGGGCTGAGCCCCAGCTTGGGAGACCATAGACTCATAGTCTATTCCAGGACCCTTGACTGAAATGTGATTTGATATGAGAGATGGGAGATGTGGAGGCAGCCAAGCCTAGATGAAATCCCAGCCAGGCACATGATTGAAATGCATAGACCCTTGCTTTCATCGTTTTAAAACATAGGAAGATAATGTTAACTGTCAGGTGGCTCAAATTAAAGTGGGGGAGGTAGCCTATTCATAGTAGATCATAGTAGATGCTCAGAAATTGAGTGAATGTTCCTTCTTAATTTCCTGCCTGGATATATCCCAGATACACATGATGGTCACGGGGGGGGGGGGCGGTGGAGGGGGAGGAAAGGTGCCATAAAAATGTGGCTGTTTTCGCCTAAATTTGTCATCACCTTCAATAGAGCAATTTAAAGTACACACCCTTCCATCTCAGAAAGAGCGAAAGAGATGTTCTATCGCTAGGTCTTATAACAAGACAACTTAAGGGATGACCTCCAATAGAGAAAAAAATGTTTAGCAGTAATGACAGGTTAGTCATTCATTTCTCAAATGTGTCTTCATGGTCCTACTATGTGCTGGGCAAGGTACACCTTGTGAGAATAATAATCCATGAAATGGTAGACTTTGCCCTATCACATTAAAAAAAATTTTTTTAACATTTATTTATTATTGAGAGACAGACAGAGACAGAGAGAGACAGAGCATGAGCATGGGAGGGGCAGAGAGGAGGAGACACAGAATCCGAAGCAGGCTCCAGGCTCTGAGCTGTCAGCACAGAGCCCAACGCAGGGCTCGAACTCACAAACCGGGAGGGCACGACCCAAGTCGAAGTCGGATGCTTAACCAACTGAGCCACCCAGGCGCCCTTGCCCTATCACATTTGAGTCAAGTTTTCTGTAATATTTTTTCAAAAAGAAAGCATTAGCTTTACGAGTTTTGTGTTGTATTCATTTTTGTGCCTTCTCAAATATCTACTGTGATGCCTTTGACAGAAGAGTTGCCTAATAAACCATTACTGAATGAAGGCTGTACAATACAGGTTTACCACTGAAACGATTACTCAAGGAAATTTGGCCTCTTTCGATCACCTTACAGAAATTATATTCGATAAATGTTCACTTATTGTTCCTCGCAAGAGAATATAGCACTTTTGGGCAGCAAACCGCATTTCAGGCATGTAAACACATCTTCTTATTACCACAAGGACTCTAAAATGTGCTCATGGTTATGAATGGATACGTTGTTTTGAGTCAATACTTTGCCTAAATAATTACTACTCCACAGAGGTCTGCATCAGTGAGGAGATCCTGTATAAATTATGCAGATTATGTAATTGTATCATACCTTGGAAGGAGTGTCAGTTTGGGAGTAGGTCAGGGCAGGTTTGATTCTGATTCTGCCACTTAACATCTCTGAGCCTCAATGCCCTCGTATTGAAATGGGAGTAATGGCATCTCCAGCATGCGATTACGGTGTAGAATTAATAGAGCTCTCGGGGGCTCCCAGCCTTTGAACTGCAGACCCCTGCAGAGCCTTGGAAATATTACAAAGGGTCTGCAGACTCATAAGTACCCACATGATGCCTTTAGTCTATTTTGAACACATATGCATTCGCGTTTTTCAAATGCAAGTAAGTTAATTCAAGACCATTCATTCGATGACTGTTTACTGAGCACTAACAGATAAACAGCATCAGGAACAGGGGACATACTAACCCACAAAACAGACGTGGAGCCCTGTGTTCGTGGATCTTTGGTTCTAGTGTGGGTGGGAGAATAACGATGCACAAGATGAATTAGTTGAAGTGTATAGGAAAGTGAATAGGATTCAATGAAAACATAGAGAAAAGAAATATAAAATGTCAAAAAAAGGGGGTGTCCAAATTTTAGAGGAAAAGCATCCCTAGAAGGCTTCACTGAAGGAAGTAGGGGAGTTAACCATAAGGACACTGAGGGAAGAGTATTCCAGGTGGCGGGAACAACTAATGCAAAGGCCCTGGTGGAAGGGGCCAGTATGGATCACAGTCATGATTATGGTCCAAGACGGGCTGGAGAGGAATGAGCAAAAAGGTAGCAGGGGATAGTGTTAATGAAGTGACTAGATCATGCCAATCCTTATGCCTCCAAAAAAGCACTTTTGCTTTTACTCTGAAGGAGATAAGAAGTCATCAGAGGGTTCAGATTTATGTTTTAGTAGACCACCATCTTGAAAATAGACTGGATGAGGGGAAGGACAACAGCAGGGGCAGGGGGTGGTGGCTAGGCCACTGCAATAATCCAGGCAAAAGAGGAGCAAACCTGGAGCAAGGTGATGAAATATGGGTATGCGAAAACACCGGATCCTGGACCTATTTTTTTTTTAATTTTTTTTTTTCAACGTTTTTTATTTATTTTTGGGACAGAGAGAGACAGAGCATGAACGGGGGAGGGGCAGAGAGAGAGGGAGACACAGAATCGGAAACAGGCTCCAGGCTCCGAGCCATCAGCTCCTGGACCTATTTTGACAGAATAGGTGCAATTGACAAGGCTCGCTGATGAACTTTTGTGGGGAGAGAGAGAGAGTGTGTGTGGCGGCGGGGGGGGGGGGGGGGGGGAAGAATGGCACCAAGATTTTTGGTCTAAGCAGTTAGAACAGAGTTAATAATAGAGAGGCTGTTGGAAGGCTTGGGAATTAGAGCTTCATTTTGAACATATGAAATTTGATATTAGACATGAAGGTGGAGATGGTCCAAAAGGAAGCTTTTTAATGTAAAAAATACAAAACAATTTTTTAAATCTCCCTGAATAGTAGCTTTTGTCAGCATAATCTAAAAACAGAATTATAATGTTTGCATCCACAAAATATTTTAAAATTGGAAAAGAACTTTGTACTTGGAAAGGTTGGAAACAGAGATAGTTGTCAAGTGACAATTTCAGTAGCCAATAAATACTACTTTCCTTTTTCTCTTGCTTTAATACATGTTGCTTTCAAGCTGCATCATCGTAAGTATTTTGAAATCTTAATTTTGGCCTTGGGGGTTTCTTTTTCTTTGTAAATGAAGTTTTCAATGGAGCTTTCTGGTAAGAAAGGTTCTGTGGGTGGCGGAATTGTATTCGCTGGCCCATGTTATTTTGGAAGGAAATTAGACTGTTTGCCTATTACACATCCACTTGTCATTTTTTGTGCACCTCACCATGACTTGCATGTCACGGGTGCTATTTGGGATGCCAAAAGAAGTGACAGAGCTCTGTGCTATTGTGGAATTTACAGCGTAAGGTAAAGAAAATATATGGTATGTCTCATGTGGAAATACTGCTGTCTTACTTTAATTAGCTTAAACACATAATTTTATACCTTTTTTTAATGTTTGTTTATTTTTGAGAGACAGACAGGGTGTGAGCTGGGGAGGGGCAGAGAGAGAGGGAGACACAGAATCGGAAGCAGGCTCCAGGCTCTGAGCCATTAGCCCAGAGCCCGACGCGGGGCTGGAACTCACGGACCGCGAGATCGTGACCCAAGCTGAAGTCGGACGCTTAACTGACTGAACCACCCAGGCGCCCCATAAACACATAATTTTTATAGCACCAATTTGTGATGGTTCATTTTAACACCCGCCCTTCTCAGTCTTACGCAGGGAAGTACGTGCCAGCCCTTGCACACTATATCCATACATTGAACCCCGTGATGACAACGAAAATCAACCTGAAAGGAGTTGCTATTGGGGATGCGTATTCTGATCCCGAATCAGTAGGTGTCTCCTTTTTCTTTTCTGTTCTGTCCCTGAAAAGATTAAATCCCCTTTAGTCAAATGGAGGCTCCTCTTACCTTAGAGACCTAACTTGGTAGAAGGAAATAGTGTTGCCCAGTTGATTTTCTAATGATTGAAATCTTCCAATTTGTACAAAATGTTTTAAGCTGTCAACTCCCTATGTCAGCCTAGATTGGGTGTGAGTGCGAATGTGGGGCACGCACGTGTGGGTGATACGTTTGTGTGAATTTTGTGCACATGTGGGTTGTGTGTGTATGCTCGTGGTATGTGTGGGCATTGTGTGTGGTATGTGTATTGTGTATGTTTGTACGTGTTGTGTACGTGTTTGTGTGTTCTGTGAGATCTGTGTGTGTGTGTGTGTGTGTGTGTGTGTGTGTGTAATTGTCTTGCTTGGCTAATTTCAGTACCCACTCGATGAATTACAAAGGGTTATTTCATCAAGCAAGTGGGTCCCTAACTTCTCTCTTTCTCTCCGTGTGGCATTTGTGTTTCTCTTCTCTCCTCAGATCATAGGGGGCTATGCAACATTCCTGTACCAAATTGGCTTATTGGATGAGAAGCAGAGAAAGTACTTCCAGAAGCAGTGTGATGACTGCGTGAAATACATCAGGGAGGAGAAGTGGTTTCAAGCCTTTGAAGTGAGTTCTGGGGCCTGCGTTGCCCTGGAGCAATGAGAACCATCTGAGGAGGGTCCTAGAATCCCCGTGGCACTCAGGCATTTTGTTGTTGTTAGGGAAGGTCTATCTGGGATGCTGTCTGAGCTCAGGAGGCAGATGTGTGGGTTGGAAATGGAGAAAAGAACTGTCCCGGCCTCTTTGAATTTACTTGGGCTGTATTTTAAACCTTCGATCACCTTGGAGTGTTTATCTAACTGTGTCTTTCATTAACTGTTTTGATTTCTTTAAATGCTGTGTAGCCCTAAAGGCATACCCTATCACAAGGAAATCAGAAGAAAGGCTACCCAGAAAGTGGGTGCATGTGCTTCAACCTATGCTCTATCCACACACAGTGTTTCAGCTGGAGAAGTGGCCCCAGTGTGTAACAAATGTCACACGTTCCTGTGCGTCAGGAACAAAGGTTATGAAGTATAGAAACCAGCACCTTTTACAGAGGGCCTCTGGTGTTTGTAAATATTGTCACATTACTTCCCCAAAGCTGAATTTGAGGATCAAATAATATGGGTATATTCCTCACCCTTTTTGTTGGGGGGAGAGTTATTTCAAATCTGAGACTGTATACTAGATAGTAAGACATTCGGGGTTTTGTTTGGGTTTGATTTGGTTTTGCCAGTGCACACAAAGACCGTGTATCCACAGTCTTCCTGAAGGGTTTTTGTTTTGTTTTGTTTTCTTTCCTTTTGTTTTGCTGCTTTTGCCATAGAGCCATCATGTTTTCTACACGAGTAAACGAGGCAAGGATTGCATTTTGAGGACTTCGGTCTTTTTGTTATTGGGAGCACATCCTGTATCATTAATGCTGAGGCCTGGTATTAGCAGTCTTCTAGGCACTGAAAGTCAGCTGGTTCAGATCAAAACGAGAGACATACAAACTTAGAAGGGGGTAACAAATATAAAATGCTCCATTTTATAAGTAAGGGCGCCTGGTGTGGCTACAGAGTGTGGATTCAGAATCCTGTGCAATTGTCAATGCCAAGGAAGAGGGATCTTATGGGGACAGGGAGGCCTGCCTTTCAACTTGCGATGACTATTTTCAGTCTAGTGTTAGGCTGTCTGTTGTAGTAAGCGGAAAGGGTGAAAGGATTGAACCGTTAGAATTTAAAATTAATATCAAATTTTACATCATGTGAGACCAATAAGCAAGTGAGATATTTGATGTGTTTGTGAGGAAGCATCCAAGAATTATCGATGTTAAGAGGAAAAACATCTGATTGGCCCTGAGGGATAAGGAAAGCAGAAAAGATGTCCATGATGCATGATGCGGTAGCCTGAGCACCCACAGGTTTAGTGAAACAGTTGACAAGTTCAGGTTATTCTTTGCATTCGGAGGTAATGAGGAGACGCCCTATAAGGTTAGAGTTTCTGCCAAACTAGATTCATCAGGAAAAAAAATGCAGAAAGACACCAAAGTACAGTACAAAACAAAACGAAAACAAAAACAACAAAACCTGAAATCTTTGAAGGTATGCAATGTCTCTGTGACCATCGGTCCAATATTTGGAGTGATGAATTAACATAAAAACCTTTGTTTTTTTCAAGGGAAATAGATAAAATGGTACTTGGGAAAGTAAGCAAGTACTCGTCAAATGTGTTTCAGTATATGCGATAGAAGTCTCCCAAGAAATCCTGAGACCCGAGAGAATACAAATGTCAAAATCACAGGCCTAAATAATAGAGCCTGTTTGATGCTCTGGTCGCTTAAAATGATTTAGTTAATCAAAGAGCGGTAACTCAGAGCTGGAGGGAACTTTATAGATCATCCTCTGCCCTTACACACACACACACACACACACACACACACACGTCCACACTTCCTTGGGGAGGAGGCTAAGGCCCAGAGGGCCTGCCTTCAATTGCCAGAAGCCACTTAATAGATTCTGGAAGGCCTAGAGCTAGAATCCACCCCACCCCGACACCATTCCCACCCCAGTATTTCTCCTGTGGTTTCAGGCAGTCTATAAAAATCCTGGGACAGGGGCACCTGGGTGGCTCAATCGGTTAAGCACTGACTTCGGCTCAGGTCTCATGATCTCGTGGTCTGTGAGTTTGAGCCCCATGCCGGGCTGTGCTGACAGTGTGGAGCCTAGAGCCTGCTTCAGATTCTGTGTGTCTCCCTCTCTCACTGCCCCTCCCCTGCTCATGCTCTTTCTCTCTCAACGATGAGTAAACATTAAAAAATTTTTTTTAAATAAAAAGATAAAAATAAAAATCCTGGGACATTTAGACATTCTGCAAGGTGCACAGTGGCCCATCTCTGGTCCTGTATTGTCTCCCTTATCATGACAATGTTCTGGATCACAGAGTTCTTTTTGTGAAGCAAGTTTCAACCAGAAACTGGATTTCACAGGTCTGGACCACCTACCTTCTTTATTTGTTTGATAACAAATGATTTTTTACTCTGAAATCAGATCCATGCTTAAGGATTGAATTCATCTTCTGTTGGTGTTGATAATTTCTAAAGATAAATACCCCGAATGCTGCATCCATTCAGGACTACCGCTGGCCTACAGTGTTCCCTCTGCATGGACAATTTAGAAAAGGGCGTCTCCCTCTGGGCTGACATAGTCCTATGGATTCAGGACTTGGCAAGTGGACACCACCATTGTATGAGCTATCTCATACATGAGCCATGACATGGCTCACACAATGGCTGTTTCTCCAAATGCAGCCCAAACCTAGTTATCCAGCTTGGCAAGCAGAACTTTGGCTGGTTCTCCAGCCCTTCTCACCCCTTCACCAGGCATCCCCATGACGTGCACAATCTGCACAGCCAGAGCCAGTGGTCCTGAGTGACCGTGGCATTGCTGGAGCATACTTACTGCCTCCTCTCCTTTCTACAGCGATGATCCTTTTCATACATGGTCCCTAGGCCTGTGGCCCTAGTAACTTGGATTAATTAACTTTGATAAAGAAAACGAATCTAATGCAATAATAAAATTTTGTATTAAACCCAAGAGCATGGCCAGAAAGAATTGAAGACTAGGAGAGACCTCAGTGTGACCCTTGGGGAGCTAGGGTGTGTGTGGTAGAACACATGGGCTGAAGAGGCGTGGCCTGGGCTTGAATCTCAAGTCTGACGTTATTAGTAAGGCGTCCTTGGCAAGTGGCTTAACGTCTGTGTGCCTGTTTCCTCCCCTGTAGAACTAGGATATTGGTAACCTATATTCTTTCCTTGTAAGAAAACCTAAAATCGCACCTGATCGTCGATTTTGAAAATGTGCCGAGTTCATCCTTTTACAAGAGCTCCTTACAGACTCAGTTTCCTCATCCCAAAACGTCCCAGTGTTCTCAATCTCTTTTATGACAATCCCTTTCATCTTCTTGCCCTACCCCACAGTCTGCTTCAGCCCTGCTGCTGCCGCTCTCCCCACCCCCCACCCCCCACCCCCACCCCCCACGCAGGGGCTGGGTTCTTTCTTACCTACTCTGTAAGGCACTTGGTTAGGAGGTTAGAGGGGGTGTCCTTGATCCTCAGTGCTACTTCTAGATCATATCCTTCTGGAAGCTCTGAGTGTTGACTCTCATATCCTCACATGATACCACCCACCACTTTTTTTTTTAATGTTTATTTTTGAGAGGTGGGGGGAGGAGCAGAGAGGGGCGGGGGAGACACAGAATCCGCAGCAGGCTCCAGGCTCTGAGCTGTCAGCGCAGAGCCCGACGCGGGGCTCAGACTCACAGACCACGAGATCATGACCTGAGCTGAAGTTGGACACTCAACTGAGTGAGCCACCCAGGCGCCCCACCACCCACCACTTATTGTTGTAGTTACCTACAACCCTCTGGCTTTCTCCTTCTCATCCTCTGAGTATTATAGCTCCTGCCTCACTGTCCTTCTCTCTCAAGGGTATCATGCTTGCCATTGTTTCTAGTGATCACACTATCTGCATGAATGACCCTTTTAATACCTGGCCCCTTAGTTCTTTAGCTTCCTCTCTTTTAGTGATCTTGTTCTCCTCTTTACCTTAGCTGTTCAGTCCCCCTCCCAAAAACAAGTCTGCAAATCACTCCACGATCTCAGATTCCCATTGTGCCAGCTCACTTTTCTGAATATACAAACTCAAATAACTGTCCTGCAACCCCACTGTCTTCCGGTCCATTGATCCTACTACAGTTTCAGGATCCTTAACCCCTCTAAATCTTAGCTTCTCTAATTACCCGACTGAAATTCAAGGTCAGTCCACCTCCTTTGGCTGGACCGCCATCCTGGCTACAAGTGCCACTCTAGCACCCCACGCCTGCCTCTGTGCAGCTGCACGTGACTGGAGAAGAGCACACAACCACCGCTCTCACCTCTGCTGATGACCACTTTTTAAGGTCAGGAGTCCAAAGGGAACTTCCACCAACTCCAAGCACCTGCGCATTTGTCCATACCCTCTGCCCTCTCTCCTCAAACTGTGGGTGAGTGGTCAGCCATCCGTGTTACGGCTGTCCTTCCCGACAAGCTCACTCCCACAGTCGGGGCTTTGGGCTCACTGTTTCCCCTGCCTGGAATGTTATTTCCCTAGATGTCTCCATGGTCTACTTCCTTCCTTCCAACAGGTGTTTACTCAAATGCCACTTTCTCAGTGAGACCTCTGTTTCCTCCTCCCTGCGGCATCCGTGCTCACACACACACACACACACACACACACACATAGGCCCACACACCCCCATGACATTCCCTACTCTTCTCTTTACTTTTCTCCTTAGGACTTCTCACGCTTACCTTACTGCATGTTTTGCCTATGAGTGCTTGCTTATTGTCCTCCTCTAGAATATAAGCTACAGTAGGGAGGACTTTTGCTCTGTCGTGTTCACAGGGCCGTGTCCCCAATGCCTGAGACAGTGTCTAGCACAGAGAAGATGTGCAATAAAAGGTTGTTGAACAAAACAATGGAGGAGTGTCAACGCAATGACAAATGTCTGTACGTTTTTACCTACCCTGATGTTTTCCTTGTTTCTTTCTTCCCTCTCTCCCGACCTAGGTACTGGATAAACTACTAGATGGTGACTTAACAAACAATCCTTCTTACTTCCAGAATGTCACAGGATGTCCTAGTTACTATAACCTGTTACAATGCAAGGTAATGAGTGCAACAGTTTACAAACTATACTAGTGTTTGCTTAAACCTTTTGGTAACACCAAACGTCCTTCAACTTGAGAAATACTATAGCTGGGATGGGGGGTGGGAGGGGGGTAGGTGATGGGTGTTGAAGAGGGCATCTTTTGGGATGAGCACTGGGTGTTGTATGGAAACCAATCTGACAATAAATTTCATATATTAAAAAAAAAGAGAGAGAGAGAAATACTATAGCTGACTTTATACTAGATAAATATGTCCTAACTGTAGTGCATTATTTGGTCTACTAATCTGTAGGATTTTTTCCCCCACTGATGTTGTATATGTTATAATCTGACCATCAAGAATGTATGATATTTCAGATAACGCAGAACAATCTCTGATTAACACAGTTTCCCCCCAGTAGAACTTGTGATACAAAAGTTCTTTTGTCAAGGATAGGCCAGGATTGCAGTTCTGGGTATTAGGTTCCAGAACGCCAAGACTGTAGTGAATTTCTTGAAAGTGTCCACATTATTTGTTCTGTACTTAAGGCAGCTTGGATAATCAAAACTGCCAAAGCCTTTATGAAAATATTTGCTTTGTCTTACTTTTAACTTAAGAAGGTTTGTGTGCTTAGTATGGCCCTCACTTAAAGCTCTCTGGAATATTTCTTAAAGTATTCAAGTAGTTTTCTTTCATAAAAGCAGGCCAAAGTTGATGTCTTTTGTGAAGAATTAATCAAATATAACCAAGGGAGCCAAAGTGGGGATTTGGATTTGTACAGTCTTTGTCTAGTGTATATGACAATGTATCTTGTTTTTAAAATTGCCTTATTTATTAACTATTTCATAAATAAAATACAAAGCTAATTTCAATAGAATTTGCTAACCCTGTGGTTTTGGATCTAGAGTCTACCAAGAGGAAAACATATGGTAGGCAAGAGAGAAACAGAATTTGTAATTACATTTCTTTTTCCCTTACAAAGTAATGTATTCAACAAATCAGCAAAAATTGATGATGCACAAAATTATTGATCTCAAACTCTAAGTTTTTTTATGATTTTTGTCATTTTTTAAAATAGCACTTACTCCTTCTTCTTTTAGTATGATGAATATCACAGACTTTTCAATACCACAGACTTTTATGCAATATTTTTTTTTAAATAAGGATCATGGACAACTTTTCTTTTGTCTGATGTCCTTCATAAGGTATCATCTTTTTTTACACTTGGTATATTTCCCCCCTTCAATTATGGTTAGCTGATTATTTTCTATGTATGGTTTTAATAAACAGAAGAACATGCAAAAGGAAGCCCAGCTTTTAGTCCGCCATGCCACCGCCCCGGCTCCTGTGGTCTATTTGACCCTCCTCCTGAAGAGCCTTCGACAAGAAGCAAATTGCTTTTGATAATCTCACCTCTTCCGTTTTTCCGGTCTTGGCCTCAAGCGGGGCTGTTGATTGGAGTCATAGACTGCAGAAGTTTCCTTACTGAGAAAGGAAAATTGGCTATTAGGCTCTGAAGGTATCAGATCATCCAGTTTTACTGTCAGTAACATTTAAATTACCTCACAACCCCCAAGTTAAAAATGTCAGGATGGAGACCAGAGTTAACAGCCATGTCTCATCTTGTCCATGATGGTTTATGTTCTGAGAAATTTGAAGCTTTCCCAGCACGTTGTTCCTGTCACCAAGTCATGTTCTCTGATATTTTTCTGATGTCTCCTTCCGCCAGGAACCCGAGGACCAAAATTACTATGGGAAATTTTTGTCCCTCCCACAAGTGAGACAAGCCATCCACGTGGGAAACCGGACTTTTAGTGATGGATCCCAAGTTGAAAAGTACATGCGAGAAGATACAGTAAAGTCCGTTAAGCTATGGTTAGCTGAAATCATGGATAATTATAAGGTAAGAGGGTTACTTCTTTTACTGTTGATTTCAAGAACTTTTTAGATTATCTAGAGCAGAGGTGACTTTCTTTTGTTTGTAATTTGACGTCCGCCATGTTTTTATCTTTAAGATATTTTACAAATGTAAATAACAGCTCCCCTACTGTTTGATTTCGTTGAATTACGGTTTTTTTTCTTTCTAATTAAATCACTGTCCCCTGATAGTTCCTTAAAATGGAATTCTCTTTGGCACATGCCACCTCTCATCATTTCTTGAGAAAAGAAGTACAGCAGAGCCAAGATGTTGATTGGCCTGTGGAAGCCGATTTTGCCTTATTGCCTGCTTTATAATATTAATCCCCATGAAGTCAGGAATAAATGCAGTCAACTGGTTATTCCAAAAGATGCATTTTACCTAATAATTGTATTCATTCCCATTGCTTAGCCACCATTTTTTCAGTATCTACGTTAAGTCCAAGAGCGTGCTAGGCTGTCAGGTTGAAACAATGAATGAGAAAGTCTCTGTCTTGAGGAGTATAGATTCAAGTACTTCGTTGTCTGAGATGTTCTGCCTGATTTGGTGCTGGATGTACCAAAGGAAAGTGAAAGCGTGAAGCCCTGAAAATTCAGGCAAAGGGGTCACGGATCCTAGAATTCTCACCGTGAGGGATGGGCACCAAGAGCAAGTGATGGAGGGAAGAGTCATCCTGTGAATTTCTTTGCTGCTCCTTTATTCTCACTTTCTTCTCTGATCTTCTTGGGCTCTTATCATCTGTCCCAGGCGTGGTATATGGGCCAGCTCTGCAGGGTAAGTGTGCTCATGATCGAGATCACCACCCGAGGTGATCCACTTCCTCTCTATTTCCTGGCAGAGGCAAGAGTAATGTTTGAGATGAACCAAAAACAGGGCAGCTGGTCTCCAGCACAAATTGTATAAATTAGAAAAAAGGCAACCTCACCTCAGGATACTTTAGTTCCACTGGTCAAAAAATTCTCCAAATATATTGCTTTAATTTGACCCAAACCCTTTACTACCATTTTCTGCATGAGGAATACACAGGTCTACGATGTCTCTATTAGGAATACTTTCCCTGAGGATTATTCAGGCTACAGCTGTCATTACCATGTAAGGGAGTCCATCACCACACGTACCCTTACTAGATTGTGTTTTGAAATATGCCAGACCTAGAAGGCCCCATTTTTTTTTTTTTTGATGATTTGAGTCCCTAGACATACATGCAGCCTTTACTGAAAATAATCTAAGGCCAATGCCATGCAGTCTACAAATCCATTACAAATTTGCAGAACTTCATGAAATGCTTTCTAGGAAAGAAAGGGTCTGGCTGGATGAGGTCAGAATTTCAACCATCCTTGCGTTTGGTTCTTTTGGGGGGTCCTTCATGCTTGCCAGTTGGAGACTTCTCTGCACACCTGTTTAAAGCACTTAGCTGGCCGTCCTCTTCTGCCAGCTCTCAGACCATGTTGTCTCTACAACTATGGGCACACTTAGAACACTGTACTGCCATTACAGGCTGTCATTTCCAGCACTGGAGCAGATCTAAAGAATGAATGAACGAATGAATGAAAAATAAGTTCCATAAATTAGTGATACATCAAAAATATATCTTATGAACTTTTCCATAAATCATTAGATTTTATCTACAAATTTATTAGGCCATAAAGAGCTGAACGCTTGTGTTTTCAAGGCATAAGCAATAGACTATAATATAACATCAAAGAATGCAAAGTGGGTTTTTTTGAGGGGAGAGCAAATAAGGAAGTTTGTACATTTTTTTGTGCCCTTGGGAGATACATTTTCTCACTGTATACATTTAACTAGAATAGGGTTCTTTTCTCAGCCACGTGAGGATAGATAGGGTGGACCGTGCATCTCCCCTGAGAATATAAACTCTCCTGATACTGGCTAATTGCCGTGGAGTATCCATGGAGTATCCATTTATCTTAACTGATAAAGACTACATTGACTAAAAACGACCCAATATTTTGATATGTAGACTTCTCTGTCCTTGTTTCCCATGTGTCTTAAGCCAACCGATATAAATTTTAATGAAATCAGAATATTTTTGAGACTTGAAGCTCTGAATCACTTGTTAGATAAAAAAGAGAATAGATTAGTGGTACAGATAAACCATGTTTCCATAAAGAAAGAGAACAAAATGTGCAGTCAGTCCGAATGCAGACTCAAAATGGCGCTTCTAAAGCAGACTATGTATTTTGCTACCGCTGAGGTTGCCTCCAGGGCAACGATGGTCTTTGGCTTGTCTGTTAATGGTGGTGAACCTCAATGTATATGCAATAGAATCAGAACAACCTACATTGGCTTAAAACATTAGTACCCTCAAAGTTATATTTATGCAAGTCTCAGTGCTAATTTGTCATAGAAAACAGTGCACATGTTTCTATTCATAGGAGCTTGGAGGTCTTGTTCCAGTACCAGATTCACTTTAGGCAACACGAAGTATCTCTGATGGGCTGAGGAGACCTTCGACAGTTTCTGGGAACTAATAGAACTCCTGGCCACATCAGTTTCTGTGTGGACTGCATAAACATATAATCATTTTCTGGCAATGCCTTACAGGGAATGTGTATTCAAAGTCATTCTCTTTCATTAACTTCAGATCTTTGGGCAGTAAATTGAAATATATTAGCAGTTTTCAAAATAACTAGGAAGAGAAATAATCTCTTGGACTATTGGAATTCTTCATGATTCAATCGAAGTCACAATATTATCAGGAATTTTAGGAGTCGGCTGTGTTGTAGAGAATGGTGGTTATGAACATGGGTTCTCAAATATTTTGAGTTTGAATTCTGGTTCCCCATTCACTGGCTGTGTCCCCTTGGAGGAAGATACTTAAACTCTCTGTTCTTCAGCTTTCTCATCCATAAAAGGAGAATAATCATAGCACTTGTAGGTGAGTTCTTGTGAGAACGTAAATAGATTACGTATGTGAAAACACTTAGAACAGTGACTGATGGTTAGAAAGTACTTGAAAATATAAGCTATTATCAATGATGTTCAACAAATTTTAGCAAAAGTCCTTAAGCATGTGCTATATATAAAAGTTATATAGGAAACCCTGGAAAACACAAAAATAAGAAAGACTTAACAGACTTTTGGTTTCTAGTCCAGCATGTAAGGAGCTTAGAAGTTACCACTCGATCCCAAGAACAAGTAAAAAGTTAAACAAACTGAAAAAGTCAACAACTCTTCTTAGATCTGTGAGAAAAGTGAGGTCAGAGGGCAAACCACTTCTCCACAAATTAGAAAGAGGCCGATACCACAACTTAATCCAAGCAGAAACTTCCATAGGAACGAATGCCAGGGTAGGAAAGCCTGCACTGTAAGTTTTCACAATAAGAAAATGAACAACCCCATTAAAAAGAAAAATAGTCAAAGACTTTAACGGACCCAAGGCTTTTTGTTTTTTAATTAAAAATTTTTTTTAATGTTTATGCATTTTTGAGAGTCAGAGAGAGGGTTTGAGTGGGGGAGAGGCAGAGAGGGAGACACAGAATCTGAAGCAGGCCTCAGGCTCTGAGCTGTCAGCACAGAGCCCGACACAGGGCTCAAATCCATGAACCATGAGATAGTGACCTGAACCAAAGTCCAGCGCTTAACCAACTGAGCCACCAGGCCCAGTCTTAAGACCTTCACCTCACTCAAGAAGATATGCAGGTGGGATGGACGCATATGCAGAGATGTTCAACATGATATATGCCATTAGGGAATTGCAAATTTAAACCATAAGATACCACTACATACCTGTTAGAATGACCCAAATCCAAAACACTGACAACACCAAATGCTAGGGAGGATATGGAGTAATAGGAACTCTTATTCATTGCTGGTGGGAATGCAAATTTGTACAGAACCTTGGCAGTCCATTTGTGTGTTTGTTGTAAAACTAAACAGCTCTTACCGTATGATGCACTAATCATACTCTTGGGTATTTACCCAAGTGAGTTGAAAACTCATGTCCACACAAAACCCTTCATGCAGATGTTTGCAGCAGCGTTATTCATGATTGCCAAAACTTAGAAGCAACAAGATGCCCTTTAGTAGGTGAGCAGGTGACCTGTAGTGTAGACAATGGACAGTATTACTCAGCGCTAAAAAGAATGAGCTATCAAGCCATGAAAAGACATAGAGGAGACTTAAATGAAAGAAGTCAGTATGAGAAAGCTACATACGGTATGTTCCAACTATATGAGATTCTGAAAAGGACAAAAGTATGGAGACAGTAACGGGTTCACTTCTTGCCAGGGGTTAGGGAGGAGGGTGAGGTGAATAGGCAGGGTGTAGAAGATCTTTAGGACAGTGAAACTATTCTGTATGATCTTACAGTGATGGAGACATGTCATTATACATTCGTCAAAATCCATAAAATACACAATACCACAAGTGAACCCTAATGTAAACTAGGGGCTTTGAGTGATAATGATGTATTAGTGTAGGTTCATGTGTTGTAACGAATGTACCACTGTGGTGGGGGAAGTCGATGGTGGGGGAGTTTGTGCGTACGTGGGGACAGGGGATGTAATGGATTTGTCTGCTCTATTTTGCTGTATGCCGAAACTGCTCTAAGAAGGAAAGCTTATGAGTTAAAAAGCGAAAAGACTTGATTGTCTGCCTAGTGAAAAAGCTAGTTACCAGTAGAGTTGATAAAAGGTAGACTCATTTTCTGCTTCCAGCACAATGATAAAGTAGACACTGAAAGACCCCTTCGTTGAACTACAACTAAATTCAGAGCAAATTACAACAAACGTGATTGCGATGCTTTTAACTGAAGGAGACCTCAAAGGGAAAAACAAAACAAAACAAAACAAAACGGAAAAAAAAAAACAGAAAAGAAAAACAAAATATAGAGAACTGAATCCTGTGGAGCAGGAGTAATATAATACAGGGTGACCCTGAGAATCAGTGTCCTCAGCTCTGCAATTGGTGACAGAGCCATGGGCCCCAGTAAGGTGAAGTTGCTACCCTGAGAGCCTGGCACGAAGCCGGTGACATATGGAGGGGCTAATTGGTCCCCTGTGGTAGTGCACTCTGGCAACCAATAGAAGCCAATATACCTGTATTTTGGCCTTTCAGATTTTTGTTAGCTAAGTTTGACACAAATGTAATCTCATAATCAAAAATCACCCAGTATGCTGGGAAACAGGCTACCCATTGCTGAGGATAAGCGGAAGCAATTATAAAACGTGGAGCCATCCAAGTCACCTCCGGTGTAGGAAATATGAGGCACAGAATAGAGAATAACTAGGTATGAAATATTTACACGCATAGAAATGGAGTTGAAAATAAGCAATGAACAAGGAACCATCAAGTAGGGCTAGGCCAATTTGAAGGAGAACCAGTAAGAGCTGTTAAAAATGAAAAATACAGTTGTTGTGTTTAAAGCCCAGTGCTTGCGATAAAGAACAGATTAGACATTGCTGCCAATAAGATTCACGGGTTAGAAGAAATTAACCAAAATGGAACACAGTAAGACAGAGAAGAGTTGAACAAAATGATTAGTGACATTGATTTAATGAATGTATATAAATCTCTAAACGTAATAATCAGCAAGTCTCAAATATTTTAAAGAATTTGCATCATACAGCCCATATTCTCTGACCATATACCATTAGTTTAAAAATCAAAAATAACAGTATACATTAAAATGTCAAAAAATACAAATGAAAATGTAAATCTGTGTAACTTAGGTATCAAAAATGTAACGTTCAAAAAAGGATGAAAACTACATGTATAGTGATTTAAAAGGCAATGCAGTATCACTAGAAAAAAAACTTACGGCAACAAATTTTAAGCAGATAAAATGGGCAGAATTCTTGGAAAATAGAATTTACAAACACTGATTCAAGGAGTAATAGAAAACCGTAATGGTCCTTAACCATTGAATAAATTGAGTCAATAGGTGAAAATTGCACCACAAAAAAACACCATACCAACAGGGTTGTATATGTAAATTCTGCCTTTCATGAACTAGATTAATCCAATTTTATACAGACTTTTTTACAGAGAACAGAAAAAAAGAAAATACTACTCAAATTGTTCTAGGGCACTATCATGTTGTTACCAAAAACATTTAAGGAAGAAGATGGAAAACTCTAGAACAATCTCACTTACGGGCATGTATGTAAAAGTCCTAAACAGGATATTAAAACAACCTGATCTACCAATCAATAAAAAAGGTCAAGTTTAGTTGATCCCGTGTATACAAGGACACTTTTGTATTAGAAATTCTATCATAGGGACACTTGGGTGGCTCAGTCGGTTAAGCGGTTAACCCCACTTCAGTTCGGGTTATGATCGCAAGGTCCTTGGGTTCGAGCCCCACATCGGGCTCTGTGCTGACAGCTCAGAGCCTGGAGCCTGCTTTGGATTCTGTGTCTGCCTCTATCTCTGCTACCCGCCCCCACCCCCACTCACACTCTGTCTCTCTGTGTCTCTCAAAACTGAGTAAACATTAAAAATTTTTAAAAAAGAAATTCTATCGTAAAATTCACCACACTAAAATTTTAACTTTTTTAAATGTTTATTTTTTTTTTCAACGTTTTTTTTTTTTTTTTTAATTTATTTTTGGGACAGAGAGAGACAGAGCATGAACGGGGGAGGGGCAGAGAGAGAGGGAGACACAGAATCGGAAACAGGCTCCAGGCTCTGAGCCATCAGCCCAGAGCCTGACGCGGGGCTCAAACTCACGGACCGCGAGATCGTGACCTGGCTGAAGTCGGACGCTTAACCGACTGCGCCACCCAGGCGCCCCTAAGTGTTTATTTTTGAGAGAGACAGAGACAGAGTGCAAGCAGGAGAGGGGCAGAGAGAGAGGCAGACACAGAATCCGGATCGCGGTTCAGGCTCTGAGCTGGCAGCACAGAGCCTGAGATGCAGCTCAGACTCACAAACTGCAAAATCATGACCTGAGCTGAAGTTGGACACTTAACGGACTGAGCCACCCGGGTGCCCCACCACACTAAAATTTTAAAAAGGAAAAACATTTTTGTTTGATCTAAATAGATGCGAAAAGTGGATTTGATAGAATTAAAATGCGCTTACGATAAGATTTTTGGCAAACTGGTAACAATATCTGTATTAGTTTCTTATGGCTACTATAATACCATTACCACAGACTTGATGACATAAACTACAGAAATTTATTTTCTCATAGTTCTGGAGAATAGAAATCAAAATGTCAGCAAGGACCCATTCCCTTTAGAGGCTCTGTGGGATAATACATTCCTTGTCACTTCCAGTTTCTGGTGGCTCTTAGCCTTCCTTGGCTTGTGGCCACATCATTCTAATCTCCGTCTCTGTGGTCACATTGACTTCTTCTGGTCTATGGTCAAATATCCTTCTGCCTCCCTCCTATAAGGAGGCATTTTAGGGACTGCATTTAGGGACATTCTGGATAATCCAGGATAATCTCCCGAAATGCTTAATTTAGTCACATCTGCAAAGTTTGTCTTCCTCCTTTGTTACTTCGTTCCTTTCTTCCTTTTTTATTTGCTACATAAAGTAACATTTACAGGTACCAGGGATTAGGATTGAGTATCTTTGAGAAGGGGCGATTATTCAGCCTAGCACAGTATGAGACTTCCTTGACTTGATAAAAAATCTACCAAAAGCCTACAATAAGGATTATTCTGTTTCATAAAACAGAACACACATTGCTTTAGAATCAGAGTCCATTATGGTATGAACAAATGAATTAAAAAATGGATGGAGGGATATTCCCATTACTAAATGTATAAGGAATAATGGAATCATTATTTGGCAAATAGTACAGAAATAGTTGTTTCAGGCAAGAATCACTAATGGATGCTAAATTCAGTGAGTGAAACTATGATGAGAAACAGGGTATCAATGTCGTCTCAAAGTATTCCCCTTCAAAATATTTATGATGAAAGGAAAAAATTAGTAACTTTACAGTAGAGAAACCTGGCATGTAGGAACCAAATGATCTCAGTTAACATTACCATTAATGAGACAAATCAATATTATATGCCTCTGATGTATTGTACTAAGAAGACACAATAACATTAATGTGATATTCTTTCAAAAAATGTCTAAGAGGGATTTGATCATGAGGAAACACCAGGCAAACTAAAATTGGGGGACATTTCACAAAATAATTGCTAGTACTGGTCAAAAGGTCACGAAAAACCAAAGACGAAGAAGAAGAGGAAGAGGATGAAGAGAAAGAAGAGGAAGAAGGTTGAGAAAGAAGAAGGAGGAGAGGGAAGGAAGGAAGGAAGGAAGGAAGGAAGGAAGGAAGGAAGGAAGAGAGAAAGAAGAAAAGAAGACAAACAAAACCCAACCTGAGGGACTAAGGAGACTTGAAACCTAAATACATACAATGCATGACCTTTTATTGGATCTAGGACCCTAAAAAGCTTATTAGGTGACAAATGGAAAATTTTAATAAAATCTGTAGAATAGGAAATGGTTTATATCAATATTAATTTTCTGGCCTTAATGAGTTCATGGTGATTATGTTAGATGTTAATAATTTGAAGGCTACATAAAGGGTACGCAGAAATTCTTTGTACTATATAACAGCTTTATTGAGGATACACTTCACATACTGCAGAATTTACCCATTTAAAATGTTCAGATCTGTGGTTTTTAGGATATTACCACTATTTAATTTCAGAACATTTTCGTCATGTCCCAAAAAAATCCCTTATCTTTTAGCAGTAACGCCCACATTGTCCCTCTCTTCAGCTCCCAGCAACTATTACTCTACCCTTTCTATGGATTCGCCTATTTTAGACATTGTTCTATAAATGGAAGCCCGTAACATGTGGCCTTTTGTGACTGGCCTCATTCACTTAGCATAATACTTTCAGGTTCATCCACGTAGCTTGTGTCAGTATTTCATTCATTTTTATTGCCAAATAATATTCCGTTGCATGGATATGCCCCATTTAATTCATCCATTCATCAGTTGTTCCCACTTTTTGATTATTATGACTAATGCTGCTATGAGCATTCATGTGCAAGTTTTTGTGTGGACATGTGTTTTCAATTCTCTCTCAATTCTCTTGGCCATATCCATAGGAATGGAATTTCTGGGTCATATGGTAACTCTACATCTAACATTTTGAAGAACTGCCAAACTTTCCAAAGTGGCTGCGCCATTTTGCAATTTCCCCAGCAATGGATGAGAGTTTGAATTTCTCCACATCTTTGTCAACACTTTGACATTTTGAGTATGAACTATCCCTTTGTGGTTTTGACTGCCGTGTCTCTAATGACTAATGATGTTGAACATCTTTCCATGTGCTTTTCATTGTTCATTTTTGTAAATTCTTGGGAGAAATGTCTCTTCAAGTCCTTTACCCATTTATTAATTCAGTTATTTGCCTTTTTATTGTTGAGTTGTGGGAGTTCTTGAAGTATTCTGAATATTAATTAGTCCTTCATCCAGTATAGGATTTGGAAATATTGTCTCCCATTCTGTGGACTGTATTTTCATTTTCTTGGTGGTGTCCATTGAAGCCCCAAAGTTTTCAATTCTGATGAAGTCCAATTTGTCTCTGTTTTCTTTTGTCACTTAATGCTTTTGCTAGTATATCTAAGAAACCAGTGCCTAACTCGAGGTAACAAAGATTTATTCCTATGTTTTCTTTTGGGTTTTATAGTTTTGGCTATTTTTTGTCATTAAAGGAAATTAATAAACCACAGATGAATGCAACAACATAAGGACTCGTAGCTATGGAAGAATACATACAGAACGAACCACGAACACAAGCCAAAATAAATAATATGTTATTTGGAGATACGTATATATGTAGCAAAACTTTTTTCAAAAGTAAGGAAATTCTAAACCTCAACTTCAGGACAGTGGTTCTCTCTGGGGGGTAGACAGAGGGTTGGCACAGAGAAGTGCTCTGGGTATATTCAGTGGTATTGGTAACATACCAGTTCTTAGGATGGCTGGTGCATTTGTGGATGTCTGTTTATTATTACGCTTCCTCACCTCAGATACAGTATAATATATTCTTTTATATATATATATATATATATATATATATATATATATGGTATTCATAATAAAATTTTGAAGGAGCCAGACTGTGATTAGTGCTTTGCAGAGGTTTAATTGACCATGTTTTGAGCATGTGGACTGCTTAGTATGGCCATGCCTTTAAACTCCTTCAGCATATGACAGAGATTTGCAAGACATTATCGTGGAGGCAAAGACAGACACCCATCTACTCGCAGAGACTTCCATCACTTTTCCTCACGGGTAGACATTGGTGACATAATCTGAAATAGCAGGTCATCAAAATAATCTTTTCCCACCTGGCCCTATAGGCCTATTGGTGGGCAACAAATTTACCTTACAAATCATATTCTAGTCCAGCTCCCTGATAGTGGTATCCAGGTGTGTTCAGTGTCAGAATTTAAATTTTCCCTTTCACTTCCAAAGCTGTAAAATTCTATTTATCTCATCGACAATAAGCATAATAAGGGCAGTCATCTTACCTTATTGTTCACCACTCTATACAAGACCTAGCACTGTGTCTGACATATACCGGGCACTCAGTAAACTTTGATGATGAAAGAATTGTCATGGGAAAAAGGCAGTAAGGTCAAAAGGCTTGGCAGAGAGTAGATGTTGCTTCATACATTTTACTTCCTTTAATTTGCCCTTCTCTTACCATTGTGAAACTGCACTTCCTTGTTGGTTATGGGGTACATCGCTCCTTTTGCTTTAGAAGCACCTGGGGAGGCTTGGGGTGCCTGGGTGGCTCAGTCGGTTGAGCGTCCGACTTCGGCTCAAGTCATGATCTCACGGTTCATGAGTTCGAGCCCCGCGTCGGGCTCTGTGCTGACAGCTCAGGGCCTGGAGCCTGCTTGGGATTCTGTGTCTGCTTCTCTCTCCGCTCCTCCCCTGCTCACACTCTGTCTCTCTCTCAAAAATAAATAAATATTTTAAAAAAAGAAACACCTGGGGAGCCTCAAACAAAACAAAACAAAAACCCTAATCATGGCCCACTCCACCAAATGTTCTGATTTAGTTGCCTAGTATAGCAACTACCACATAGGGTGCAATAAACTTGGAAGGAAAGGCAGGAAAAAGGACAAAATCACAGAAACAAGACAGGTGGTTTGTTCATTTATATCATAATAGGTCTTTACAATGAGCTCCTGTTTGATTTTAGTAACTGCAGATAATTCACCAGTCTGATTGCCATTGATTATATTATGTGTATTATGTTCCTTCCTCTTTAAGCAGAATCACACACACACACACACACACACACATATACTTTCATACATTGATTATAAGATGTATCTTGATTTTTAAACGAATAAAATGTGGTAGGGTGTGGAGGGTATCTCTAGAATCTAGGAAATGCAGCCCGTACTCCATAAGAGCTATTGGCTCTGAATACCTTGCTCTTTGTAGAACCCTGTGCCCTGGTCCCTAGGCCTTTCTGATAAAGAAATTACACTGTTCTTGTGATGATTCTTTAAAAATCTGAATATGTTTGGGGCGCCTGAGTGGCTCAGTCTGTTAAGCGTCCGACTTCAGGTCGTGATCTCACAGTCCTTGAGTTCGAGTCCCGCGTCGGGCTCTGTGCTGACAGCTCGGAGACTGGGGCCTGCTTCAGATTCTGTGTCTCCCTCTCTCTCTCTGACCCTCCCCTGTTCATGCTCTGTCTCTCTCTGTCTCAAAAATAAATAAAAACATTAAAAAATATTTTTTTATTTTTTTAATAATTTTTTTTAACGTTTATTTATTTTTGAGACAGAGAGAGACAGAGCATGAACGGGGGAGGGTCAGAGAGAGAGAGGGAGACACAGAATCTGAAACAGGCCCCAGGCTCCGAGCTGTCAGCACAGAGCCCGATGCGGGGCTTGAACTCACGAACAGCGAGATCACGACCTGAGCCGAAGTTGGACGCTTAACCGACTGAGCCACCCAGGAGCCCCCCAAAAATATTTTTTTTTAAAGAAAAATCTGAATATGTTTTTAACCTCCCTTTCTCTGTCTGGTTATAGTTCTTGCCTTCCACAAAATATATAAGCTATATTTTCAAAGACTAAATGTGCACAAGAGAGAGAATGCAAGGGGGCGTGTGTGTGTGGCAGTGGGGGCAGGGGTGGATTTCCTGTGTGAAACCATTATTTCAATGAACGGGAGTTCCAGCTCTAAGGGTCATTTGGATCCAAATCAAAGCAGTGACCTTGGATTTGAAGTTGCTTCTGTTGCTAAATTGGAAGACCACTGCAGTTTCAAGAGGTACATCTCCAAATGCCACTTCTTACCTCCACATGCTTGTATTTTTAAAGGTTAAATTGCCCTGGGGTAGGGCTCAGTTTGCTGTGTTTGAAAGTTCATCTTGTCAGGAAATTGTAAATATAAAGTTACATTTCCCTGTCATTTATCATTCTGCAGCTCATTAAATTTCAACTAATTGCATCTTCAGAATTCAGGACCTTAATGTTTCTCAGCTTTACCACCAGATGAAAAAGCTTAACACCCAGGTCATTAGAGTTCTATTAACTTATCCTAGGCTATCAAAAGATCTTCGTTTAGAAATGGGCAGGTCCTGATTAGTGAATGTGAGTTAGAAATTTGAAAGGGAGATATTTCTAGCAAATCTAACTCATTTTAGTGGTCATTCTAATTGCTTGTGACATTTTCCTTAATGACATCTTCTGATGGCAAAATGGCTATGGCAACAGTGGCCAGGAAACTAGATTTGATAAATGTCTAGCATCCAAGAAAACTTTAACACTTAAATGGGTCTGATTCTTCAACTTCTTAGTTGGACTCTAAGCTTCCACAAAGCATGATGGGAAAAGTCAGCCTTTGTTGACTGTAAGCTGCTGTGATCACTTTTCTTCCAAACCCTTTGAAGACAATGAAGGGATACCAGCACCCGTTCTATGAAAAGCTTCCGGAAGGAGGGAGTAGCTCCCAGTGAAATACAACTAAAGAGAGGGAAGCTAATCCTGGGACATTTGTTTTATGTAATCGTAGCCTAGAGACAAGCAACCACCACTTTACAGACAAATAAAAATAGCATACATTTGAAAATCAATTTATACTGCAGAGTTCATTATGTATTCATTTTTCCTGTTTCAGTTATAATCCAAGTGCAGGAGTAGTACTAATGTTTTTATGAGCCGAACTTCTTCTGGGCTCCTTTAATTTTTAAGCATTTCAATGAATAAAAGGGAAAGAGAATACTCATAAATTATGAAACAGACTTTGATTTCACCCAAACTTGTCATGCTTTTGATGCCTTTTCTTGTTTGTCGTTTAAATTTATGTTGGGACCAGGGGCGCCTTGGTGGCTTAGTCAGTTAAGCGTCCGACCTCGGCTCAGGTCATGATCTCATGGTTCGTGGGTTTAAGCCCCGGCTCACAGCCTGGAGCCTGCTTCAGATTCTGTGTCTCCTTCTTTCTCTGTCCCTCCCCTGCTCACACTCTGTTTCTCTCTCTCTCAAAAATAAATGAACATTAAAAAATTAAATTTATGTTGGGATGAAATGTTTAAATGACAACCAACACATATTTTTATTTTCTTACTTCTTTAAGTTGTGTGAAAATACATGCCACGTAAATTGGTTTGTTTTCCATTGCTTTGCCTGGTAAGCACCGTAATCATGTTGCAAGGGCTTTATTTTGTTGTGTGAAGGTACCTCATGCTCAAAACATTACAAGGTACATTTGTGATTTATGGCGATAGGAAAAGTAGAATTTAATCTGGAGTTACCCAAATACGGCAGGGGGAGGGTGGTATGAGGAGAAAGATAATAAATGACGATACCATTTGCTAGGTAGGCTCCAGGGATCTAAAAATCAATAAGCAAAGAAATGCATATTTAAATCCAGTTGCCAGGAAATCCAACTGCTGTGACATAAAGGCAATTATATCAGTTGACTTTACTTTGAAAAGATAAACAGGGAAAGAGTGAGGAGAGTAGTCCTTTCTGGATACAGTGAGGAGTATCTCTTGTGCAATAAATGTCACCACACGGCAGTAGCTTCCCCATCTGTAGTCCTCACTCATGCCATAGTATAATAGGAAAACATGCAAAAACAATGACAGAAATGCTGTAAAACACCGGACCATCGGAAACCGGTATGGGAGGAAAATAGGAAAGCTTTAGTTTGTTTTTTTTTTTTAATTTTAAAAAAAGGAAATAAAAAAAAAATAAGCTCTGCTAATGTTTAGTAGGTGGATTGGCACTGGGCACTTATGTGGTCTGTATGTTAGAGAGTCACCTAGCAGCTGTGACGGAGCCAGAATACAGAGCCAGTGTTTTGGTTTTTCTAACCTTCGCCATCATCACTTGAGCCCATTTGCCTCCAGGATCTGACTCCGGGTTTAGTGCTTTTTCCACGTGAGTTTCCTCTTCTGCCATCAGAATGTGACTTAATTCAGTGGCAGTGGACCTTGTCTATTGGTTCAAAAGGGGAGGCAGTGTTCGCGCCCTTCCTGCGGCCTGAGGAAACCATATTCGCAGCCTCTGGGAATTAGACTTATAGGAGTGGCTTTTCTGGCTCTTTGGATGAGTGCCTACTTACTCTTGTCCTCTTCTGATATGAAGGCAAAGTAATCCTCATTTGCAGGGAACTGGAACTTTCTCAGGCTGGAAGGGAAGTTTGTGCTGGGAGAAGAGAATGTGGACGGGTTGACGCGTGTCAAAGGCCAGCCGGAATCCGAAGTGGACCGCACTTTGCTGAGTGTTCTACTCACGGGGTAGTGGAGGGCCTGCCTTGCCACTGTCCATATTCCCTTTGGGAGTGTCTGAGCACTTCTGAACTGATGCCCGTTAAGGTCATTTGGTACTTCTCCTGTGACAAGACCACCCTGCTTTCTGTTAGTCTTTGGGATAGCTTCAGCAGGAGGTCATTTCTCTGCCCTGCCCAGGCAGAAGAGAGAGCAGGCAACGGTGACATTGCACGGTGGCAGGGGCTCCGCTTCCCTGTTTTGTCCTCTCGAAGACCTTGGTGGACCCACTCAATTTTGTGGCAGTGCTATTTGCTTTTGAACTTGAGTGACCGCGATGTGGAAGAGCCGGGAGCTGGAAGGGGACTCGAACGTGTCCTGTAGCTCCTGTCTTCCTGTAAAAACTGAGGCTGTAGGAACGACTTCTACTCTCGCCCATGAACTCTTTTCCAGTTTCCTTAGTCCTGCTCAATGAACTGCTGATTGCTCCTCTAAGAGTGGCTGTCCTTGGAAGTTGTGCCTGTCATTTGGCAACTGTTGACAAAGGGACAGATTTTCTTCGCAGGGTATGCCAAACCCAAGGTATAATGGCGTCTGTCCAATAGAAATATAACGCAAGCCACATATGTAATCTTAAATTTTTCGAGAAGAAACATTAAAAATACATAAAGACATAGGTGAAATTAATTTTAATAACATTTCTTTAACCCAATATACCCAAAATGTTATCAACACGCAATCAATATTAAGAAATTATTGAGAGAGGCGCCTGAGTGGCTCAGTCGGTTAAGCCTCCGACTCTTGATTTCAACTCGGGTCACGATCTCATAGTTTGTGAGCTCGAGCCCTGCATTAAGCTCTGTGCTGACAGAGGGAGCCTGCTTGGGATTTTCTCTCTTCCCCTTTCTCTGCCCCTCCCCAGCTTGCATATGTGCTTGCTCGCACATGATCTCTCCCGAAATAAATAAATAAACATTAAAAAAGAAATTATTGAGATATTTTACATTCTTTTCTTTGTACCAAGCCATCACAGTTCCAGTGTGTATCTTAGACTTATAGCACATCTCAATTTAGACTAGCCATGTTTCAGCCACATGTAGCTGGTTGCCACTGTATTGATTAGTGTAGGTCAATATCTGTGGACTTAATTATTATAAATTATAGCATTTTTTATTTGTTCCATGGGGCTGTTTCTTGTTGCTTGGGTTGAGTGCAAATGTGTACTCATTAATGAAGTCCGTTTAATAATGGGGAAAGAGGAAAGATTTGGCCCCTTGGCCTACCTTTCAGTAGAATAATAACATTGGCAAGCATGAGACAGTCTTTGGAGATGACCCTTGGTGTGATCTTGAAGCTGACATTCTGATGACCAGGAGGACAATTCCTCTCTCGAGAGGCTTGTCTGGGGGAATGGACAGTCCTGCTCCGGGAGCAATTTCAGTTTGTTAATCCAGTTATTGTAATGAGGGTCAGAGACGACTCTTAAGAGGTTAGGAAATCAGGAAAAGACTCCGAGAGCAGACCCTGAAGAAGAAGCCGAGTAAAGAATCCCCTCAAGTGGGCCCCCATGACTTTTCTATTCAAACTGGAGGAAATGCATTATTCTGGGTCATTATTAGAAGTAATTTTAAGTGTGCTATTCTAGGTAGTTAAATTTTCTTTCAGAGAGCTCAGGGTCGCGGTGATGGCTTGCTGGATCCTTTTCAAGTTGGCTTTGCTTTCTTGTTCCCCTCGCAAAGCAACTGAATTATTTAGTTAAGTTGCAAGAAAGCAGAAATCATTTTCTTTGGCCAAAAGACATTATTTGTATAATCACCGGACACTCACTCAAACTTGTTTCTCCCCTTTCGTTTTTCTTTACTCGTCTTGGCAAAACCAGCTGGTAGGGGAATGGCGGGCACATGGGGGTGTTTATTCTAAGTTCATTTCCCCCTCTGTCTTTGTCTTCCCTTTTCCTTAAACCTGGAAGCAAATTACATCCCTTTTGAAGAACAGCTTGGTTGCAGAAGTGACTACTGTTTCATTCAATCGTTGCACAATTTTCCACCAGTCCTCTCTAGGCAGGCCCTGGGGATGCAGGCTTCCTGAGCATGGCAGTCCTATATCCCCACAGAATCCCCAGGAGAAGTAGGGCCAAAAGCACAAGCGGTGGGTAGGTAGGGTTGAGGCATTGTCCACGAAAGGATAACAACTCTGCCTCCAGTCGGGAACATTTCTTGAACGTTACACTCTGCAGCTGAAATTTAGTTTTTCCTTTGCAGTTGAGTTTTTGGGAAACCCTCGGGAATTACCCTGGGTCGAAGTGGATATTAGTGAAGTTAATTCTCTTCTGTTCAGGAGAAAGGCACTGGTGGGTCATGTTAATTGCTTCAGGCAGAAAAGAACTCCCAGCTACATTGGAGTTTGTAATAGAAAAATGATAAGTAAGGCGGCCAGGAGAGGAAGTGTGGAGGGCTGCTTTGTAGAAGTTTCATTGATTTAGCATCTGTAGGGAAAGCTTCTCTTAAAAAAATTTTTTTTTTTATTAGTGAACAGGAGAACATTCAAAACTAAGACAGATAGCGGCCAACTGGGAATGCTGTGCAGCCTGGAATAGCTTAGGCTGCTGTTCAATCATTTCCCCAAACAGGAAACCACAAAATGTTAGAGATTAAGGTCACTAGATCATTGGGAAAAGAGCATAACTTTGTCTGCAAAGTATTATGATGGATTGTAAATGGGCCAAAATATAAGCATAAATCTTTCGTCTAAAAATGCAACAATAAAAATCCAGCCTTCTCGCAAAGCACAGTTTGCTTTCCTGTCATACTTCTGCCCCTTCGGCAGCATTTCAGAAATTGTCCTAATAAGTGGAGGAACAAAGTGGGGGAAACAGAGAGAAAACCTTTGTGTTCTCTGTGGGTGACATGTGTGTTTCGGTTTGGGTTTTTAAAAAAGAAGCTATCGTTTAGATCAGTAAGTGGCCCTCACGTGATTTATTTTCAGTCTTGCGCTTTTCTACCGGTGACAATGAAAATATATCAAAATCACATTCATATACATTTCTTCCCCAAATCTCTTCTTTCAAGTGTTCAGTTGTATAGCCACCATGAAAAAGCACAGATGTCTTTTTCCACCTGTGAGTATCACATGGGACCTCCCAACTTGAAGTCAAAATCTGATTTCAGAAGGCATGGGGTCTTTTTACTGGACTCTGCAGGTAAACTGGTCTGCAGCTATCTTCGGCTAACAGTTGGTTGCTTTTTATCTGCCTGGAAAATATTTACCCTTCAGGAGTATAGACTGTGTAAAATAAGGTTAATTATCTGATTCTGTTCGTCAGATCTTTACAAAGGAGGGGTTTTCTTGCTGAGAGACTTAAATCCATGAAAAAGAAACTGATTTAGGGGTGCCTGGGTGGCTCTGTCAGTTAAGCATCTGACTTCGGCTCAGGTCATGATCTCGTGGTTCACAGTTCAAGCCCCGCGTCGGGAGCTCAGAGTCTGGATCCCGCTTTGGATTCTGTGTCTCCCTCTCTCTGTTCCTCCCCTGCTTACACCCTGTCTTGCTCTCTCTGTCTCAAAAATAATAAATAAAGAATTTAAAAAAAAACCTGATTTATATACATCCAGAACCTTGAAAGGTTTATGGTTTGAAGTGTTGAAATGACTAGACTTTAAAAGATTTTTAAGTGCAACTGACTTTTTTGTTGACCCCTCTTTTTTTTTTATTTTTTTTTTAACGTTTATTCATTTTTGAGACACAGAGAGAGACAGAGCAGGAGCAGGAAAGGGGCAGAGAGAGAGGGAGACACAGAATCCAAAGCAGGCTCCCGGCTCCGAGCCGTCAGCACAGAGCCGTCAGCACAGAGCCCGACGTGGGGCTCGAACTCACGAACCGTGAGATCATGACCTGAGCCGAAGTGGGACGCTCAACCAACTGAGCCACCCAGGCGCCTCTGTTGACCCCTCTTTTAAGGAAAACTTAGACATGAAAGAGTAAACTTGCCTCTCCTCTTCTAATTATTCGCTGGTTTTTAGAAAGCTAAAAAATATGGAGCATTAGGAGGAGAGGGTGTCACATCTTTTGTTACCTGTTCCCTGGGTGTCTCGTCCTCAGGCTCCCCACAAATATTTCCTATCGAATAAGTGGAGATTTCACGTGAGCAGATTCAACAAGCCAACAAACAAAACACACTCATGTATAAGTGAGCGTGCATTCTTTCCTCCAACTCAGACAAAAGGTCACTTCCCTTCCATTTTCAATGGAAGTGAAACTCAGCTGCCCGTGAATCCTGGAAGGGAAGGAAATAAATGAAGAGAGTTGGATCGAGACCTACTGATCTTTCTTTTTTACCGATGACAAAGACACAGATACAGAAAAATATTTTTCTCTTCTAAGAAAAACAGTGGCATAAGCGTTGAATAGATGACAGGTACTCTTGCACCCTTGCGGGGGGGTGGGCGTGGGGGGACACTGAGGAAGGGGTGGATACAGTGTTAGCTCGTTGTGGGTGAGTGGAAATACAGGCACGGCCTGGCCAGATCTCCCAGTAATTAGACGCCGGCATCTAATTGCAACACTGTGTAGACTACGCGAGTGTTTATCTGCAAGCTGAATGCCGACTTCAGGCAGCCCACTTAAAAGTTATGCGCTCCGCTATAGAAACTTAACTTTTCAGGTTAATTTTTGAACGGGAGTGACAACAACATTGCTAAAGCGCTGCTCTTCAGGCTACAGGATACTTTTTGCATCTCACATCCCATCTGACCCTCCCAGCGATCCTAGAACATAAATATTCCCCTTCACAGAGGAGAAAATTAAGGCTCGGAGTGGGTCAATGACATACCCAAGGTTGCTTCTTTTGCCCAGGCCTTGGGAGGCTGCGCTGGGGCTGGAGCTCGAGCCTTCTGTCTGCATGCATCCTACTACTTTTTATACGCCCCTGCTGTTTGTTTTGTTAAACTGATGACCTAGGGCGGTTGTATTAGAATTTTAACTCTTACATCCTAAACCCTGATTGTAATCCACAGATAATGTCTCACTTGGAAACTGTGGAGCTCTTTGACTAGCTATGTGGAGCTATTCAAATGTGGTGATAATAATAATTAGCTTAATTGAATATTTACTGTGTGCCCAGAATGCAGGGAGCTTTACTTGCATTACGTTATGTAATTCTCCCAGTGACCCTCTGTCATGTATGTTTCTCTTCCACCCATTTTATAGATGAGGAGATGGAACTCTAGATGGATTGAGTCACTTAAGACGATCTTGCTAGTAAGAGGCAGAGTTAGGATTTCAAACCTGGCCACGGAGCCTGTGCTCTTAACTATAAACATGCATCCTTCATTCCTTGCTTATCTTTAGGTTTGCTTCCTGCCTGTGGAATTACAAATATAGGATAAACTACCTATTCAACGTGCTCCTTTGGGGGCAGTGATTTAGACAGTGAGGCAGTACAGAAGAGGGCTAAGAAGCACACATTTGGGACTCAAGCAGATCTGAACTTGAGGCTCTGTCCCCAGTTTGCCTCCTCTCCCTGTACCTCTGTCTCCTTGTCCCTAAAATGGGATAAATAACATCGGCCTTCTGGGGGTGCTGTGAAATCATGGATGCAAAATGCTTAGCACAGCTTCCCCAACATAAGAGGAATGAGAAAGTTCTACTCTGATTCCAAACTGTCCGTTTAAAAGCTATGCTCTTTACCATACTTTTCTAGCCATGAATTATGGGCAAATTCCTTGCCGTCTTGAACCCTATGCTTCAAAACTGAAACTCCTTTTAAAAGAGTAATTTATAAACTCATGGCTCCGACTACCAAAAAAAGACTGCTGAGGTATCGTGGCCAATGTGTGTAAAATTAATAGTGAAAGGCATGTTATTTCAGGCGTTTGAATAGATGGAGTTCAGGTTTATCCCAGCTGGACTTCCTCCTACTGTAGGCCTTTTCTGGAAGGGTGAGATTGGCAACTAAGTGTTTGACTCAGAAGGACCATACGCATATTCTGAAGGCTTATTTTAGAAGAAGTGCTTTATTGAGTCTTTTAAGTCCTTATCCGAGTATCAACCCCCCTGAAAAGGAGGAGGACCTCACACTCATTGAACTAATTTGTGTCAGGCACTGTGCTAGCAGCTCTGTGCACATTATCTCATTTACTCTCACTACCATGAGATGTAGGTCTTAACCATATTCATATCCAGAAAAGGGAATGAAACCCATGGAGGTTAAGCCACACGTCCAGGGGTTCCCAGTTATTGTATACTGGGGCATGGGGGGCACTGGTCCATTGGTGTATGTGTTTGGATTTCATGCTTTCAGCAACAGAAACAACTGTGCTTGCTTGAAGCATAAAAGAAATTAGTCAGATGACATGATAGGTCACAGAATTCCCAGAAAAAAAAAACTGATTGAAGCACTGGATTGAGACTAAGGAAAATTCTGGGGATCTAGGACGGAAAGCTAGTGGGCAGACTCATCAGAAGCCTATGTTACTCTGCCCACAATTCACATTTTATGAAAAGAGCATTTGAGTGCCTTAGCTTGGGTCACATGCTCATCCCTTGCGCAGAGGAGGCAGGATATTGTGATTGACAGCCTCCACCAAGGCTGGATCCATTGGGGGGTGTGGGAGTCCAGGAACCAGGGGAAGAGAGAGTGGACCTAGGCAGGCCAAAGCAACAGATGATCGATGTACAGCATTATAGAAAACCTTTAGAGAATGCAATTGACTCTTCCCAGGGTCAATACTTTTTCTGGGATGCCCAGCACTGAGCAAGGGCTATGGAGCCAGGAGAGTCTCGTTCTCAAGGAGCCCAAGCTCTGCCACAGCTGCTTCATCAGTGGTACTCCCTTCAACAGAAGTGAGACATCTGTTGCCAGCTGGATAACGTCCTTGCACACATCATTGTCCATGGAGCCAAAGTGAGAAATGACTGAGAGATGTCACCAGACTTGGACCAACAGACCAACGTGATTTCTGAACTAGAGACGTGAACTGTGTCTCACACTCAACCAACTCTCCCTTGCCAGAGGCTTTCGGTAGCACAAAACATTTAGCTACGGGGAGTCAGTAAATGCCTGTTGGTTTGAAGGAATTTGGCTCCTTTCTTAAGGAGTTCTGGGTAGAAGTTTGGAAGTCTGGGACCTCAGACATGTTCTGACCCCTCGCTGTGTCACAATTTCCTTAACAGTAAGGTGGAGGCAGACATTGTAATTCCTCTCGTCCTGACCTCAAGAAACAGCGTGAGAATAAAGTCATATGTATGTGAAAGCACTTTGGGAGGTAAAGAACATAATAAAAATGGTTTTCTCATCTCTGCCTTTGCCTCTACCAAACAAACAAACAAACAAACAAGATGCTTAAAATCGAAACCACCTTCTACCATTTCTTATAAATGCTTGAATTCTGGAATGGATTTTTTTTTTAATTTTTTTTAACGTTTATTTATTTTTGAGACAGAGAGAGACAGAACATGAACGGGGGAGGGGCAGAGAGAGAGGGAGACACAGAATCTGAAACGGGCTCCAGGCTCTGAGCTGTCAGCACAGAGCCCGACGCAGGGCTCGAACTCACAGATCGTGAGATCATGACCTCAGCCGAAGTCGGCCGCTTAACCGACTGAGCCACCCAGGCGCCCCTGGAATGGATTTTTAAGATCATCTACAAACAAACTAGTTATGCTGTTTGCCTAGTTGTCATAAAAAATTGAGATCTGGTACTATTTGGGTTAATACAAATTATTCCTTAATAAAGACCCATTTTTGCCACCCATGGTTCCCCAAACTTAGTGTTATTGTTTGTTTTACTATTTTTTAATTATAAAAACACCCTAATCACATTTTCAAAAACAGACCAAACCAAAACAACAGCAACAACAACAAAAAACCCACCTAGAAAACAGTCAAGTTAAAACAAATTACCCACACTGCAGCTACCTTAACTGTTGGTATTTTGATTTATTCTTTTCCCAAGCTTGAAGCATCTTTTAAATTTTTTTTAATGGTTATTTATTTTTGAGAGAGAGAGAGACAGAGTGCGAGCAGGGGAAGGGCAGAGAGAGAGGGAGACCCAGAATCCGAAGCAGGTTCCAGGCTCCGAGCTGTCTGCACAGAGCCCAACTCGGGGCTCGAACTCACGAACCGTGAGATCATGACCGGAGCCGAAGTCGGACGCTCGACCGACTGAGCCACCCGGAAGCCCCGATGAAGCATCTTTTAAGAAAAACAATGTCACAATCATAGAGTACAAAGAATCATAGTCTTCGCTGATGTTTTAATAAGAAGTATTTTTTCACGTCTTTGCAAAACCATCCATTTCACCGCGCTAACTGGTCAGACCTCGAGTAAAAGAAAAGAAAATTTTCCAAAGGGAGTGCCTTTGCCGTTGAAAGGAGGCTTCGCAGCTGTCCAGGAAGGAAAGCGAGGAAACAGGAAGGAAAGTGTTTAGGGGTGCTGCCTCACGTGTCACTGGAGGCCAGCTGCAGCCAGTGCTCCTCCTGTGCCTGGTTTTGTTACAGTCACTACTGAGAAGACAAGGGTAGCTGAAAGCCGCCTTCATTTCTGTCTCCTCCTCTCTGTCTTTAGATCTCGTTGCTTAAAATACCATCAAGCCTTGGGGAGAAGCTTGCCCCAGACTGTCCCAGGGTTAGCTTGAAAGCCCAGCGTCCTGGAAAACGCCTCAGGCCAGGGCAAACCCGGGGCTGTTGGTCACCCTAGAGGAAGGAGTGGAACAAATGTGTGCCAACGTGTGCCCTTGGGCTTCAGGACCACCCCCCCCCCCCTATGCTCCACGCTCACCCCTCCCCCAGCCTCTTGGCTTACTGGATCCTGGGATATCTCCCCACTCATCCAGCCCTAAAGGCAACTGAAATATTCCTGTCAGGGCTGATGAGAGTAAATGTGACATTTAGATAAAAATAAAATCTCCAGAATTCTTATATTTAATGCTGGCAGCCTTAAATGCCAGCTTTGAAATCACTTTGCTTGATCATTAATCTTTAATTTTTTTTTTTTTTGCATTTGACTTGTGTGCCCTTTAGAAGTTAAAAATGTTTTCCTTGCTTTAAAAAGAAGATTTCCATTGCCCACCCTCCCCCCGAAGTGGGCCTTCTCCCCATCGCATGCACAAAATTAGGCAGTTCAGCCCTTCACTGCCTCGTTCCAGAGAGTTAGTGCTCTCGTTTGTGTTGAGTCTTGAATAGCAAAGGGTACGGCTCAGGCATGGACTTCATTTCAATTCAGTCCAACAAACCTGTGCTCTAATGCTGTATAAATAAGCCTGTTTTTTTGCCGTGACCTGTGGATTTGCATCCCCGCAAGAGAACACATTCAAATCAATTTCAAAATACACTGATGATAGTGAGATAGCTACAAGAGACCCTCAGAAAGAGGCAGGTTTCATTTAGTAGCCACGGAGTGGAAACCAGCCAGATGCACTTGTGTATTTGCTAGTTAATCAGCATCTTTTCATTGAATTCTGGAAGAGGAACTACTTTATAGATAATTATCTTTGTTAATCAGGCCTTCCTAGGATGGTGGAGTATTTAAGCCTTGTTCCTTGGTACAGATCATGTGTAATTGCTTCCATACTGTTGGCAAGACAGCTGTAGGAGTTTTGCATGCACCGTAAGTACCCAAGGTCTTTGAGGCAATGTCTTTGTATAAACAACGCACATTTTTATGGCTATAGTTGAGTTGAGTTTTTTAAAGAGGCTTTAAATCGATCAGGAGTTTTCCCTTTGGGTTTCTGCTCAGGAGAGTGGAGGTGGTGGTGGTGACGGAGTAACATGAGAGGCCCAGGGCCCTTTCATCTTAGACTGAATCCTGGCCCACTGCTGCTTGAGGATTTGGAGTGTGTAAAAGTCCTGGGCTGTTTAATTATGTGCAAGCCTTTTAAGAAGCCTGCACCAGGAGGGCAGAGATGGAAACATATGCAGTGAAACATTTTCTATCCAATTTGAGGATTCGACCAAAGGTCTTCACTTGAGCAAAACCAGAACTTCCAAGTAGGTCAAAGGGTAGTGTGGAGTTGAGGAAAACCTCTTTGTTGGGAGTTGAGTGACAATGCCTTAGGAGCATTAAGGTCATGTTAGTTGCATAAAAACAACGTAAGAAGAGTGGAAAACAAAGGAGAAAATTACTCAGCTTTGTGCCACCTAAATTAACCAACCGTATTCCTTTTCTTTAAAGGTGCATGCCATATATGGAAATATGTATACCTATTTTATACGCTTATAATTGTGAAATATATTTGACTTTCAGCTTTCATACTTAACCGTGTGTGACAAGTATTGCTTATCACATTGCCACACGGTTCAGTGAAACATTTTAAATGGTTTTGCACTATCCGATAGAAAATCTGTACCGTAGTTTATGTAACCAGTCACTAATTATGGAACTTTTGGGCTGTGTTCAAGTTTTTCATTATAAGACGTGATAAACAGGGTGCTATATATATATATATATATATAGATATTTCTTTGGGCTTATTTTCATAGAATTCCTTTCACAATCTGGGGTTACGGGGACAGCGAGCCTCAACATGTTAAAATCTTTTTGTTAAAAATGGATCATTGCTTTCCTCAAGTGCGGTGCCATTTTTATGCTTCCTCGGCATTGGATAGTGTATGAATTCTTTTTCAAGCCAAATGAATATTAGTTTTGGAGAAAAGACAAGATCTTGATTCAGGGTTGGTTCTCCTATAATACCTACCAACTTATCACACACACACACACACACACAAATGTATTCTAGGAAAAAAAGACATTCCTCATTGTCGACAAGTGGCTATCATGTTGAAGAAAAGGAGGTCTTAGAAGTTGCATGGCAAACATTTGCCTCCAACGTGTAACAGATCTGAGACACCTGCGTCTATCTGTCCGCCTCAAAAAATCATAGTCACCCCTGTAAAGTCAATGTCAGAGGGGAGAACAATATGGATTCTCAGCCCCCGAGAGAATGCCCAGCTACTGAGAGAAGCCTTTGTGCAGATTCCTAGGAAGGTTCAAACTTTTGGAAGAATTGCAGTGGCTGAGACCAGGCTTGAGTTTATTTCAGGTTGTTGGGGTGTGTGGCCAACTGGAAGAAAATGACCCCGCTCCCCTGCTGGACTGGCCTCTCTCACATTACCTTTCTTCTCGTGCACACACTATCTATACGTAGATAGATTTGCTGCCTTCCCCTGCTGAATCCCGCATTTGCCCCCGGATCCGTTTCATTTCAGGTACTGATCTACAATGGCCAACTGGACATCATTGTGGCAGCCTCCCTGACAGAGCGCTCTTTGATGGCCATGAAGTGGAAAGGATCCCGGAAATACAAGCAGGCAGAAAGAAAAGTCTGGAAGATCTTTAAATCCGATAACGAAGTGGCCGGTTATGTGCGGCAAGTGGATGACTTCTGTCAGGTATGGAAACACTTTGGGACCTGTAAGCTGTGAGGAATGGGATGGGCGGATTAGAACTAAAGCCTGAGTACCAATAAGGCATGGCTGATCCTACACAGAGTCACGCAGTAGCCAAAGTGTGCCTTCTGCAGCCCTACTTTCCAGAGAGCAGGGTGGTATGAGTTCATTCAAGTACATAGTGCCTCATGCAAAACAAGAGGAAAGTGTAGACATTATTCAAGAGACAAGGTGACGATCAAAAAGACCATACTCAGCGCCGAAAGGCAAATCATTAATGAGAGATTTAGTCTATTTGGGAACAAAGGAGAGCTTGAACAAACAACCTGAGTTAGATTCAGCGTAATCTCCTCTGGCAATTCTGTGCTCACATTTGTGTCTTACACATGGAGCCCCAGGACAAAAATCTGTCTATCTGATGCCCCTAGCGTGACCTCCACTTTAGAGGTCAGATGTTGCTCCTGGTGAAGCCCATCTACTGTGCCTCTAGTTTGCAGGTCTCAGCTTCTCAAGGATCAGCAGGGCTCCTTTGGTGACTATGTGATGATTACACTATTTACCTCCAGAAAGTTTTTGGAGAAATTAAGAATGTCCCCTGTTAGCTTTTGTTTAGTCAAGAGAAGAAATTTAAATCTTCCAGACTTGATTTTTTTTTTTTTTTGAGAGAGAGAGATAGAGACAGCGTGAGTAGGGAAGGGGCAGATACAGAGGGAGATGGAGAATCCCAAACAGGCTCTACACTGTGAGCGCGGCACCCTACGTGGGGCTCGAACTCACTCACAAAACTGTGAGATCATGACCTGAGCCAAAACCGAGAGTCGGATGCTTAATGGACTAAGCCACCCAGGCACCCCTTCACAATTTTCTTCTAAAGTTTATGTATTTATTTTGAGAGAGAGAGAGAGAGAGTGTGTGTGCATGTGTGAGTGGGGGAGGGGAAGAGAGAGAGACTCCTAAGGCAGTTCCACGCTGTCAGCACAGAGCCCAACTCGGGACTGTATCTTACAAACTGCGAGATCATGACCTCAGCCAAAACCAAGAGACAGATGCTTAACGACTGAGCCACCCAGGTGCCCCTTTCCTCAATTTTTTATTTGAGGCAACAATGGGACCTCAATCCTATAGGTTTGAATATTTGGAATTACAGCTTTCCAAGTACCCGAGCTTACCACTAGGCAAATCCATGCTCCAAATAAAAATTAATCTCAGAGGAGTGCCTGGGTGGCTCAGTTGGTTAAGCATCCAACTTCGGCTCAGGTCATAATCTCACGGTTGGTGAGTTTGAGCCCCACATCCAGCTCTGTGCTGACAGCTTGTTGCCTGGAACTTGCTTTGGATTCTGTGTCTCCCTCTCTCTGCCTCTCTCCTGCTCGTGCTCTGTCTCTCTCTCTCTCTCAAAAATAATAAACAAACATTAAAAAAAAAGAAATTAATCTCAGAGGCATACTGGGTACTTTGGGATAGTAAATAAGTTTACAAAGAATTTCATAAGGGTCACTGGGTTATGATATACATTTGTGTTGGAAGGAATGATGTTTAGTCAACATCTAGATTTTAGGGTTGTAGATCAAGTAGAAATTACCGGTAGTCTAATGTATAAAGGTACTCTTCCTTCCCCTGCCCCAGTCATTCTAGCCATTGAATAACGTAAGAAATTTAAATATCTTGTAACGTTGACTACCTGGGACAAAGGAAACAGCAGAGAGACATATTTCTGGGCTCACGTAAAGGGAAACTATGTTGGAAAATTTATAACATTATAGTTTCTAAATCAAGATAAATTACACCAAAGAATTAAAAACCAGTGCCGTAGCAAACGAAATGAGTCAGAGTAGAAACAGTTCCGGCGGAATGCATGTGAGGTTTGAAAACGGGGGGGTGGGGGGGGGGAGGGGGGGGGGGGGAAGGATGAAGAGTGGAGGGTCTGTTGACCTGCAGAGGGATTTGGAGATAAGACGGTGAGAGCTGTGTCTGTCCTGTGTGCTTCTGTAAACTGGAGCACAGGCAGTCTTGGACTGGGTATTGACTTGGGAACCACAACAGCAGGTTAACTCTGAAGACTGATTCCAAAAGATTGGAATTCCGGGACAAGTGGAGGCTCTCCATTTGCAGAAAGTAATCTGGACTTCATTTTTGGTATTTATTTGTCTGTCTTTAAACAACAGGTTCTATAGCAATTCAAATACTTTTTTTTAAAAGAGAAAAGAAAAAGTCAACGTTTCAACATCTGAAATTGCATTTTAATTGATGCCCATGTACACAATTTTACATAAATTTTACGGATTTTAATAATGTTATATAAGATTGATTCTGCCACGTTTCTTTCTTATAATGAAATTATTTATTGAGTTACAGCATAATATAGAAAACATTCACAAGTCACAAATGTATAGGTAAATGAATTTTCACAGAGCAAATGTATAGGTAAATGTAACCATCACCTAGATGAAGAAATAGAATAGAGCAATGTCCCCACTGTGGTCACTATTCCCCCTTCTTCCCAGAGTATCCACTGTCCTGAGTTCTAATATCCGAGGTTACTTTTGCTAGATTTTGAATTTTGACAAATGGACATATTCTCTATATGCCCTTTCTGTGTGGCATTTTTGCTTGACTTTATATTAATGACATTTACTTATTCTTTTGCATGTAGCAGTTGCCACTTTATTTTCATTGTGGTACAGTATTCTAATATATATTTTTATATTATTATAATATGTAATATTATATGATATAATATGATTATTATTTATAAGTAATATATATTTAACATATGATTTTTCTATTCTCCTTTTACATCCATTTTTGCTTTATTTATTTTGTTATTAAGTACATATAACTTCAGAACTGTTATACTTTCTTGGCAAATTAAATCTTTTATTCTTATGAAATGTCCCATTTTATGTCTAGTGATGCTTTTTGCCCTAAAATCTAATTTGGTGATAGTAGGGTAACAATGCCAACTTCCTTTTGATTAATATTTGCATGGGATATCTTTTTCAATTCTTTGATTTTAATCTTTCTGAATGCTTATATTTAAGATGTATCTCTTTTAAGTAGTGTATAATTGGGTTTTGTTTTTCTTTAATGGAGCCTGACAATATTTTTTAAATGGGATAGTCCATTTACATTTAGTGTAATTACTGATATATTTGTGTTTAAATCTACTTTACTGTTTATTTCCTATTTGTCTTATTTGTATTTCAATGGTCTCTTCCTCATTGTGTCCTTTAATATTACTCAAATGTTTTATATCATTTTCATTTTTTTCCCTATTCTATAAGCTTGTCAGGGTATACATTCTGCAATCTTGTTTAATGATTATACTCAAGGGTACAATGTAAATTCTAGACTTATTCAATCCTAATATAAATTAGAATTTTACCACTTTCCAGATAAACGCAAGAACCTTAGATCTTCCTTGCCAACTCGCCTCCTTTTTGTGTTATCATTAAAAACAGTACAAAAAGGGGGGGGGGCGCCTGGGTGGCTTAGTTGGTTAAGCGTCTGACCGGCTCAGGTCATGACCTTGCGGTTTGTGAGTTGGAACCCTGCATTGGGCTCTGTGCTGACAGCTCAGAGCCTGGAGCTTGCTTTGGATTCTGTCTCCCTCTCTCTGGCCCTCTGCCACTCATACTCTGTCTCTCTCTCTCTCAAAAATAAATAAAACATTAAAAAAATTAAAAAGCAAAAAATATTCTACATGTAATTCAAACACCACAAACCGTTATTTGCATCATGTTACACAACCAGTGTCACTGTGACTTACCCATAAATTTACCCATTCAATTGCCCCTTAGCGTTTCTTGCATTTCCATGCTTCAGACTGGAATTATTTTTCCTTGCTTAAAAAAAAAATCTCTTTATTATTTACTTTAGTAAAGTTGTGTTGGCAGCCATTTCTATTGTTGGTTGTCTGAAAATGTCTTTGTGTCACCTTTAATTGAGAAGTACATTTTTCATGGAATTGAATTTTAGCTAGGCAGTTATTGTCTTTCAGCACATAAAAGATATTACTCTGTTGTCCTCTGACTTGTATCACTTCTGATCAGAAACTGTCCATTTTATTACTGCTCCTTTGGAGGTGGTTTCTTTTTCCACCTGACTACTTTTAGGATTTTCTCAGTTTTTGGTTTTCAAAATATTTGACTATGTGTATGTAGCTGTAATTTTAAGTGTGGTGTGTGTGTGTGTGTGTGTGTGTGTGTGTGTGTGTTATACGGGTTTCTTAAGCTTTTTGAAACTATAACTTGATATCTTTTGTCATATTTGTCATTATCTCTTCAAATCCTGCTTGTTCTCTATTCTCTCTTTCCTCTCCCATGAAGACCTAATTATGCGAACCTTAGACCTTTTCATTTCATATAGCTTTATTTCTGTTCTTTCTTCTTTCCATTCTTCAGTTTTGATATTTTCAATTCTGTCTTCTAGTTTTCTGTTCTTCTCTGCTGCTATTCCGAATATATTATTTAGCCCATTTATTTTTTAATCATGGCAATTGGTTTTTTTATAGTTCTGGAATTTTAGTTTTATTCCTTTTTATAGATCTCAACTTTCACATTATTATCTATTCCTCACCTTGTTATCTATTTTTCGGGAACACATTAATCCACTTATTTTGATGCCCATTGCTGATAAATTTTAGATTTGTATCACCAATTAGCCTGATTCTATTTTTTCATGGTAACCAGATCCTTTTCTCTGGTATGCCTACAAGTTTTCAAGTGAATGTCAGGCATTATGCAGGTAGAATTATAGAGATAGTCTGAGTTTGTGGCTGATGATACTTTCCATCAAAGAGATTTTACTTTGTTTCTGTCAGGCAGTTAGAATAGGGGTCAAGCACTTTGATCAAGTCTGGAATTGATTATATTTAAATCTGTATGTTAGCTGGTCTATTTGCATGGTCCTAAATTGACATTTGTAGTGTTAACCAGGGCCTCTGCTCTTTGGCAGCCTATGAACACCAATTTTTGTCTCCCCAAAGTTCCACGCAGGTTTCCAGCCTCTTATCTCTTCCTTTAATAAAGGGTTTGTAGCCTCTTGGCCCTGAATCAACCATTGCTTTTATGGTGAAAGGACCACAGGATATCCAATTAGCTTTTTGCCCTCCTCTCTACTTTGTAAGCCTGGCCCCTTAGGGTAGTCAGAATAATGGTTCCCCAAAGTAGCCCTTCTAATCTCTGGAACCTATCAATATGTTATATCATATGGAAGAAGGAATTAAGGCTACATGTGGAAATAAGGTTGCTAATCCTCTGACCCAGAGATGGGAAAATTATTCTGGATTATCCAGATGGACCCAATGCAATTACAAAGATCCTTGTAAGAGAATGAGGGAGGAGGCACCTGGCTGCCTTAGTTGGTAGAGCATGCGACTCTTAATCTTAGGGTCATGAGTTTGAGCCCCATGTTGGGGATATAATTTACTTACAAAAAAATAAGTGAGGGGTGCCTGGGTGGCTTAGTCAGTTAAGCATTCGACCTCAGCTCAGGTCATGATCTCGCAGTTCATGAGTTCGAGCCCCGTGTTAAGCTTTATGCTGACAGCTCAGGGCCTGGAGCCTGCTTCAGATTCTGTGTCTCCCTCTCTCTGCCCCTTGCCTGCTCACACTCTGTCTCTCATTCTCTCTCTCTCTCTCTCTCTCTCTCTCTGAAAAGTAAATAAACATTAAAAAAAATTTTTTTTAAGTACAAGTGAGAGGCTGATGAGTCAGAGCCAGAGATTTGAGGATGATACACTGCTGACCTTGAAAATAGCAAAAGCAACCGTGAGCCAAGGAGTTCAAGCAGCCTATAGAAGCTAAAAAAAAAAAAAAAAAAAAGACAATGATAGAGGCTCTATCCTCTAGAGCCTCCAGAAGGAACAGAACTCTGCCAACATCTTGATTTTAGTCCATCAAGACCATTTTGGACTTCTAACCTTCAGGATTACGAGAAATGTGTGTTGTTACAAAGGCACTGAATATGTGGTAATTTGTCACAGCAACAATGGGAAACTCACATACTCCTCACATCCTGGCTGCCTTGGTAGATCACCATGACTTTTAAATGGGCGTGTTCTGTATTTTGTCCAGCTTTTCTAGTGTTTATCGTTGGTTTTTGGTTTTTTAGCAGGAGGCTTGAGAGCAACAAATTTCTTTGCCAAGACAGGAAGTGGCACTTGGTGCTCTCCTCTTTTAATATATCAGATTTTATATCAAATATATCACATTTTCAGAGTTATGGCATAAATTCTTAACTTATCTTTAAGTAATATTCCATTGAATGGATGTAATTAATTTTCCAAACAATCCTCTTCTTGTTGGCCTTTTAAGATTGTTTGTTATTGGGGTGCCTGGGTGGCTCAGTCGGTTGGGCGTCCAACTTCAGCTCAGGTCACGATCTCGCGGTCCGTGAGTTCGAGCCCCGCATCGGGCTCTGGGCTGATGGCTCAGAGCCTGGAGCCTGCTTCCGATTCTGTGTCTCCGTCTCTCTCTGCCCCTCCCCCGTTCATGCTCTGTCTCTCTCTGTCTCAAAAATAAATTAAAAAAAAAAAAACGTTAAAAAAAGTTTAAAAAAAAGATTGTTGTTGTTGTTATTATTATTGTTATTTTCTAACAAATATGTGTTTCAGTAGTTCTGATCAGTCGAAAAACACACTGTAACTTTTTGTGTGTACAAAATAACAAAAGATAGGAAGGAACAGAAGATATACCAATCAAAGACAGGAGTTATAAGGGTGGGTTCATCATTTATGTTCAGTAATGATAAAGTAGCTTTGCTTCTTGAGCACGTGTGCTGGACATTGTGATTGGCGCTTCGTGGATATTACCAGAACATCCTTGCAAATCATACAGTGTCATTTCCATTTTACATATGAGGAAACAGACCCTGAGAAGGTAAGCAACCCTGTATCATCCAATGACAGGCAGGGGATTCAAACTTTATTCATTTTGTTCCCATAGCGCGTTTGCCAATGTCTGTCATATTGCCTCTGATATTTAATTGCCAGTCGGGTGGGGAATGTTAGCTCAGTAGAAGGGAGGTTCTCAGGAAATAAAATACTCCTTTATGTAATTTTTTCATGTGCTTGAAAGGTATTTGTTAAGCTTTCTTTAGGTGCAATATAAAAGAGGTACTTACTGAAACTCATTAGGTTCTGAAGTTACCTCCGGCAATATTTGAGCACAATGTTCTAAAAAATAAGGATAATAATAATAGTTACCTGCTGTGGACTATTGTGTGCCTCCTGATTCATATGTTGAAGACATAACCTACAATGTGATGATATTTGAAGATAAGACCTATAAGGAAGTCGTTAAAGTTAAATTAGGTTGTAAGGGCAAGGCCCTGGTTCTATGGGGTTAGTGTCCTTATAAGAAAAGACACCAGGGGCGCCTGGGTGGCTCAGTCCATTGAACATCCGACTTTGGCTCAGGTCATGTTCTCACGGCTTGTGAGGTCGGGCTCTGTGCTGATGGCTCAGAGCCTGGAGCCTGCTTTGGATTCTGTGTCTCCCTGTCTTTCTGCCCCTCCCTCACTCACACTTGGTCTGTCTCTCTCTCACAATAAATAAACATTAAAAAAAAAAGAAAAAACAAAACAAAAACACCAGAGAGCTCACTTGCTCTCCCTCTCTCTGCCACATAAAGACACAGCAAGAAGGCAGCCCTCTACAAGCCAGAAATAGAGCTTACACCAGAAACCAAAATAGCCAGCACTTTGTCTCAGCTCCAGAACTATAAGAAATAAATTTCTGTTGTCTAAGAACAACAGTCTGTGGGGTGCCTGGGTGGCTCAGTCGGTTAAAGCATCTGACTTTGGCTCAGGTCGTGATCTCATGGTCCATGAGTTCAAGCCCCACATCAGGCTGTCTGCTATCTGCACAGAGCCTGCTTCGGATCCTCTGTCCCCCCTCTCTATCTGCCCCTCCCCTGCCTGTGCTCTCTCTCTGTCTCTCCCAAAATAAATAAATAAACTTAAAAAAATTTAAAAAAGAACATTCTATGTTATCCTTATAGAATTATTAAGGGAATTCAACAAGTGATTAGCATAGAGCAGAACCTTTTCATAGTAAATGCTTATTATTATTATCCCAAATCACATATAAGAATCTACATAACAAAAGGTAAATTGTAAATAGTAAGTCAAGATCAGGGAAAGTGTTTGATAGAAAATCAACCCTTGGGGGAAAGTTTATTTTATTTTTTATTTTGTTAACGTTTTATTTACTTTTGAGACAGGGAGAGACAGAGCATGAACAGGGGAGGGTCAGAGAGAGGGAGACACAGAATCCGAAACAGGCTCCCGGCTCTGAGCTGTCAGCACAGAGCCTGACGCGGGGCTCGAACTCACGGACCGCGAGATCATGACCTGAGCCGAAGTCGGCCGCTTAACCGACTGAGCCACCCAGGCGCCCCAGGGAAAGTTTAAATATTAAGATTTAAGCTATTAAGGGCAAACATGAAAGTGGGACTTCTAGGGAGCGATGGACGTGTCCCTTGTCCTCGCCTGCTGCACTGCTTTATGATGACAATCCCACCGGGCACACTCAACACGTCCTCCAGATCCTTGATGGCTGCTTCCGCCCGCCTGTGTCTCTGTGTCCTTCAACCAGCCTCGTGGACCACGCCAGCACTTGGCAGTGCCCATGTGACGGGCTTGGCTCGGTGCATAGAGTATCTAGCTTGGGAGGCTACGGGGCAGTGTGCACCACAGAGGTGGGAAAAGGGATTGGCTGCCACTCAGGAACTTGTGACAAATACCCCACTAAGCCCCGCTGACTCTTCTTGTGAATGCGAAGCACATTGAGCGATGAAATGGCCCTCCTCCAGCTGCCAAAAAGTGGTAACAAAAGAAGCAAGGCCCACATGTGTTTGTGATAGGGAGTGTTTTACCACACGGCCAGGGATCCGCATTTTATGTAGGTGATTTTAAAATGTTGGCAGAAGTCCCGCCCCCCCTTATGCTTCAGTGTAGGATTGGGGGTGGTGCGCGGAGACGAGGGGAATTAAGGAGGGAAATGAGCTCCGGGGCTAACAAAGGCATTCTCTGTGAGCCTTCGGATGAGAATACCGCCCAAATGTCAAGTGTCTGATAATGAAAAAAACGGGCCTGAGCCACGGACTTGCTTTTCAGCAACAGCAGCGTGTAAATGTGTCTGCCAAGAAAGAAACCTCACTCTTTGCCAGACTCCACAGCTCTTAATTTAAAAATCGAAACCAAAGTAGACTTGTCTCCGGATCGTTGCCTAAAATGTCCGCTTAAGAGGATGACAGCTGTCCCTGGGGAGCAACAGGGTGGAGAGAGCGCCATTCTGCCCACGTGTTCCCGTCAGGCGATGCCTGGGAAAACCAAAGGCAGTTCCAGCCAGCCCGCGGAGATCAGGTGAAGAAGGAGGGCTGGTTGTTGCCTCCTACTCGTTCCCTAGAAGGCAGCACACCTTTGGTATCTATGCGATTCTGAGAATTGGAGACAGCCATATTACATCATCTGGGGCAGTGGGCTTCTCTCAGTTTGTTCATCTGTAAAATGCAAGGTTTGGACTGAGTTATCTGTAAGATATCTAAGAAAGATCTGAAATACCTATTTTTCATTAATCCCCAGAAGGGCTCAGTTAGCAAGCAATATAGAATAGTACAGTGACCTTCAGCGTGTGTGTGTGTGTACTTAATAGTGTTACAGTGTAGACCAAAGGTCTAATCCTCTTTCTCCTTGGCTGGTGACAACCCATGGCCACCTGTTGCTCCTTTTGGGGTCTTTCTCCACCCTTCTCCAAAAGTCAGTTACTGTTCATGATCTGTGAGCATGCTGTCACTGCTTTTGAAATGCGGGCTATTTTGTTATTACACTATTTTGTCTTTATACCATTGAATTGTCATTTTCACCCTAAGGAACTTTTGACTCCACATTTAGAAATATAAAATTTTAAGCAGAATAACACTGGTGAATTTCTTTAAGAATAGCTTTCTAAAAATATGGGGCGCCTGGGTGGCTCGGCTCAGGTCATGATCTCACAGTCTGTGAGTTCAAGCCCCGCGTCGGGCTCTGTGCTGACAGCTCAGAGCCTGGAGCCTGTTTTGGATTCTATGTCTCTCTCTCTCTGACCCTCCCCCGTTCATGCTCTATCTCTCTCTGTCTCAAAAATAAATAAACGTTAAAAAATTAAAAAAATATATCTTTCTAAAATAAACTTCAAAGGGGTGCCTGGGTGGCTCTGTTGGTTAAGCGTCCTACTTTGGCTCAGATCACGATCTCTCAGTCCTTGAGTTCAAGCCTCGCATCTGGCTCTGTGCTAACAGCTCAGAGCCTGGAGCCTGCTTTGGATTCTGTGTCTCCCTCTCTCTCTGCCCCTCTCCCGCTCGCTCGCTTTCTCTCTCTCTCTCTCAAAAATAAATAAACATTAAAGAAAATAAAAATAAATTTCATGAGGCTAAAGTTTCTGAAGAAAGCACTGCAACCATTTCAAATGTTTCCATCTTTATTTCACTGAAAATATTTTATTGAGACTAATTATTTTCCATGTACACATTGAAAGAGAGGGTTGAGTCACCGGTCCGTTTTCATTCTTATCAAATCTTACTGGGCATAAGTTTCTGCTAACATGAGTTTTGCAGAATTTCAAACAAGCCTATTTTTCCCGACTGCAATTTGAGTCATTGTTATTTTTATTTCGTATTTTCGTTATCAATATCAATTCAGGTTATTTAATAATTACAGGATGGATTGTCTCAGCTAGGTAGCATTTTACAGCCGAAGCAAATTTTAGATCTCATTTTCCAGGTGGGAAAACTGAAGCCCAGGGGTTAAGTGACTGTCCAAAGTCTCCTACCCATTTAACGACTGAGCTGGGATTAGATTCCAGGCCTCCTGGCTTCCAGCCCAGTGGTTTTCTACTTCACAAGGGTACACATTTCTGGAATGATGCATTAGCAGCTGCATGCTAGCACAGTGAAAACTGCCACCTGCATACCTGTCTGCCATAATTCGAGAAGGCCTGGGAAATCTCACATCTGATGTTTTCACATCTGATGTTAGCTGTGAAGTCACATGCATGTGCCCACTTCCTATGGACAGAGCATCAGGGTTTTTAACAGGTACTAGAGCTTAGTAGGAGGTGAGGTCAGGCTCACCCAATGTTAAGAAGAGTTATGGCTTCATCTGGGAACTTCTGATATTGATAAAAGAACAGATGCTGAAATTAGCTAAAATGAGCAGAGAAAACATGGCAGGCAGAGCCTCAAGGTGGGTGCCTGAAGAGCAGGCCACCAGCAGAGCACACAGCTTACTGGTTTCCAGTCTGGAGCCTGGAGAATGAAAACCAGGAGAGAGACTGGGAAAGGTCCTGTGCCCTCAATGGTTGGAAAATGGTGAGTGCTCCATTGTTGAAGTAGTGGGAGCCATTGAAGGTGGCTTTTCTTTTTCAAATTTTTTTTCAATTTGTTTAAAGTTTTTTTTTTTTTTTTTTTTGAGCGAGAGAGAGAGAGAGAGAATGAATATGGGAGGGGCAGAGAGAGGGAGAGAGAGAATCCCAAGCAGGCTCCACACCATCAGCATGGAGCCCAACATGGGGCTCGAACTCATGAACCATGAGAGCATGACCTCAGCTGAAACCTAGAGCTGGACACTTAACCAACTTAGCTACCCAGGTTCCCCTCCAGTTTTTTAAAGTGTCAAATACTAATACCATAAAATTTATCATCTTAACCATTTTTTAATTTCATTTAATTCTTTATTTCCTTTTAAGTAGGCTCCACAGCCAACATGGGGCTTACACTCGTGACCCTGAGATCAAGAGTCAACTGAGCCAGCTATTCCCCCGTAATCCTACCCATTTTTAAGTGTGTTATTCAGTGGTATTAAAAGCTTTCATGATATCGTGCATCCATCACCACCGTCCATCTCCATGGCTCTTTTCATCTCCTCAGCTGAAACTGAAGCTATTGACCATTACCTCCCCACTCCCCAACCCCAGCCCCTGGCCAACCGCTGTCCTACACATTCTACTTTTCTGTCTCTGTGAACTGGACGGCTCCAAGTATCTCTAATAAATGGAAGCATACAACATTTGTCACCATGGAAGGTGGTTAAGCACGTTTGCAAAGCTGTCCTTTGGGAAGTTTAAAATGGCAGCAATCAGATGAATTCAGGGTGGAGAGAGGTCAGGGAAGGGGATCCTGGGAAATAAGGAGCCTTGTAAGGAGCTCTATTGGAAGAAGCTTCTTCGCCTATTTCCTGAGCCCAGTGCTTGATTCTGAGGTCCTGAAATGGAGGTTGTGGGGATAAGCTTTGGAATGTCGTGAGGACTGATTGCTGTTTGAGAAGTGGTGTTTGCTCTGTGGTCACACCGACTTAAAAGCTAAGTATCCACAGGGAGAGCCTACATGTGGTGTCATTCTAGTGTTCTCCTTGGGCAGCCACAATAAGCACCACCAGCCCCCTAAAGCACAAGCCCTGAGCCACAATTGCACCTTGACCCTGACCTGAGTGTGTCTTGTGAGACCCTCAGGCCGGTGGGCTGCCATACTCTCCCCAAGGGCCTCTCCCTGAGTTTCCAACAGGAATGAGACCTTCTGCTAGAGGTTATGTACAGAGAAACCAAAGGCAAGGAGCCCCCCTCGCCCCTCACTGTTTTGGAGACTCGTGATCAATGGAAGGTGGTCTGGTGTCAGGAGAGGAAGGTAGACTCTGGAGCTGGACAAACCTCGTGTGAATTTCTGGCCACTCACTGGCTGGGGGCCCCTTCTGGTGCTGTAAACTCTGAGCGAGAAGGGTGTCGGGAGGGCCCAAGGGAATGGCTAATGACGGCCACCAGTTCTTCCGCATTTGTCAGCGCTCGGGCCCGCGGCCTGTCACACACTTTTTAGCCACCGTTTTACGGAATGCTAATCACTTCCCTGTAAATTACGTGATCGTACTTACTGGTTTACAAAGGAGGAAACACAAGTTTCACCTGCGCAACTTGCTTAATCGTGGTAGTGGTATTTGAGATCTGACAATATCAAATCGTGGCAGCGTCTGATATTTGACAGGGTCAAAGAGTAGTAATATCTGAGATTTGACGACCCAAATCTCAACCTTTCCCTTGCGCCACCATGCCTCTAAGTACGGCAGTGAGGGCAGTGTCGGGGGAAGGGATGGGATACTCCTGTTGGCCGGACTAGTCTACACGTCTGGCCTCGGGGTGCGTATGTGGTGGTGGTGACAGAGGTGGGGGCGATGGCCAGTATACTTGGCAGTGCATCCGGTCCACGTGGAAAAGTCCGTTTCCTAAAGGAAAGCAGGGTGCTTACAAGAGGGAGGAGGAGAGGGAAAGCATGATGTGCAGACAGAAAGCAGTAAGAACCCCAGCTTCCCAGGTGTGCCTTTCTAAAACTAACATTCACTTTGTTTTATTTCTTTGACTACACACAACTGTCAAACGCAGCCAAGAATAACCACAGTCCTTTGAGTCCAAAGGGAGGCCAGGCTGGGATTGGAACCTTTCCACAGATAATCCACAGAGGGAGTGACAGAGAGCTGGCCATTTGCATCTCTTGGACTTCCTCCTGACAACTGTTGTTGTTGTTTTGTTTTTTGTTTTGTTTTGTTTTGTGGGTTTTTTTGGAATTTTAAACACCCTAGGGAGCATTAAGAACTATTCCCCAAGGAACTAACAGTTCCAGAAAGGTCTTCATCAAGTCCTTGGTGGCCCTGACATCAGGGTAAGCAAAGAGCAACAAATGTGATTTTTTGTGTGTGTTTGACTAGTTGAGAAGGGAGGCGATGAAGTTAAAACAGTATTTAATGGAAGAAAGTAACTGTTAAACAGATTTGAGATGACGATTACCAAATGCAGCTAATTCCCTGGGGACCTGTTTTGGCTTTGTTACAGAAATTGTTACCCAGAGTCTTCCTCTGTCTCCCAGCTCTGTCGCTTTCTACAGAGAGCGCTGTCCTGATTCATAGGTTCTTTGTCTCCATCACTAGATCTGGGAAAAGTTCTGTCCACGCATGGGAATCAGGTGGTGAGCAGAAGACCAGAACATAGCGGTCAAACCACGATGACGGTGATGGCGATGGCGATGGCTTGCTATCATCAGAGAGCTCCATGGTAGTCACGGGCTAAGTTCTCCAGAATCAGGCATTTGGGCCAAGGTTGGGGTAGAAGATGCGTATTAGGGATCAACGCCTGTGGAAAAAAAAGGGGGGGGAGGAAGCAGAATTGACAGAAAAGGAAATCAGACAGTGACGCATGCCTGAGAAACCTTGGCCAACCTGGCAGGGAGCTCTGGGGAGAGTCTTCTTCCATCCACATCCGACACTGGGCCAAAATGGCCAAGCCTTTAACCCCCCACCTCACTCAGTCACCAAATGCGGGCTGCCCTCGGAAGGGCATCATCTTGGGAAAGGCTGCTGTCTGCAGCTGAGGCAGACCTGAAGGTGCTGACGGCTGGAGGCTGGGAGCTGGTCCATCTTCGGAGGGGGATCTGATGGTGCCACAAAGGCCACCCAGATAATGTAGTTGTGAGCTCTCAGGGTTGGCAGGGGGAGTGGGGATGGCATCAGAGGCTGGTGGTTTGCCTGATGCCACATGAGATATAGGTCTTTGCATAATATCAGACTTCCCCTAAGCGCTCAGTGTAATTAGTCTATCTGCATTAGAAAGATGGATCCAGCCTTGCTCTTCAACTCCTAGCAAGATTCCAAGCAAAGAACAGATTTTTTCAGGAAAAATAATAAAGAATTGTCAGCAAATATTTCCCTCTTTCAGTTATTTATTAACAGAATAATCGATCACTCCAAAAGTCAGTGGCTTAACACAGAAGCAATTTATTATTTCTCATTATGTGGGTGGAATGGGCTCAGCTCGATGGTTCTTCTGACTCACCTGAGATAGCCTGAGACCATCCAGGCAGCTGCATTCAGCTGTGAGTCTGGCAAAAGCTGAGACATCCAAGGTGGCCTCTTCTTCTCCAGTGCTCTTTCCATATGGCCCCTAACCATGCAGTGTCCCGACCTAGCTTCACAACATGGCAGGTGGCTTCCCAAATTTAGAAGCCAAAGATGTCGGTCCTTTTAAGCCCAGGGTTCAAAAGTTCCAGAAAATTATTTCCACTGCATTCTCTTGGTCAAAGCAAATCACAGAAGAGGCCTGGATTCCTCTTAATGGGAAGAATGGCAAAGAATTTGGGACCATTGTTAATCCACTGCATTTTGTCAACGCTTGCAAATATAGATTCCCAGGCCCTATCTCCAAATATTCTGACTTTGGGGTAGGAGCTGAGTATCAGTATATAAGCTTGTTAGAGAATTCTAATGCATCCTGTTTGGGGGAACCCTAAATTGTGATGTCTTTTGGCCTTCTACTGATGCCCAAATGTCCTCCTCTTGCAGGAACCCCATGTGGCTTATGTTTGGATAAAGTTCTATTCTGATGCCTACAGGCTGCTCTAAATCCTGACCGATTTTACTTCCTTACACAGGTCAACCGGAAACCTGAGAACATAGTTTCACTCTTAACAAACCAGCCATTGATCTGAATCCTCACTTTTTAGAAAAGTGTCCTATAGCCAACAGTGTCTACTTGTGGGGCTCTGATTCTCTGAAATCCTGAGACAAAACCTTAGGCTAAATTTTAGACCTCAGTCCCTGCTGTGCATTGTAGATTTTACAAGTGGTCTTTGTTCTCTCAAAATACTGATAGACCATTAGTAATTTGGACTCGTAGGAAGCCTCTGTTATTTACTCAAAACATTAGCTTCCTTTTCCCAGCAGACTTTTGTGCTGTACTGAAATGCCATGGTCTTCTGTGCAAAGTCAAAAAGCATGTCTTTGCTACTTGTCAAAAATGATACAACCAGATCGACTGCTGGAAACGTCAACCAGATCGATTCTCAGCAAAGATGGGTGTCCACCAGGCATCTTGAATTTATTTCTGGATATTAATCATTGGTAAAATACTATGATGATTAGATACAATTAACGTCATGTCAAAGCAAAAATAAAAATGCAGTGATTTCAACTGAAGCTTTATCAGGAGTAAACATAACATTTTTATTAGGTGATTGTTCAGTTCTTTAGTAAGAGTTCTTAACCTAGGGCAAGCATCCGTGGTTAGTATTCAAAGGGTCAGTGAACTTAGAAGGGAAAAAAATGCATTTTATGTTCACTGACTTCAAACTTAAATAGCATTTCCTTCCATTATGAATTACGAAATTTAGCATTTCCTCCCATTATGAATGTAGACAACAAACCACAGAGGCCTTAGCAGCACCTTTGACTCTGTCACCAATAGAAAGCAGAAATACTTTCATATCAAATACACATACTGTTTCAAATACCTTGAAACAACATTTATCAACATCACCACTACTTTAAAAATAACAGTGGTTATCGGGGGCGCCCGGGTGGCTCAGTCGGTTTAGTGTCTGACTTTGGCTCAGGTCATGATCTCATGGTTCATGAGTTCGAGCCCCATGTTGGGCTCTGTGCTGACAGCTCAGAACCTTGAGCCTGCTTCAGATTCTGCATCTCCCTCTCTTTATCTCCCTGCCCCTCCCCTGCTCATGCTGTCTCTCTTTCTCTCTCTCTCAAATAATGAATAAATGTTAAAAAAATTTTTTTTTAATTACGGTAGTTACCAGACCCACTGGTCGCTCTTGTTGAATGTATTCATATGGAAGTACACATAATGCTATATCGCAAATTTATTTTTTACTACTTTGTTAATTTCAATATAATGGGTTCATTTGTAACCTATTATATATGTACATATATGTAAAATGTATTTTAAATATTTTTTAATGTTTTTATTTATTTTTGAAGGAGAGAGAGAGAGAGCATGAGCAGGAGAGGAGCAGAGAGAGGAGACACAGAATTTGAAGCAGGCTCCAGGCTCTGTGCTTGTTAACACAGAGCCCAACAGGGGGCTCGAACTCACGAGCTGTGAGATCATGACCTGGGCCGAAGTCGGATGCTCGACCGACTGAGCCACCCAGGCGCCCCCATATAAAATGTATTTTAAAACATTATTCAGAGAAGTGTCCATAGGCCACAGTAGGACACACGGACACATGGCCACATGGACACATGACACAAAATGACCAAGAATCCATGCATTAGACTATTTGAATTATTGAATAATTTCTAGATCCTCCCCACCCCCAACCATAGACCACCTTTGGAGAGTGAGTTATGAGTTATGAGTTTAGCTCTCAAGTAGCCTTGAAGTGTATTTCGAGTTCATGACCTTGGCAATTCTAACTACTGCTATCGCTATACTCAAGTGACATAGTGCAGAGATTAAAAGATTGGATACAGCTTTAGACCCTGTTCCACCACTTACTATCTGTGTGACCTTGGGCAAGTTACTTAACCTCTCCAAGAGGTTCTTCATCAATGAAGTGGGGATAACATTAATCCCTCTCTCTCTCATGAAAAGATTAGTTGCTAGGATTCAATGAGATAATGCGTGTATCTTTGTGTGTGTGTAGAAATATATACATATATATATATATATATGTATATATTTCACTTAACTATATTGAATATATTTCATATATATTTCATATATCACTTGACACTTACCTGGCACCTAGTAAGCATGGAATAAATATTCCTACTGCCTCTCCTAGCGTTAATCTGTTTTCACAGGGCAAGAAGCTCTCTTCCCAGTCTAATAGGGTCCTAAATAGATACTATGTTTTAAAGGCTCAACTAAATGTTATTTATCAGAAAGGCTTGGAACTACAGCAGCTGTATCCTGTTGTAACTTTACTCAACAATTTCGGTGAGAGGTAGAAGAAATAGAGGGGCTGGGGACATAGTCCACATTTTGCCACATGGCAGTCTAATAATAATAAATAAAAATACACTGAATAACGAGATGTTTCTAAAGCATTGAGTCCCTTCTAGTTCAACAATAATCTGAAACATCCCTGTTGACAATAAATGAAGCATCCAGCCTTTTTGTTTTTGTCTTTCTTCTGTGCCATTTGTACTGAGCCTCTAACATATGGAACCAGGGAAGCAGGGGACTATAGGAATTTAGATTTAAAGAGGGAAAACATGTCTAGCAAAACAAAACCTCCAATTATCTGGCCTCCTTTCTGCTCTTCTGCTGTCCTGCCTGGAGTATGTGGGTGTTTATTTTTGTTCCTAATATTTATTTTCTTCTGCGGCAACCAGAGTCCCAAGGTTTAGATTCTGGCACCGGCCCGGTCTTCTCAGAGCCGCTCGCCAGAGGGGCACTTCCCATTTTTGCTTTGGTTTCCGTTTAATTGCTTCTCTATATCCTCCCCACTTGCTGTTTTAGACACATGGCCCATCTCATCAGGTCTGTGTTGGACAGATGAGAAGAGCATGACAGAGAACATGTTAAATTTTTTAAAGATTCCGTTTTGTGACTTTGGCAGCATCTGTAGGTGGTTTTGCTTTACTTTTTTTTAAATTAAAAATGGAAGAGTAACCAAAGAGTATATATAACACTTGTGTGAGATAAAACAAATAATGATGAATGAACACCTTTGTACTTACCAGCCAGTTTAAGAAATGCAGCATTACCAAGAACTTACCTTCCCCAATCCCACTCCCTTCCCTCATTGCCTCTGGAGGTAAACCACCGTCCTGGATTTTGATTTTATCATCCGTTTCCTTTTTTATTAGATTTTTAAAGCTTATTTATTTATTTTAGAGAGAGAGTGAGCACAAGCAGGGTAGGGGCAGAGAGAGAGGGAGCGAGCATTCCAAGCAGGCTTCATGCTAACACAGAGCCTGACGCGGGGTTCGAACCCATGAACTATGAGATCATGACCTGAGCTGAAATCAAGAGTCGGGTGCTCAACTGACTGAGCCACCCAGGCACCACCCCCACCCCATCCTTTTCCTTTTATAAAAAAATTTTTACTACAGATATGCATCTCCATAAACAATATTTTTCTTTTCATGTTTAATTTGATATAAAAGGACTTATTCTATATGTATTTTTCAATAACATGCTTATGCTGTTCAGTGCTTTCTGAGATTCATCCATGTCAATAGGTTCGGTTGTGCTTTGTTTTCTTTTTCATTGCTGCATAGTATTCCACGGCATGATTATACCGCTCATCCATTCCTCTGCTGCTGGACACATGGGTTGTTGCCAGCTTTTCTGCTACTACAAACATTGCTGCTGTGAACGTTCTTGAACATATGTCCTTGTGCCTGTGTGCAAGAGCTTCTTTCTAAGAATAATGCCTAGAAGTGGCACTGATGAGTTCACAGGGTTTGAGCATCTGCAGCTTCCTCAGATAACGCCAAACTGTTTTCCAAACGGATTATACTCTTGCCAGTAATGTATAAGAGATATGATTATTTCACTTTCTCACCAACTCTTGGACTTCCTCTTAGTCCTCTCTCCTGTGGGCTTGTTTGGGTGAAGGGGGGCTTAATGTCCTTTCTCACGTCTGCCATTCAGTTTGTCTTCTTTCTCTCTTGCTGTCTTTCCCGTCTTCTCTGCCTATCATCAAATGGAAAGGCCTCCACACACGGTGAAAGGCTGAAGTGAACACATCGTGTCCACGTCTTGGCACTGCTCTGGTTAGGCAGATGCATTTTTCTCTCTGGATGTCCAGGGCTAAGGTTGGCTACCAAAATATCCAGCTTAAAAAAAAATAAGAAATTTTTTTTTTTAGAAAGTTCCTCAGCCCCTTTTCACTTCAACTCACCAGCAGTGACTCAATATAAGAAGCAACTGAAAAAAGTAGACGTGGGCACCTGGGTGGCTCAGTCGGTTAAGCGTCCGACTTCGGCTCAGGTCATGATCTCACAGCTGGTGAGTTCAAGCCCTGTGTCAGGCTCCATACTGATGGCTCAGAGCCTGGAGCCTGCTTTGGATTCTTCTCTCCTTCTCTCTCTGCCCCTCTCCCGCTCCTGCTCTGTCCCAGTCATTCTCAAGTAAACGTTAAAAAAAGTGTAATAAATTTTAAAAAAGCAAACAGATTTTAATGTACACCATGGATTTGCAGGCAAGACCTAGACCATTGGGAGGAGAGTCTGAATCTTTTCCCAGCACATCAAAAATACCCCCACTTCCATTACGTTCCCACTAAGACAAGAAGGAGGTGAAGTGACTTAGCCAGTTGCTTTGCTATGTGTCTTGCCAGAAAATTAAGAAGAATAGTAATTGGTAAATATTACTAGCATTCACCACATCTGCTTTATAGATCCCTCTCAGCAGCCTGACTTGATTCATATCCTAGTGCTTGACACAGAAACCGCAAAGAACTATTTAATGAGAAAGACACTGATTGTATATAACACAATAAAAAAAAAAACCATATAGCCTTTTGGGCACATTTTTAAAAAGATGGTTCCCTTACTTTATATATTCAAAAACGAAACTGTGTTTGCTTTGTGGTGTTTTAAGAAAAGGCACAGGCTTTAGAAGATGCTATTCAAGAACACTCTTGTGTTTTAAGTTGTGGTTTAAATTTTTTTTTCCTTTGACAATAGCTGGTCTTCCAGCTAGAGTGGTCCTCCTCTCCACTCTACTCGTCTCTCGGTGCTTTTTCCAAAAGCCAGTCTGATCATGTTTTCCCTTATTCAAACCTCCTCACGGAATCCCCGCTACCTGTAGAATAAAGCCTGAAGTCTCTCCATAGGGTAGTAAAGAGGTTAGTCTGGCCTGGGCTTTCTTCCCCCCACCTGAATTCTCACCCTCCCTCCTTGTCCATTAGAATCCTAAAGAACAAAACAAAACACCTTATAATTCCCCAGAGCCACCTTGCTGTTTTGTTAGTCAGCAATTCCCATGGAAAGGTCCTTTCTGCTCCTCTGGCTGCCCAGAAAACCCCCATGTGCCTTTCAGGGATGAGAACTACCTCTAGGGGGCTCGGTCAGTAGAGTATGCCACTCTTGATCTTGTCATGAATTTGAGCCCCATTCGAACATAGAGATTATAAATAAATAAGTAAATAAATAAATAAATTGACCTCTAGGAAGCCCTCCTTCTCCCAGAATACCTCCTGCTCTACATCTCTATGTACATCTTCTAGTGCATGTACCTCACTGGGGTTTCTCTTTAGTTTACCTCCTTAATTGCCTTCCTCCCCTCCTTGACACTGAGCTCCTTGAAGACAAGAATACGATATCATTTATCTCTGTAGCAAACCCCTTAGGACCGTTCCCAGCACCCAGTAAATGTCCAGTGAATGAAAATCAAATTGGCCCCTACCTTATATTCATGCCCATTCGTGTGTGTGTGTGTGTGTGTGTGTGTGTGTTAAAAATGCAATTCTCAAGGAGTGCTGTGGTTGCTTACCAACTGCATGTACTGAAGTGTCTTCTAAGAAATAGACTAGGTGTGCTAAAATCATGAATGGTTCAAAGCAATTCCCTTCAAACGAAAGGATGCCCTGTTCATGTCAGCTGAAGACGATTTCCTTTCTGTGTTACACAGGAGAAGAAAGGAGAAATATTCTGGGAAATAAACGTATGGGAGGAGTTGGAGAAGTTTCATTATCTCAGTGGCTGACTAGAATGTCCTGTCCTTTAAAAAAATTGAGTTTTTGGTGTTTGGGTTTTTTTTTTTTCCCTAAAAAAAAGAAAAACAAAAAAACCGCACAGCTTGCTTCCTGAAAACAAAGGAAATAATAAACAATAGCGACTCCCAATTTTACTCTGATTATTTGCCAAGAGTCATCTTAGTTCATGTGGTTCTATTTCATTAGAGAGGGCTGATTAGCATAAAAAGAATGCTTCTAAATTAAGCTACCCAAATATGCAGTTAGTTAATACTCAGGGAGCTAATTTATTGTATTATTTAAAATATAAATTGGGTAGCAAATCTATTTACTGAGGTATAACAGCTAGGCAATGATGCATAATTTTCTCTTAGCTGTTGAGTGGTTTTTAATATCTATTGAAATTTAACAGAGAACCATTTCATTATGAGAAGTGAATAAATACTAAGAAGACTAACGTTTAAAGTATTATCCACACATGGAGAATAGGTTTTAAAACTTAATGATATTTGAGGAACAAAGGGAACTGGGGTTGCTTTTTAAATGGCAACATTTTGTGTTTCAATTTGAAGTGTAACCAGATCCACAAAATTGCTTGTGGAAATGTTAAACAGAGCCAAAAAATAAACAAGGTGGAGGGTGGAGTGGGGCCGAGAAAAGGGCAAGAATGAAATAAAGTTGTGTTAAGAAACCGCCACATCATCAACTGGACCAAAGGCACTACCTGTGCCTTGCACAGTCTTTGCTTTGCTAGTGAAAACCATGTGCCTTGTTTTATTTCAACCAATAACATCACGAAAATGTTGTGATCATTGGCGTGTCCCATATCCTCAATTCCTGGGGACATTTTTGGGTCTGGGGTCCCCTTAGGCTGTGGGTCAGGAACACAGTGGAATCTAGATACCCTTTCTAGTCAGTAGTTGTCCCAAACGGACCAGCTTTGGGGTGTCGCAAGGGCTCTCCTACAAACAGAGGCATCCATGAATGCTGTGGTGTGGTCTTGAAACTCTTATTCCTATTATACTAGAACTCAGTGGGGGTAGTCAGGACTGGAAGCAGGCAGCAGGACCTTCTCATCTTTCTGCAAATATTTGAAACCCTGCCCATCTGATTTCCTAAGCCAAGATCTCAGAGACGTTTTAGACCTTATAATTTATTGACTTGAGTGGATATTTCTTTTATTTATTTTGGGACACAGAAAGAATGCTCTAATGTTTCATCTTTCCCCAGGAGAGCCAAGATGTCAGAGAACCAGTGGTCGGAAGGTAAACTGGCTTGGGAGAGCGGGGAGACATTGATCTGTAGTGTTTGTGCATTTTCGTGGTGTAAATATTCCACTGTGGTTGATTTCAGGCTACCAATATAACACCACTGAACGTGGAGTTGGGCAGCAGTAGACACAATCGGCTGTCCTGAGCCAGTGCCAGAGCTCCAGCACACAATGCTAGAGCCTCCCTGCACTGATGTTTGTAGGAGGTCAACCTTTAGCGGGCTGGCTGGCTCTTGTCTCCCTGTTCCCCAGAAGGCAGCGAGTCGGGCTCTACGTACTCGATACACCCCCAGCAAAGAGTATTTGCTGCCGTAACGTCTGCCCTCTGCTCCCTGGCTCCCCCCTTCTCTCCTCCCAAAGAAAACTACAAACAGTTTGTAGTTTGTAGTTTGTACTCAAAGCTAGATATTGAGTACGAGTAATTAATGAACTGGATTTTGTGCTCTTTACCCTCTTGTGGATTTCACATATAAAACTGGACATGGAGGAAGTGAAGTTTCGATTGCTTTTTTTAACTGCATCAAATCCTAGGTTGTAAAGTGAGTTCTTCAAAGGGGATAAAAACAGACAGAATGGCTTTTTGCCATTCTGCTAAGACAAGTGAGGTCTTGCTTGCTTGACATTCTATGTGGGGAGAAGAGGGTGTTTGGCATTGCAAGTGGTAATAGGGGGTGGAGGGAAAGGATGGGACGGATCATGATGTTGGCAGGTTTAAGGGATAAAATTCACTCTAGACAGTTAAGTCAAGCATATTGACAGAAGTTTGAGCTCACATTCAATCTGCTTTCTTACTTTAATTGGGACCTTTCCCGTGGGAAGGAAGGATTCATAGCATGGAAATAAAGAAAGCCTGGAAGAGAATTTTTCTCCCTCCTGAACAATATAATTCTTCTTCTGAACAAGTATAGTACTACATTTTATATTTATTAGTGTTGTAACTTCTGATCTTACTCCACTCTTAAAGGGAAAACATACTTCTCTGACGATAAAAAAGGAGATAATAGTCTGATGACCATTGCTTGAGTGTTGATACATATCTGTACGGCACACGGTACAAGCTTAATATGTATTTACCAACTGAGTGCTGTGCATTGTTTAATATGCATCTCTTTGAACCCGTACAAAAAGTTAGATATTCTTAGAGTAACAGACTATCCTAGTTTGCCTGACCCTTTTTCAACTTTAGCACTTTGAAGATCCCATATTCCCAGGAATCCCTCAGGTCAGGGCAGACTGGGACAACTGGTCACCCTAATTTTTACCTTCATTTTTACAGATGAGAAAATTGAAGCAGTTAAGTCCCTGTGCCAAAGTCAAGGGGCTGGACTCAAATCCAGATCTGCTGAATCCTGAGTTCATGCTTTTGACAACTATGCCGAATTGCTTCCTACTACACTGTCCTGTGCTTTAGTTTTCCACTGACAAAAATGATCAAGGGGGAGAAGGTTCTAACCTTAGTCATTCATACCAACATTGCTGAAATTAACATAGAAATTCTTGGAGCTGATTTTTTTTTTTTAATCAGAGACATCCATAGCACATTGAAACATCTAACTGATTTGATTTGGTGAGATTAGGCTAAGAGATGTGATTGAAGGGCCTTCATCTCTGAGGCATTCATTTTGTGCCTCTCTAAAAAGATGGGGGGTATGACTTGATCACCAGATTTCTTCTCATTTAAAGGCTCCCTGATTGTCAGGAGTCTGTTTTTCACGTTACACAGAAAGGTCTCTGCCACTTATTCTTATCCTTCTATCTTGTCTTTTCCTTTGGAGACAAAATGTCTTTTTTTAAAAACACTATTTCCTTGTTAATAATACATTGTTTTATCATCTCTCCTTTAATTTTATTTTGTATTAATTTTTAAATCTTAATTCTAGGATAGTTAACGTATAATAGTATATTAGCTTCAGGTGTACAATATAATGATTCAACAATTCTATCCATAACTCAGAGCTCATCATGATAAGTGTACTTTTAATCCCTTTCACCTACTTCACCCATCCCCCCACCCATGTCCCCTCTGTTACCATCAGTTTGTTTTCTATAGTTAAGAGTCTCTTTCTTGGTTTCTCTCTCTCTCTCTCTCTTTTTTCTTTGTTCATATGTTCTGTTTCCTAAATTCCATATATGAGTGAAATCATCTGGTATTTGTCTTTCTCTAACTTATTTTACTTTAACATTATAGTCTCTAGCTCCATCCATGTCATTGCAAATGGCAAAATTTCATTCTTTCTTTATGGCTGAGTAATATTCCACTGCATATATATACCACATCTTCTTTATCCATTCGTCTGTCGATGGACACTGGAGCTATTTCCATAACTTGGCTATTGTAGATAATGCTACAATAAATGTAGGGATATTATCCATCCTTTGACCATATCCTTAGAGATTACAACACACGTGCGGATTTAAGAAAGTTGACTTTGATATCATATGATTTCACTCACCTGTGGTCTTTAAAAAACAAAACAGATGAACATAGGGGAAGGGAAGGAAAAATAAGATAAAAACAGAGATGGAGGCAAACCATAAGAGACTCTTAAATACAGAGAACAAACTGAGGGCTGCTGGAGTAAGGTTGGGTAGTGTGATGGGCTAGATAGGTGATGGGTATTAATGAGGGCACTTTGGAGATGAGCACTGGGTGTTTACTAAATTCTATTCCTGAGACAATTATTACACTGGATGTTAACTAACTTGGATTTAAATTTAAAAAAAAAATAATAAAAAGGGGCTTAGTCAGTTAAGTGTCCGACTTCGGCTCAGATCATGATCTCGCGGTTTGTGAGTTGAGCCCTGCATCCGACTCTGTGCTGACAGCTCAGAGCCTGGAGCCTGCTTCAAAGTCTGTGTCTCCCTCTCTCTCTGACCCTTCCCTGTTCACGCTCTGTCTCTCTCTCTCTCAAAAATAAATAAAACATTAAAATAATAAATAAATTAATTAATTAATTAATTTAAAAAAACAAACAGAAAGTTGGCTTTGAATCAGTGCATTTATCATTTGCCAGATATGCAAATACCTGAAAATAACTTAACTCTGTGCCACCTTTTGTGCAACTGTTGTTTTTTTTTGTTTTGTTTTTTCTTAACTTCTATGTGGTTTGTACTCCACGAGACATTATTATTATTGTCATTCATTTATTTTTAGGTACACATGTAGATTCTCAGTTGCTTTTCATTCTCCTCCGTGTTTGCATGTTTCCATTAGGGACCATTACCCTTCTGTCTGAAGAACAATCTTCAAACCTTTCTTCACACACCTGCCGGCAAGACCTTTTTCCAGTTTTTTCTTTCCTTGAAAATATCTGTATGCGGTCATTTACATGGACATTCTAGGTTGTAGCTGTTTTCTTTTCTAACTTGAAAGATAGGATTTCACAGTCTTCTAGCTCCCATTGTTTCCTTTAACTAGTCAGCTTTCTTGTTTCTTTGAAGTTATTGAAAGTGCCATTTCTTTTTCTGGCAACTTTTAAGATTTTCTCTCTGTCTTTGGTGTTAACAGTTTACCGTTGTGTGCCCAGATGTGGTCAGTTTTCTTTGGATTTTTCCCATGTAGTTTCATAGAGCTCCTCAAAGCTGTGGCTTGTTGACTTTTGCCAATTTTGGAGAGTTTTTTTACTCACGGTCTCTAAACTTTACTATTTCTTTTATACTGTTCCTTCCTTCTCTTCTTATTCCAGGACTCCAGTTAAACATAGTTAAATATTTTGTCATCTCATGTCTTTTTTTTTTTCTTTCCTCTGTGTTTTGCATAACTACTTAAATAATTTGGTCATGGTTGTTTTAAAATCTATACCTGATAACTCCAGTATCTGGATCCCTGTGGTCTTTCTGTCGTCTGCTTTTTCCCTTGGTCTCTGGACCTTTGATCTTATCTTTTGCCATGCCTACTATGTTTTCTTGAATGCTGGACAAAATGTATGAAAAATGATGTTATCTTTCTTCAAAAAAGCCTTTAATTTTTTTCTGAAAGCCAGTTAGTATAGGGGCGGATCATCTGGCTTCAGTCAGGGGCTCACATGGTGAGTGGGTGCTAGAGTTCAGGTTTTGGAGGGCTAACCTTGTCTTTGATGCGTCTAACAGAAAGCCTATGATGTTCACCTCCATGACAAGCCTGCAATTTCAAATCGCATCTTTTGTTTCTTTGGGGTTTTCTTTCTTTCTAGTTTTTGGTCTCCCAGACACCCTAAGCCTTGCTTCGCTTTTCATCCTTTTATCTGTCACTTTTTTTTTTTTTTTTTTTTTTTTTTGGCTTCTTGGCAAGAGAAGCTTAGGCATTGGTGAGTTTCTCAGAGAGAAAAGCAGCACAAAATGTTAGGTTCACGTCTCTGCGATTCTCTTTTCTCCATGGTCTTGGCCTCTCAAGCCCTCGTTGCTTTCTGATACTTTTCAAACAGCGTTTTTGCTTTTTTTTTTTTTTTAATGTTTTATTTATTTTTAAGAGAGAGAGAAACAACGGGAGGGACAGAGACAGAGAGGGAGACACAGAATCCGAAGACAGGCTCCAGGCTCTGAGCTGTCAGCACAGAGCCCGACGCGGGGCTTGAATCCACGAACTGTGAGATCATGACCTGAGCCGAAGTCGGACACTTAACCGACTAAGCCACCCAGGCGCTCCAGCGTTCTTTTCTTTTTAATTCGGCTTTTGGTGTTCTTGTGGGGTGGGGTTGGTTTGACACATGCTATTGCATCATGGTCAAGAGTGGACATCTTGGGGAGCCTGGGTGGCTCAGTCGGTTAAGCATCTGACTTCGGCTCAGGTCATGATCTCACGGCTTGTGGGTTTGAACCCCGCGTCGGGCTCTGTGCTGACAGCTTGGAGCCTGGAGCCTGCTTTGGATTCTGTGTCTCCTTCTCTCTCTGCTCCTTCCTCCCACCTCAAGAATAAATAAACATTAAAAAAAATTTTTTTAAGTGGAAATCCTAAATTATGATATTGTTGTAACTGATTAAGTGAGATGGTATATCTAGGAGGCCCTTAGGGAACTGTCAATAGCATCAAAGCTATGTATTGGGTACAAGGATGTGTTCCATTGTGATGGCTACATTTCGGTCAGCTAAAGCACCTTTCCCCGTTGCGTTCAATAATCCATTGCTACACTAGACATGTACATGTACTTGAGATGTAAATCTCAAGTTTTCCCGGGGTGTTTTGGGAGCAGCTCTTAACTTTGACCTCTGTTTTTTTTTTTTTTTCTTTTTTTTAGGGGAAGGGTTATCGTTGTTGGTTTTGATAACAAGCTGTGGCTTGTTTTTTTATTCTCATTCCCAAGTACCTTTTGTTTTTAGTATATTTTTTTCTTTCAGGGCCTATTTATTCCGTTTCTGCTCATGGTTACAGTCTGCAAGGTTAAGATTTTGTAAATATGAAATAAGGTAAAAATAATAAAACAACTCTAGTATAAATCAGAAACCATAACAAGCAAGATTCTCTTCCAGGTTTGCATCGTCCTGTAGTGAAAAAAAGAGATTTATAAATCTATCCCACATTGCTTGCTTCCCAAACTCACCTCTTTTTCTTCTTTCTTGGTTAATAGCATCTCCCTTTGCAAAGCTGGGACAGAAGCCTGAAATGGGGCGATGTGTGTATGTGCTGGGGGATGCTTTCACTTTACCTTTATGTCTGATTAGTCACTGATTTTGTTGGTTCCAGCCCGACATTCCTCTTCTCCTTCCCCTCCTCCCCATTTCTCCCGTGTGCCCACATCCTCTCTCACCTGGACAGCTGGTCTCCAAATTTGCCTCCCTGCTTCAGTATCATTTCCTTCTAAATCAGCCCCCTCAATACACAAGAAGTCATCTTTCCATAATGCAAATCTGAGCATATCACTCACTACCCTGTTTAAAACCCTTTAAGACATGTCCAGAAGAGGCAACTCCATAGAGACAGAAGGCAGCCTAGTGATTGCCAGGGGCTGGCAGGGACAGGAGAATGGGAAGAAATAGCTAATGGATAATCAGGTTCCCTTTGGGGGGATGAAAACATTCTGCAACAAGATAGTGGTGACGGTTGCACAACATTGTGAATGCACTAAATGCTACTGTCCATTTAAAAATGGTTAGAAGGGTGGGGCGCCTGGGTGGCTTAGTGGGTCGGGTGTCAGACCTCAGCTCAGGTCATGATCTTGTGGTTTGTGAGCCCGAGCCCTGCGTCGGGCTCTGTGCTGACAGTTCATATGCGGAACCGCTCGTGGGATGTGGGGTGTCTGTGCACTTTCGCACTCCTCTGTGTTTGCAAGAGCAGTTTCCTCTGGGTGTGGTCCCTCCCCCACCCCAGCCAGCATCGTCTGTCCAGATATCTGCTCCTCCAAGGCTCCCACGAAGTCTCCCCTGATACACCCACATCAACACGCCCAGTGTGAATTTCCCACGATACCTTGTCGCCTATAAAAGCACAACCGGGAAACCTTTACGGCCAGGTCCGTGTTTCTGGTTCCAGGGAGAATTATATCCTTCTCTAAAAATTAAAGTGGAATGAAGCTTGAAAGTGTTTGCATAACCCTTTTAAGATTCATGACACATTTGTGACCCCCTGGAACATCTGGAATACATGAGTTTAGAGGTTTCAGCTCTCGTGTGGAAACACCCAACATACACAGTTTCTGTTGCTGAGACCAATTCTACCCAGGGAGCCTTGGGATTAATCTTGTCACATTTAAATATGGAATCATGGCCCTGTCGCATTTTGTTACACACCTCTAAAAACCGTGGCGTGGTTTGTGCCCTTGATTTGTGAGTGGTGAGCAGCTTGGCTATAAACAACAGAGTGATTTTTTTCGGCACTCACAAATTTATCTTTTGATTTTTTTCTGGCACTCGTAAATTTATTTTTGAAGTTAACATCAGTAAAATGCTCTATATTAATCTGCTAGGGAATATACTTTGAAAATTTTGTGACATGCGAAAACGACCTTGTTCCTAAATGAGTTTTTCCTTCCAATCTTCATGGCACCGTTTATGATGTGATTTGCTCCCAGGCTGGGGGGTCATGCAGGTTACTGAGAATAAGAATTGTTAACACCCAACCCAGTCTCTTCTTCACCACTTGATTATCATGGTCATGGAAGTGTGTGTGTGTGTGTGTGCGCGCATGCACGTGTGTGTGTGTGTGTGTGTGTGTGTGTGTGTGTGTAAATACCAAGAGGGCAGATGATGAGGAAGAAATACACTAAGGTGAGATCATGACTAGGTGTTAATTTCTGTTTGCGTTCTCTATTGATATAAATAGAGAATTGCCCGGTTTGTCACAGAATGGAAAAAAGGTTTTCTAAACAGTGGTTCTCAAAGAGTAGTCTTTGGACCAACGGCATCAACATTACCTTGGAATTGTTAGAAGCGTCAGGCCCTGCCCTGGACCTTCAGAGCTGGAAAGTCTAGGGGTTGGGGCTCAGCAATCTGTCTTATGAAGCTCAAGCATCTTGGGGCACAGTCACGTTTGAGAGCCACTGTTTTCAGCAACCCCCTCAAACCCAGATTTCTTGCTGCTAATGTAGGAATACAAACAAGGCTTTAGGGTAGTTTGATACAAGCATTTTGATCCTGGCTTTTGAATGGGGAGGACCATTGGAAAAATAATGACAATGGCTAATATTTATTGAGTTCCATTCCAGTCCAGACACCGTGCTAAGTGTTCCATGAACATTACTCCATTAATTTCTCACGTAATTCCCAACTATCCCAAGAAGTAATACTTTCTTCTCTCTTGTACAGTTAAGGAAACTGAGGCTCAGAGCAGGTAAATTACTTGTCCAGTGTCACACAGCTTGCTGTGCCTCAAGGCTTGCTCCTGCACACTGACTCCAAGCCACGCCATAAAGGCTCCCCCCCATTAGCTGCAGCTCTGGTCCTGGAGGCAGACTGACCTTTTCGCTCTTGGATTCAGCATACCACCGTTCCGGACCATTGCTGCCAAATTCATTTCCAGTCGAAGCAGCAGCTGGGTTTTGTCACAAGCATGACTTTCTTAAGTGTCCTCAGCTGAGCTGAAGTTGCACAAAATCACTCATCAGATTTCTGCCAAGGCTGGAGATTTGGATGGGAATCTACAGGAGAGAATTCTAGCCTGGGATTGTGGGGGAAGCAAAAGTTTTCCTCCAGAGTCACCTACAGGGACTCATGTCACACGTATGTTTACTTTCAGTCTGTGACGAAGCAAGACATGTTGGGTTTCCAGATGCAAGCTTGAACACAAATGGTAGATGGGCTCCACTGTCGTCGCAGCAAGGGACAAACGGCCATTGATGGAGTGTTGCATGAGGCAGGTGTTTCCAAACGCATGTGAGGGTTAAGTCCTAGCTCACGTCTGTAATGGCGGTCTGCTTCCCTTACCTGCCTCAGAGGGCTGTTGAGAGATGGGTGAAATGTTCTGTGACTAAGCTGTAAAGCTTGGCTCAAATGTGAAGAATGATTGTACAAATACTGCGACTTGAATAAAAACGCTGGTGTCTGCATCAGAAGCCAGGTTCTAGCTTATTCTCTCAGTTACGATTGTGTGACTTGGGCAAGCCTCCGAAGAGCTCTGTATCACTCCGTCACCGAGGCTGGTGTCAATGGTGATCCCTACCATCTCTCTGCACACCTCGGCTAGCTGTGAGCTGCAAAGCAAAACTCATCTACTGATGTTGACCCCACTGGCCGCCTGGCAAGGTTGTAAGATGCTGGGGGCTGGGGGTGGATTTGTAATATAATAAATGCACTATGTAAATATATTTGTACTCTTTTTCTGCCTCCGTTCCCTTCTTATTGAGACAGGTAAAACACGCTACGAAGGGCCTCGTCAAAGTGGTCCTTACTTGCCGATTGTGACTTAGCAGCTAGAACGCGCTGAATGTGATCCCTCACTCCATCCACTACTGACCGCTGTCCGGTTGCCACATGTGCCATAGAATATCTCAGGCTACAATGACTCCCCCATGCAGGAGGCCCACCAACACCCACTGTCAGTTCTTTCCCTTTTGGTACTGAATCATGAAGGCCTCTCCTGGTCCTCTACTTGGGGCACTTGCTGCTGAGCCTACAGTCTTTCTGAGTACAAAGACCAGTACCCCCACCCCTTTCTTAAATTAGTATGGCACCTAGCACTAGGGTCTGAATTCACCTTAACTATAGGTGTTTAAGAATGTGTTGTACATCGGGGCGCCTGGGTGGCTCCGTCGGTTGGGCGTCCGACTTCAGCTCAGGTCACAATCTCGCGGTCCGTGAGTTCGAGCCCCGCGGCGGGCTCTGGGCTGACAGCTCGGAGCCTGGAGCCTCCTTCACATTCTGTGTCTCCCTGTCTCTCTGCTCCTCCCCTGCTCACGCTCTGTCTCTCTCTGTCTCAAAAATAAATAAAAACATTAAAAAAAAAAAAAGAATGCGTTCTACATCTTGTTAGGTGACACAGGTAACCGTGCCATCCAAACTCAGTGAGTCCGTATTAAACACAAGTGCATTTCAGGGTGTGTTAATTTTACATAAAATCTGGGGGAAGTGTACTGATGCCCACATTTTACTTTGAAACGTGTCAAAAAAGATAAGATGGATTAATAGATGGACAGTGAGGCAATGAGTTCCGTGGGCGTTAACGAGAGAACCTAAGTGGTAAGTCTATGAAATTCTTTCAGATGTGCTGTATGTTTGAATAGTTTTCACAATAAAAGGTGGGGGGAAAAGAAGTACTCTGTGCTACTCAAAAAGATGGCCTTTTAACATTTCAGGTGTCAAAGACTTCCATTTATTGTCGTTTTAATTTTTTGGAGAATCCAAATATCCCCTGTATTAATGCATGCCCCAAAGGCCTGGATTGATAGAATATGTTCCGTATTTCATGTAAGCTTTAAAAATACTTTAATCTGAACTGCCCTTCATGTAGAACACCCATTTCTCTAACTTTTTTTTACCTTTTACTTTTCTTCTCCAAGGTAATTGTTCGAGGTGGAGGGCACATTTTACCCTACGACCAGCCGCTGAGATCTTTTGACATGATCAATCGATTTGTTTTCGAGAGAGGATGGGATCCTTATTGATGGATAAGCTGCTGTCCTAAAAACAAAAAAAGGTCAGGGGACTTAATCTTTGAGAAGAAAACTTCCAAACCCGAAAATGTCGTATAAATAAGAAAAGTACCTTTTTATAGCTTTTTATAGCTTTAAAATGTTTCTCATCAATAAAAGTTATCCTTGAAACAAGTAAGGTTCTGTTTTGGGTGAGAGATGGCTCATTATAAAATTAACTGTAAGAAAATGCTATGCGGGGGTGCCTGGGTGGCTCGGTCGGTTAAGCGTCCGACCTCCGCTCAGGTCATGATCTCGCGGTTCGTGAGTTCGAGCCCCATGTCGGGCTCTGTGCTGACAGCTCAGAACCTGGAGTCTGCTTCAGATTCTGTATCTCTCTGTCTCTCTCTGCCCTCCCCCTGCTCACGCTGTGTCTCTGTCTGTCTGTCTCTCTCTCAAAAATAAATAAACAAAAAAAATTTTTTTAAAGAAAATGCTACCCGTGATTAGGAATGGTATCTTGTAACTGAAAGGATGGGAAGAATGGATTCGGAGACACTGTTTCAGATGGAAACAGATAAATGGAAGGCAGAGGTCTTGAATAGGAATTTTAAATTCCTTCTAAGAGTACGTGCAAAGTGCAGTAGGGGAGTAAAGTTGTCACAACATTTTGTTCTGTAAGTAACAATAGAGTTTGTCATAGTATGTACCTGGAAGTATTTCAGAAGTAGTATTGGGTAAGAGCATCTCATTATCACTCCGAAGGAATGGGTGCCATCATGATGGTGGTGGACAAGACTTTGGAATGTGGACAGTCTTAGCAAGAAAGGTAGCTTGGAATTCTTTGAAATAGAAATTTTGCATATAAAAGTAACAATGCACCAACTGGCAATACGTAGAGGATCATATTCAAAGGACACACTGAATCTGTGTCTTTTCTTTTCTTTGTTTTTTTTTTTTTTTGCTTTTTGGGGGTTTTTAGTTTGTTGGTTCAAGTGTACCCATTTACCAAACAGCCTGCAGGCTGCAGGCATTAGTTATGAGCCGTTTTCAATTTGGATTTTAAATTCTGTGCTTCTTGTAGCCAAATAGAGAACGAACTAATTTTGTGTAATTGTTGGAATCTCAAAAAAATTTGAGATACTCTGGCATCAAAATATATACATTTATAAATATGCACACATTAGTACTTTTCCAGCTAAAATATCCCATCTTGGCACATCTTTCTTATTTATGCATCATGTGCTCTCATCTCTAATTTTCTACAGCATGTTTGGCTTTTTCAACATCATTTCCCTCTCATATTACCCATTTATGAATTGGCTCACTGGAGAACTGAATTTAAAAAGTCAAAACCTATTCTTGCTGCAAATATTTTGGGTCTTTTCAACTTCTCATTCTGTGCCTGATTTCATTCAGGTTCGTGATCTTCCTTTTTTTTTTTTTTAATAGATATATTTCCGGGGCGCCTGGGTGGCTCAGTTGAGCGTCCGGCTTCAGCTCAGGTCATGATCTCGAGGTCTGTGAGTTTGAGCCCCGCGTCGGGCTCTGTGCTGACAGCTCAGAGCCTGGAGCCTGCTTTGGATTCTGTGTGTGTGTGTGTGTGTGTGTGTCTCTCTCTGCCCCTCCCCCACTCATGCTCTGTCTCTCTGTCAGAAATAAACATTAAAAAAATTAAAAATATATATATATATATATTTCCTTGTGCCCATGTAGGAGGAGTCGTCAAATCAAACATTCTGATCAAAAACAGATTTTAATTATTGCAGAGAATAAACTAGAGTTTTGCATGTGGCCCCACCTGCCATTTACATTGTTGCATTTGGTCCCAAAAATATGCAGTGGAGAGGGTACCAACTGTGGCTGGGAAAGTGCCATGCGTGTCACACCTGCAGTGGACATTTCTGGGTATGTCACCTCACTGTCCTCACTTTGCCAAGTCCCAAAGGAGGCAGCCCGAAGAGATTGCTGAGGTTCCTTTCAGTTCACACGTCATTGTACTAGTGTCCATTTCACAAGGGTACCATGAGATGATATAGTGAATCTTCATTATTCATAGATGCCACGTTCGTATGGCCTGTTCACTAAAATGTATCTGTAACCCCAAAACCAATAGTTGCTCACTTTTGTGGTCATTCACGAACACGTACCAAGCGATGAACAATTTGAGTTGCCCAACGTGCATGTTCTCAGTTACGGCCAAACAGGTGTTCTTTTTGTAGTCTGTTTAGTGCCATGTGTTTTTTGTTTTCCTTGTTGTTTTTTTTTTTTTTTTTGCACTTTTTTGCTTTTTGTTGGTGCTTTTGCTATTCAAAAGGGTTCCTACACACAGTACTGAAATACCATGTAGTGTTCCCTCGGTACAAGAAGGCTGTGGTGTGCCTTGTGGAGAAAGTATGTCTGTTAGGTATTCTTTATTCAATCATGAGTTATAGTGCTGTTGGCCATGAGTTCAATATTAATCAAGCAAGAATATCTATTTTATGAGGTTTCTTTCAACAGAAACACACGTAAAACAAGGTTGTGGATTAATTGGTTGACAGAAATGTGACCAGAGACTAGTAGGAGCCACATCCTGTATGTCCCCCTGGATCAATGATTTAGAATTCACTAATTCAGTATCTGGGGAGATGTTATAGAAGATAACTAGAGTGAACAAAGAGAATCGACAGCATTTCTAGAACAGCAGAGGGACCAACACAAAATAATAGCTCAATAAATAGAAGTTGTAGGTGCAGTCGTTTTTAGTGTCTCCCTGCCCCAGGCATAGGATAGTGGGGAGTACTGGGGGACGACCTGCCAGGTCTTCCCAGAGCAACCCGAGCCAACTCCCCTGAGGGTACAGTATTATAGAGACTAAATCTGGCAGGTATTTTACTTCAAAAGAAGGGAGAGAAGAGTAGTTCGGAGACTAAAGGAAAACAAGGTTTTGAATTCACTTGGAGAGAGTCCTTTGTGTAAGAGAACCTTTCGGTGGGGTACACACTCTCCGTGGGACATTCAAGACAATCCATTAAGATGCCCCCTCTTGGTCCAAACATGAGACGGTCTGATGTCCCACATGGTTGCCATTACTTCGAGCAACTTCCACACAGAGAGGGCGCTATAGGGAGGAGAGGTGAGGGACCTTCTCGTGGTGCTGGGTCCAGCGTATTGCCAATTACAAGTTCCATGCAGATATGATACTATCCTTGGGATTCATTTCATAAAAACAAAGCCTTCAAAGAGTGGGATCTTTATAGGGCTTTGCCATTCGATGGGGAATGGCCTGGTACGCCTCTCATACCCTACTGGTCATCTCATGGCAGTGTATTTAAAGAGCTGTAGGACCCGGGAACGAGTTGTGCATTCTTTCTTTGACAAACAGGCAAGTGTCATAGACTAGCTGTCATTTTCTGTCATGGCAAGTGGCTATTGTTAGTATGTCGTCTAGCAGATATTTTTTTAAGGTCAACACACACACAAATCAATAAAGAGTAAACATACAATCTGTCTTTTCATGGTAGAAGTGACATATCAACAATTACTGAGAAAATCATTTCTTTTTTTTTTTATTTTTTTTAAATATTTATTTTTGAGACAGAGACAGCAAGAGAGAGAGAGGTCATGCATGAGCAGGGGAGGGGCAGAGAGAGAGGGAGACACAGAATCTGAAGCAGGCTCCAGGCTCTGAGCTGTCAGCACAGAGCCCGTTGTTGGGCTTTGACCCACGAACTGTGAGATCATGACTGGAGCCGAAGTCAGACGCTCAACCGACTGAGCCACCCAGGCGCCCCGAGAAAGTCATTTCTTTTCAAAAGAAAGTCAAACTATGGCAAGAACGTTTTGAAAACAGATGTTTGGAAATGTTTCCATTTACTTTGTGTGGCACATTACAAGGGAAAAAAAACCCTTATATCAAAGAAAATTTCAACAAACATCTTTGAATAAAGGATAGGTAGGATTGAAAAATGAGTTTGGGGAGCTAATAAAGTTTATCTAATGAGGTATTTCTTGCATCTGGATCTATGTGTCTCCATTTGTAAAGTGTCTCCTTCAGCTCTGATGGACTTTGAAACCAAGTGTCAAAGTAAACTGAACATATAACCAGACTTTGAATTGCTGTATCACAAAAGGGTGACCCTAGATTTTTCAAATATGACAAAGCATATTCAACACATTGATCTATTTAAAAATATATTAGCAGTGATATTTTAGAAAGTAAAAATACCTGTGCTACTAAAAATCAAATACGGTTTTTAAAAATGAAGGATGTAAAATTTCATCTTTATCATTTTAACGTTTCTATGTTGATTACTATTTTATAAGGTAAATGTCATTACAGTCATGGCATGACTATAAATGAATGAATAATTATTTTTTTGCTATGCCTTCAGCAACTTTTTTTTTTTTTAATTTTTTTTTTTTTATTTTTTTTAACGTTTTTTATTTATTTTTGGGACAGAGAGAGACAGAGCATGAACGGGGGAGGGGCAGAGAGAGAGGGAGACACAGAATCGGAAACAGGCTCCAGGCTCCGAGCCATCAGCCCAGAGCCCGACGCGGGGCTCGAACTCACGGACCACGAGATCGTGACCTGGCTGAAGTCGGACGCTTAACCGACTGCGCCACCCAGGCGCCCCCAGCAACTTTTTTTTAAATTTTTTTTTTTTTAACATTTATTTATTTTTGAGACAGAGAGAGACAGAGCACGAACAGGGGAGGGTCAGAGAGAGAGGGAGACACAGAATCTGAAACAGGCTCCAGGCTCTGAGCAGTCAGCACAGAGCCCGTCTCGGGGCTCGAACTCACATACTGCGAGATCGTGACCTGAGCCGAAGTTGGACGCTTAACCGACTGAGCCACCCAGGCGCCCCAACCTTCAGCAACTTTTAAATGATGGAGTGACACATCCTTATGTATCTTTGGAAGAGCACTGTTTGAGAGGACAGAAAGAGTCCACATGTAACAAAGTATGTTAAACTATGTACCGATTTTTTTGGAAGTTTATGTATTTATTTTGAGAGAGAGCGCGCACGCGCGCAAAAGAGAGAATCCCAGGCCGGCTCCGCTATCAGCTCAGACCCCAAGGCAGAGCTCAAACCCAGGAATCTAACCGTGAGATCAGGACCTGAGCCAAAATCAAGAGTCGGATGCTTAACGTGCTGAGCCACCCCGGCGCCCCATACCTATTTTGTTAAATTAAAAAAGCAAAGCATGTAACAGTACACTATGCTTTCATTTATAAGAAAGGAAGGGAAATTAAATAAACAAATAAGAGAAAGAGGAAGGGAGGGAAAGAAACAAGTTTTGTAAAGGATTGGTGTCTCTGGGAAGATAAATAAGAGACTAGTAGCAGTAATGAAGGAAGGACGGGGTGTTGGTGGTGGGGGGGAGGAAGTCTTAGGATTTTTATACAGTTTTCTGCTTATGATGTATGTATATATATATATATATATATATACACGATATATACTATATACACATTATAGAATTTATATACATATAAAATATATAGTATGTGTGTGTGTATAACTGGCCCCAGAATCTCAGAAAGAACTGCCCTCTGGTTCATTTTGCTATGGAGGCAGAGCCCTGGGATAGGCCCCGATGGACTAAACCTGCTCAGCAAAATCCCAGGGGTGTTTCCCGGACAACCTGACAGTGGGATGATGAGGGTGCCAGAAATTCATCAGAAGGAGGGGTTAGAGGAAGCAAAAGAGGGAGACTGGCCATGTGTTGGCTGAGATCAGAGGGAGTTGGAATTCTACAGAGCCTGGAATTAGGAACCGATTCAGCACTGCCCTCCCCGCCCCCACGGTGCAGAAAGCAGTGGGGTTGGGGCCAGGAAGGCTTGCTGAAAGCTATTGCTGCCCTGTGCTGAGGGGCGGGGTGGGAGTGAGTTGATATGACCTCGGACTGCCATTGTCAGGAGGTGGAAAGTCATTTCTGCTGCACGGGCTGGTCTGCAAGGCTCAGCCTTGACCACCGAGGAGTTGTTCCCACATGGCACAAGAGGGGTTTGCTCTAGCTGGACATACCTAATTCTGTGAAATCAGAGGTAATAATAACAGCTATCCTGTCTAAGCCCTTAAAATGCACCAGATGTTCACAAGATATCACCAGGGAGATGGTTTTCCCATTCGACAGATGAGGTCATGGCCCCTCATTGATACAAAGAGACTTGCCGCCTTGCTACAACCCGTGGCAGGGCCAGCCCAGGTTCAAACCCGGGTGTCTCTCCTCCGACCCCATCATCTCTCCACGGAGGAGACACGCTGCCTCCTGATCCCCAAGTGCTTTCGCACCTGATGATAGGGACAGGTAAGTGTCAGTGACCCATGTGGGGTCAAGCGGTGTGCGCCTTCATTAAAAATGCGCTTTATTTTGAAAGTTGCGTAAGCCAGATTCTTGGAAACGTTTAGATACGGTATCTGCTCCACCCACGAGGAATTCATGGACACTTGAATCACAATTCTTTGAAAAGTACTAAGAGCTTTAATAAATAATAAATTACAAATAATTATTTATTTATGTGCAGTGCTTAAATCATCTTTCCTCTTGCCACCAGAAACGTGGCAGATAAGGCCAGAAACCAAGCACAGATCCCGTGACAGACTACTTGACTTGAGCCCCGATTTATTTTGGAAAGTCCAATGTCCTCTTCCTTTCTTCTCGTGCATTCTGACAAGACCCCCCCCCCCCCGCCTCCTCTTACTGCTGATGCTATATGAGCCATGGCTATGTCGGTCTTCATGCCATTTAATCTTCTGGTTCTAAGCTCAGAAGCTACTCCATGCTGAGCCCCTGCTGCAAGGATGCCCAGTGGAGGGAGGCTTGCCTCCACACCACCATCACACAGGAAGTTTGTACCCTGGGATGAAATACAGCAACCTGCACAGATGCGTTTAGTTTTCCTGCATCCTGTAATGGTTATTGCTAGTATAATTCCAAAGGTTTAAGAAACATCCAGGAAACAAACCTGAGAGTGATTGATTTTGTTGCCCCTAAGACGACCAGCCTGGAATGGAAAGCAGGCCGTTTGTGATGGATATCCGTTCGACCCCAAGAAAAGACATCTGTTCAATCATTTTAAAGGGATTTTTGGCAACTTGAGGAGTGTGATGCTGTGCTCTCTGCGTATTCCCCTGGGCCCTGTGCATTTGAGTAGGAGAGACCAGGGCTGTGGTTGCTGTTCAAATGGATTTAACAGGAGAATTCATTGCATCTGGCCAGATCTTGGGGGCAAACAGAATTACTTTTCTTAAGTCTTTAGTTTTCAAATTGCTCATTGCAAAAATTAAGTAAAAGCATCCTCTCCCCAACCTCACACTACGCAGTGAGGACTACTGGTAACTCTTCCCAGGCCAAAGGAGAGCGGGCCACCTTGAACTCAGTACCACCAAGGCCACACCCAATGGGGGTAGACAATTACACGCCACCCCCCCAAAAAAACAACCCAGGGTGTTGTTACTGGAAGATAGGGGGACTGGATGCTGGGAAGCCAAGAGCCAAAAAATGTCCACCACATGCAGAAGTCAAAGCTCAGTAGCAAGATTGAAGCCAGCCTCCACATTTTGACGTGTAGTGGGAATACAGGGTGGTAATTTTCCTGCTATCCCAATGCATATTTATAATCAACATTTACATGTACGTCTATTAACTTTTGCTGATACTTTATATTTTCTTACATGAATCGAAGGAGAAAAGGGAAATAAGAGGCTAAGAGAACTGAGGACAGAAGAAGAGGGGCGTTGTCTGAAGAGATTAGGAAAACCCAGATTACCCACGCCAGCATTACGAACAGAAATTCCCCCTGAATCCCTGGCCCATACATGCTTGCCACCTTATATTAGGATGTATCATATTAAACCTTCTATACAACAGGACCTTTTCTGGGTGGTGAAGATACGGAGACAAATTTGGCCCACTCCTCTGCCCCTCGAACTGGGGGACAGGGGGCCATGTGAAGGGAAGACGGGCGACCACTGCATAAATGACCATAATCCCAGAGTGCCAAGTACTCTACTAGAGGAAAGTACAAAGCCCTTTGAGAGCAAAGAATAGAGAGTGACTAATGACTTCTGGGAAGAAGGAGTTTTCCAAACTGAGGAGTGGGGAGGAAGGCTGGAGGCTTTCCAGAGGCAAAGGGTAAGTAGCACCGACGAAGGCCTGAAGAAGAAGTCTAGGTGCCCCCGGGATGGTAAGAGTCCAAGCATTCCCTGCTTCTGCCTTCTCTCCTCTTACCTGTATCCTGTATTTTGTTGCAAAATCCGAATTCTCATCTAAACTCTTGTAATGGAGGAAGTAAACGGGCCGATTCCCATAATCAACTGATAGGAATAAACCCCTAACAACCATGCTGTAGTTTTCCCATCTTGTCTCTATGGAATCAGGGAAAGACCTAGAAGACTGTTCCTTACAAGCCCACTTGTCACGTGGCTTTGGTGGCAAGCGAGAGGACTATTTTATTAAAATCCCCACACACAGGGGTGCCTGGGTCTCTCAGTCAGTTAAGTGGCTGACTCTTGATCTCAGCTCAGGCCTTAATCTTAGGGTTGTGAGTTCAAGCCCCATGTTAGGCTCCAACTCCATGGAGCCTGCTAAAATCAATCAATCAGTAAATAAATAAGGCACCTGGGTGGCTCGGTCACTTAAGCATCTGACTCTTGATTTTGGCTTAGGTCATGATCTCGTGATTTGCAAGTTCGAGCCCCGTTACGGGTCCTACACTGACAGTGAGAAGCCTGCTTGGGATTCTCTCTCTCGCTCTCCCTGCCCTTCCACTCCTTGAGCTCTCTCTCTCAAAATAAATAAACTTCAAAATAAATAAAAAGAAAAGAAAATCCCTGCACACTATACAGTAACATCTTGGGACAGGCTGTCATTTACCCATTTCCCATCTCCCCTGAGAAGAGACATATCCTGTACGGAGATGATTTTGAAATGGTCCCATAGTGTGACTCACTGGAGGGAAATGCCAAAGGCTTTGGAGAAAAAATAAACAAAAGTGAACAAATATGCCGATTCTATTTAAAAAAAAAAAAAAGGCTTGGAGTGATGTTGCACTAGAAAATTGAGGCAGATCTTGGACAAGCTGGAGGGAGTAGTGGACAAAGATCTCGTTTGGTCAAATGAGGTAGTTTGTTCAGGGTGAAATTTCACCAGCATGTACTTTCCTGGGCTGTGAGGGACGGAGGAAAAGGGAACTCTACTAAGGCACAGCTCCCTCAAATATGTCCTGTCTGCCCCTGAAAAAATCATCACATTTGTTGGGCTAGAACCTAAGAATGGGTCCTTAAGTTCCAGTTTCTTACATAATGAGAAATGCAATTCTCTTTTGGCCTCATAAGTAAACCAAGCTCCACATAGCACTGGTTCTAGATCATTTCTTCCCTTCCCGGGTAGTCAGAGAGAAGAAAAAAAAAAAAAAAAAAAGCTCCAGCCCAGGGAGCATGTGATTGCAAATGTTCTGTGATTTCCAGCTCTTCAGTGGATTTTTTTATCCCCCTTGGGCTGGAGCAGAGTAAAAAGAGTGGATAGCCACATATCCAACTTGGAAATACTACAAGGATGAGAAAAAGGATTCAATAATCCTATGTTATTAGGATATGCCCAGGTATGAAAGTTGAAATCGGGTGTTTTAATACTAGTCCCATAGTTCTCACGGGATCGTCTTTTAGTGAAGACCATATCAGTAAGGCTAAGAATGCAGAGAGGTCTGCGTTGTTCTTTCCTACATCTCACTTCATACAAGTCCCTAAATCCCCAATAGAGGTACCACCACATAAAAACAAAGATCAGATCTAGAGAGACAAGGGAGGCGTGGAAAAGAGAAAAGGGGGTAAACAGAGAGATGGCTTCCTGAACCACCAGAGGGCAGCACGCAGTGCCCACCCCAGCGTGAAATGGATTTTCAGCTTCCCCTTTCTCACCTGCTCCAGTTGGAGATGCAATAGTGACCTTGAAGCCCGAAGTACCACAGGTCTTTGTGATGAGCTCTCCCCACCCCATCCCACCCCTGCCATCTGCCTGAGAGCAGGCGAAGATGAGCTTCTCTGGGAAAAGAAGTTCAACACCGGGCAAGAGCACGGGAGTCGGGAATGCTGGCCGTGAGTAGGTGCTACTTTTCCAGGTTTATTATGCTGGGGGATTCTGGCATCTTGATAGATTCCTAAAAAAGCAATCTCTAATGGATGGTCTACAACGTATAAGGAAGAGAGCAGAAAACACGGAGAATGATATAATTAAAATATGCCTCAAGCTAGATATATGATTTAAAGGCCATTTCTTCTCGTGTCTGATTGGACAGATTTCATAAAACCACCAGGATTCTGTATTTATGGAGAGAAAACTTGACGCTGCGTGGGTCTGCCCTTTTGTTTCTTGGGAACGGACTCATTTTATGTTCCCCGGTGCAGCTGTTTCAAACGGTGTCCACATGCAAGCTCCAGTGTGACCCAGGGACTGCTCCCCTCACTCTCAGCAAACAGCCTTGCCTCCGTCTATACTGAGACAATCAAAGCAATGCCGACACCGATCCCTTGGTTTTAGTCCCCAACCCCAGCAAAGGCCTGCAGCATCCTTACCCACATCCCCTTCCCATCACGGGAAAGACGGCTCTTCTGAGCGCCCCGCCCCCAGCGCCAACTTTCCCGGTGGAAACTCAGATTCCACATGAGCAGCCCGTTACCTTTCCCTCACGAGCCAGCAGCTGCTCTTGGTTTTTCCTCATCTGCAGAGAACACCTCCATTGCTGCCATCACCATCCTTCCGGTGCCTTTGACATTGAACCAGTGGTCAACCCTGCCTGTGCTATGCCCTCCATATCTTTTGCATCTCTCTTCTCCTTCTGCCTCCTAGATGACAGGAATGCTCTCCCTGCTTTGGCCTTCCCAATCACCAGCCCCGACCATCAATCCATCCTCGGTAGTGTTGCCGTTTCATTTCCTAACACACCCTTCTCATCTTCTCGCTCTATGACCCAGTGGCTGCCAAGTAACTTTCAAGTTAATGTCAAAACACCCTGACTTTGAGGGCCTGTCACACCATGACTCCAACCTACCTTTTGGGGCACTTCTTTTCCCACTGCTCAAACACATCTGGTCGGATGAGATTATTTGCCGTTGGCTATACACAACCTGTTTCCCTTTTGCTTATGCTTCTCTCTCTGTCCCCCACACTGCATGAAATGAAATACTGCCCAGCCTTCCAGGCTCACTCACAAGGGCAAGAGGCCTTAAGTCTTCCTTTTTCCTGGGTTTCACTCTTTCCACCCCGGTCTCAATGGAATCATGTTCTTCTCTGCATTATCTGTCCCACTCCTGCAACCTGCATTTGTCTTGTGTCCGAGTTGTCTGAAGTTCTCCCTTTCGGTTCCCCACTTGAGCAGGTAGCAGACTCCACATCCTTTGCCTCAGGGAGGTAAGTGGCAGGATGAGAAGCAGAAGGATTCTGGCTTTTGTTCTTTCTCTAAAAGCCAGAGGCCCAAGGGGAGGGCAGAGTTTGAGAAAAGCTTAGTGGTTTAGAAACACAGTGGGGAAACAACAGATGAAAAAGAAATCCCCCCAGTTATGGGGAGGAGCAAGTTCTGTGGGTTCCTGGCAGAGGCCATGTTGGGGCAAGCCCCCAGAGAGGAAGAGCCTTTGGGTGGAAGCATCTAGGGAGCTGAGGCTATAGGCACTGACGTTTTCAGCCTTACCCAGAAACGGCAGATGGCCATCAGGCATGAAGGGACCATGGGGACAAAATGTGGTTGGGTTGATTAGCAGTGTCCCTTCCTCAAAGCCCTTGTCAGTGCACTAGACTCTTAGAATCTTGACACCCTCCACCCCCTGAGAATGGGTAGGGAGGGAAGAATTCAGTTATTAACTGAAATGAAAGTGCCTACTGGTGCAATGGTGTTGGGGTCCGAATTTTAAGAATATTGTAAAAAACAAAGACACCATATTTCTGAATGCCTGAACTTGTGCATTGATACTCATTCTTGATATACAGAAAACGCCTATCATAACTTTTCCATTGAGGAAGAGAACAATTATCGAGGGCCCACTATGTGCCAGGCACTGGTCTAGATGGTAGAGATCTAGCAAAGAACAAGACTGAAGACCCCTCCTCAAAGACAGTACATTTTGGTGGGAGATCAGTGTTCAACTATAGACATATCTCTGAAGATATATATTGACAAGTGTCATAAAGAAAATCAAAGCAGATGAGGGCACGATTGTATCGGGTGGTTAGAAACAGCCTTCCTGATGTGCTGACATCTGAGTGGGGTCTGAAGGAAGGGCAGGCAGGAGTCTTGCTTGCATTTGAGAAGACACATTACCGACGCTGCAGGAAAAGCAAGGGGTTCTGGTCCTGAGAGGGGAATCAAAGCTCAGCGATCCGATCCTGGAAGAAGGGCTGGTGACATCAGACCCATGGGAGATGGCAGATCAAGCTAAAGACTTGGGACCTGCCTAGCTTTGCTTACCCCATAGGGCGCCAAACGCGGGAAGTATTTATTGACTAAAGGACGGACCAAGTATGGCTCTGTGTGCCACACTGAGAAGTAAAAGATAACATAAAAATATGAACAAATACATAGAACCCCCAAAATGACCCATACGCCCACGGCCAAGACATAACCAAATATAAATTTTAAACATTAATACTCGTCCTTCTAGTCTTTTATTATTTATTCTTTTTTTCACATTTGAGACAATACTATGTCCTATTTTCTTCACTTAATCAGCTTGTAAGTTTTAATATCCTTTAATTCACCGAGATTCAGTGTGCATCTCTAACCGGACCCAGTCCCTTGGGCAACGTGGTTATAAGGCAGCTCACTCCTCCAAGGGCCAACGGAGGTGCTCGGTGGCCACTGACTTTTACGAGGAAGGGAATGCTCAGACCACAAACCTCGTAGACTGAGATGGAGCGACAGCATGCTGGCCCGCATGGCCCCGGCTGGCCGCCGGCTGAGGGATGCCTGTCTCCTCCCTAACACAGGGGACGTCCTTGCCTCGCGGTGCATAGGATTTGTCATCATTAGCCAGACGATGCCTGCGAAACTTTCCCCTCCACATTTGGGCTCGAGGCATTGGAACATTTCCTAGAGAGGCAGTCTGTTCCCTTTCTGTCTCTGCTTTTACCTCCAGTAGCTGCCCCCAGCTGTTCCTAATTCTCTCCCCTGGTGAATGACTCAGCTTGATTCTGTGTCTACAACGTGTGGCTTCTTAAAGGAGCCAGACCATTTTGTAGCACAATGACATGTTAGCCCAAATCAAAGTAGCAAAACCACCGACGAGCACAACCATAAATTGGAAAACATAACATCTATTTATGTTCAATGTCCAGGATTATAAGCTCTTCGGTCATGAAAATAAACATGTGTCTGGGTAAAAACAAACAAAATCAGAGAGGACTTACTAGAAATCAGGCAGCAAGCCTAAGCACTTTCCGACGTGGCCTCCTATTCTTGCATATGCTTTGGGAGGGCTCTTTCTGGAAGAGCCATGGGGCCCGTGCTGAGGTGTGCTCTTAGAGCCCAGAGAAGGAGACAGGTGTGTTCATGGCCAAGGGGGAAGGCCCAGTGGGTGTTGTCTGAATAATGCAGATTTTACCAGTGAACCACCGTTGTTATAGCCGAATGATGTTTTTGGCTGGTTGTTAAAGCTGCTTTTGCCCCTGAGCAACCAATGAATTTATTCGTCTTGCATTGCTGAAAGGAAAACAAACCTAAGGCAGGACAAAATTAACGGGAAATTTTAGGAAGAAACACAACCCACCAACAACAACAAACAACCCTGTTTTGGCTGAGATAATTAGTGCCAGATGGAGGAGGGGGCCCAGGTGCCCAGACCGGGGGAGGGGGGGATGTGTCTAAGGACAGAAGCAGCTGTACGTTAGCCAGCACAACCCGAAAGTTCATACCACTTGCAAAGCAGAGAAGCATTTCCTTTCTTCCTCTTTCTCCCCCTCCTAGATCTCTACCTCCTTTCTCTTTCCCTGTAGCCATGGGGATGTTCTAGGTTGGCACTCTTCCAAACGGCAAGGCACATTGTGACGGGGCTCACACCAAAACTCAGGAGTGGGGTGGACGGAACAGAGCAAAGCGCCAAGGAGGGGAGTCATGATTTCTCATCATTTTCCCCAGACTCTGGATTTCAAAATCAGACTCCCATCCAGAGATAGGAAAAGTCGCATTTGGCTGCCTCTATGGCTGTCCCGTAATCAGTTCACGGTGGGTTGTTGGATGCTTTGAGTTTAACCAGACCTGCACATGTCCTCAGTCTAATTCCATCTTGTGCCTCCTAATGTCATCATACGTAGCCTCTGGCAACTAAGTCATTTTCCAATTGCCGACATCCTTTCCCTTCAGCACTCATCCTGCCAGAATCTTTTACAGCTTCATGTTCTGAATCTCCCCAGGAAAGATGTGTGTGTGTGTGTGTGTGTGTGTGTGTGTTTCTTTAGCAAGATGGTTTCCAGAAAACAACCCTTTCCATAGGACAAATGAATCGAAAAGTCCTGTTGATTACAATCAATGCAATACTGAAGAAACTCAAGGATCCTAGTGCTGCATTAAAGGAAAATAATGTCACAGAAGTCCTTTGTGCAGTATTTTTTTATTCATAGTTTTTATCACATTTGCCACTTCACCCATTTGGTGAAGAACATTAGTTTGTTCATATCAACACTTTGTTAATGTTTCAGTTCATTCCAGAGGCCCATACGAGGAGCTACGTGAACTCTGTAAAGACAGGGATTTTGCTCTATTATGTTCAACCCGGTATTTACAGCTCCTGGTAGAGTACCCGGCACTTTGTAAGTGTTCATTAATATTTATTGTTGAATAACTGAGGTATTTTCTAATGGGAAATGGAAGTCCGCCCACCTTTTAAATGTTGTGGTGTTTTGTGTGAAACAGAAGTGTTTATCTAATCTTGGAGTTAAGAAGGAAAATTCTGACCTTGTTTCACTCTTAGGAAGCAATGAGACTCTTAAAACATGTTTACCTAGCTTACTTTAAATTTGCAAACCACCACTAGGTATTTAGAAAGTCAACCCTTTCTTCCATTCCAAATAAAAATCCTATTTCATGCCAAGCACTACTCCTTTGTCAGTTACAAGTTAAGTCCCACCAGCAGTAACGGATTGTTCCCCTACCTTATGCAGAAGATGATTCCGGACTCTGGTACAAGGGCTGTACTTTACATTCGATGCGCCAAGATGAAATTTTGTCAGTTCTCCTCACGTTTGGGTAAACACAGCAAAAGTGAATGTATAATTGTGAAAATACTCCATATTGCATTATTCTTAATCATCCCTAGCTATTTCAGCTAGTGGTCGAGGATTGAAGAAAATATAAAATTCCAAACTCTGCTTTTCACAGTTAGAAAAAAAACACACACACACAGCTGATTTAATAGAACTCCCACAACTGTTGGCCAAATCCCAGATGGCCAAATCACAGCGTGGTTCTGAAGTGAGTTTTTAGAAGTCTGTCTTACTTCTAATGAAATTATATCCTAAAACCCAGGCTGCTATATCGAATCTTTTCCCACAGAGAAAAGTCTATTCCGAATGTGTTGACAGCTAAAGAGAAAGCCGGCCGTACTGCCAACAGGGAAACCGGCTGGGACGAAAGAGGTAGGGCTGAATCCTTTGAAATTCAGGGGGAGACTTACGAGTTTCCTGGGTTTCCTTTGAATCTGAGCGTAGGGAGTATGCACCAACAAGAGGTAAAACTAATTTGTGACGATGTCAGATGTGCAGCTTCTAAGATCGCCTTCCACTTCCCAACCCGGGTGTGGAATCCCAGGGAAAAGAAAAAAAAGCATGTGCATTAAGAGATCTCCTATGTGCTGTCGAGGAGTTGGGGGTGGAATTTCCATGTTCTTCCTGTTTTGATAGTTTTACAATCAATTACCGTGAAATCCGTGTACGATCCAGTTGTGGACGTAACCCGTGAATGTGGGTTACGAGCTGGTGAACGAGCAAATCACCGTCCCACTCATCTCAGATAACTGCTGCTTTGTTCAACACAAACGATTCTGTCAACTGTATCAGGAGTGACTGAAACAACGGTCATGTCTATTCGTAACGGAACAGTACATGCAATAGGCATTTCGTTGTGTGTCGTGACTATTACTGAAATAGAAAAAGTAAAAAACGTTCCTTTCCACGCGGCCTCGTGCTTTCTTTCACCTGTTCGGAAATGTAACCCAGGCACATCTTCTAGGACTCGGCCCCACAAACAGGAAATGGGATTTAACAGCGTTTAAGCTTCTGAGAGTTCAAATGGATTTGGTTATTGACTCCTTACCAGTATTAGCCGGCTTATTAGAAATGTATTTCGTTGGGGCGCCTGGGTGGCTCAGTCGGTTAAGCGTCCGACTTCGGCTCAGGTCACGATCTCGCGGTCCGCGGGTTTGAGCCCCGCGTCGGGCTCTGGGCTGATGGCTCGGAGCCTGGAGCCTGCTTCCAATTCTGTGTTTCCCTCTCTCTCTGCCCCTCCCCCGTTCATGCTGTGTCTCTCTCTGTCTGAAAAATAAATAAACGTTAAAAAAAAAAAAAAAAAAAAAGAAATGTATTTCGTTAATTTGGCTGACAATGAGGTTGACGGTAGAACAGCATGACCACCAAAAGCAGCTTTGGGTTTTGCCCTTAATGAGAATCTTCATCCCGGAGCAGCCTGCAGGGCGTCGTGCTTTAAGGGGATTATGCTGAAGATTAGAGCAGTGGAAGCCTCGTGGAACAGGACTGGATATTCATTTTAGGACTGCAGTCCTGTGTCCCTATGGGCCAAGATGCTCGAAGGTTTGAGGATTCTGGTCACACTCTGAGTTGCTGCGAAAGTGTGGAGCAGCTGAAGAAAAATCCTCCTAGAAAAGCCTGAATGGGGGTTGGCGTGGCAAGTGTAAACAGGACCCAACCTTTCCCGTTTTAGAAAATTCGAACGCGTCTTAGAGCTGGAAGGAGAATTGTCAGAACTCCCCCAAAAGAGAAGGCAGCAAAAGTGCTGGTTGATTAACTAAAGAAGATAAAATCGGGAAACAGAGCTGTGGGGTGGTGTGAGCAAAGAGCAGCAAAGGCCTCCATTCTTTAGGCCAGCGGAACTGAGAGTCAGGTGGCTGAGATGTGGCCCGAGGCAGCCTCTTGGGGCTGAGGCCATTGTGCTGGTCTGGGCAACCCTCCAGCCCCAGGCTGAACCAAGGGGCCCAGCGGCACAGGCTGAAGGAGATCACCGCCCACAAATCATTTACAATGTTTCATGATGAAGGAAAAATGGCTTTGAAGCAGCACTGCCACCATGAAAGGATCTGGAATGAGACCAATAGTAAAATGACCAGGACCTCGATTTGAACCACTAACCTATGGGGCAGAGTTGGCTGTGTCATCAGTTCCTTCCTCAAGAGAAAGCCTGAGCCCGTTCACAGGAAGGAACGTGGGGCTCTTTCCTGGCCGCCAGTCAGATGACGCGTTCAGGTGGCATTCATCATAAAGGGGAGGGGTGCTGCGAAGCTGTCCCCCAACACACACCAGGTTTGCATATTCAAAAGGCAACATAATACCAAGCCTCAAGGTGCTTCCCATTCACTTGGAAAAGATAAGGCTAAGACACACAGGGACAGTATTTTAGAATACTTATTATCCAGCTGCTGGATTCCAGAGTCTAGCTTAATCCCATTTCAGCCATTTACAAGTCTGCACAAGAGCATCGGCAGGTGTAATTCCAAACAGAAAAAGACACGAACATGGCCGAATATGTGGCGTGACAATATTTTCCTAAAATGGATATGTCCTTAATGCTCTTACTGATTAAAAGAGAAGATGGAGGGCAACACAAATATTCATTATCTGAGCCTTCTTATGAAAATATGATGCATTCCGGTTTTTTGCCTGTTTGTTTTGAACTGGAGAATGAGGAAGCTCTGTGCTGATACGGAAAAATTCCTGTGTCACTCAGTGTGCAAACAGGAAGGTAGGAACCATTCTATATTCTATATTCTATATTTCAAGCAGAGAAGGATGCAATGTAGGAAACTGGTTTAAAAAAAACTGCTGGAAAGGCTAGGGAGCAAAGAAAGAGGGGGCTCTTGCATAAAGACAGAAGCTGCCACTGTCCCTTAGCTGGATCTTGTGAGTGGACACTCACTGCTGACGTTGCTGCAACTACCCCCCCAGGCTGCTGGGGGTCTGTTGCGCAAGCAGTCAAGCCCAGTTATGTCCCTGCTGCTGCCTATAGCAGGGAGAATGGCTCATTTCTTCCTCCCGCACTGGAATCTACCACCAGTGCCTCCCATTGTAAGAACCTAACATGAAATCGGCCAGATGAGTGTGTCTGGAAAAGGGGACGGCGGGTACTTCGAAGGATGAACTTGGACCCAACTGCCAAAAGACACACTCTGGCCCGTGCACCCTTTTGCTACTCAGATCCACACATTCCCCGGCACCCGTTCAACAACTATATTGTGCTTCCACCCAAAAGAACGTAACCCTATTCCTCACGCAGAGGAACGCAGGCTCATGCTCTCCCCCCAAAAGAGGGGAACACAAGAGTGGGACCATGCGAAGGGGCAGCCTCAGCCACTGTAATCAGCTCTCAGTGATGGCAGTTTCTCTTCTCATCACCATTGCACCCTGGATATTCTGCAACCTGAAGGCCAAACTGTAAAGTTAGCCACCACCAATACTCAATGTTACACACCACAAGCAAAGAAGAAAAGACGCATAGTTGCTTCAGTTCTTGTTCTGGTAACTGGTAACAAAACTGGTTGGTTGACGGTGATAAGAGTTGAATAATAATTGATGATGGGCTTCTTCCAATGTCCATCCCATGTTCCCTTCGCCTCGAACCCAAACCTCAGTTGTTTGGGGTTCTTTACTTCGCAGGATGACCTCAACCTTCATTTTTGAAAGGCCTGAGGTTTTTTCAAAAAAATTTATTTAATGCTTATTTTTGAGAGACAGAGAGAGAGAGAGAGAGAGGGAGGAAGGGGATAGAAAAAGAGGAAGACACAGAATCCGAAGCAGGCTCCAGGCTCTGAGCTCTCAGCACAGAGCTTGACGTGGGACTCGAACTCACAAGCTGTGAGATCATGACCTGAGCTGAAGTTGGACGCTCAACCAACTGAGCCACTCAGGCGCCCCAGAACAGCCTGAGTTTTCAGTAGTCTGGCAGTTTGCAATATTACTCCAGTAACTCTTAGCACATCGATGGGCTAAGAAGCACCCAAGAGAATTTCCTGGGCTCCAGACATAGTCTTTCCTACCACCACTGTGTCACAGCAACCCAATTCCTCTTGGGAATTCTGACCAATCACCCCAGCCAGAATAGTAACCCTTTTCTTTGCCTGTCAATTCAGTGGTGTAGGCAACTTGAAACGGGCAGATGGCACTATCTACTTCCTGTTCACTGGAACAACTGTATGTCCCTAGAGGAAGCATTCTCTTCTTAGAAGAAAGACCTATAAACCAGCTGATCCATGCTGCAAAGAAGGAAGGCAAATATTCTGAGTGATGTGCTGCATGTGAGAGTGAGGGGAAACACTCCCATTTTCTCCCCTTGATTCCCAGATCCGTGTATCCTGACCATAAGAGACACGGCACTACTTTTTTGCTGCTGATCCACATTCTGCAAGAAAGTCACCCAAACTGCAGAGAGTTGTCTCCCAACGGTGCCATTTTTGAAACTTCAATGATCCACTCCTCTACTTTATAATAATAACTGCCTTGGGTCATGGAGCATATTTGTAAACCAGTGAGTCCTAAGGGCATGAGCCCAATTCTATGCTTTCTTTGCTGTAAAATCAGTTCTTTGGTCATAAGCAATGTTGTGTAGGACATCATGTCATTAGATAAAGCATTATGAAAATTAACAGACGGTGGGAGTGATAACAGCATTGCAGGCAGGGGATACACAGCATATTTAGAAACAGTGCCTATTCCGGTAAGAATAAAATCATGCCTTCCATAATGGAACGAGTTCAATGTCATAAACTGGCTACCAGGTGGCTCAGTGGTCCCCCTGGGGAAGAATGCCACATCAGGGTTCAATACTGGTCTCTGCTGTCAGCAGATAAGGCAGTCAGCAGTGACAGTAGCCAGATCCACCTTCGGAAGGATAAGCCCATATTATTGAGCCCACATCTAGCTTCCATCCCTGCCCCAATAGCTATGGTCCACATGAGTCTACTGAATAAGCCTCAAGTGGCTAAGAAAAGGGCTGAACGACATCCACAGAATGGACCGTCTTGTCCAATTGATTACTAAGTCTCATCAGCGAATAGCCCATAGTAAGCATTCACATAGTTCAGTGCCCATCAGCAAACCTCTTTCTCAGACCCCCCTATCACCAATATGCCAATCAAACCATTAGTCACCCATGAATTATGTAAATCCCTACCTCTGGCCAGCTCTCCATCCAGACAAAGTAAACAGTGGATGTGTTGGCCTTGAGAGAACTTCCCTTACCACGTTCCTGATGTGAGCTATAATGCTTCGACAGCCCAAATCCACCTGGTGCCTTCAAATTACAAGGGACCATCTGTGAACCTGGCCCAAATGTTTTCTTCCTGTGTCAACAGTCAGTTCCAGAAGGACACAGTTCAACCCCAATCTGGTAATACACTATTGACAATGGATGATGGATTGTGGCTGTGCATATGCCCAATCTTACAGCCTGGGGGCTCAGTGTATTAGTTATCTATTGCTACGTGAGAAATTACCCTAAAACTTAGCGACATGCACTTGTTATCTCACATGATTTCTGGGAGTCAGGAACCTGGGAACAGCTTAGCTGGGAAGATCTGGCTCAGGGTCTCTTGCAAGGCTGAAGTCAAGCTGTCAGCGAGTGCTAAAGTCACCTCAACCTTAACTAGACATGCGGTAGACCAGGGGTTTTCAAATGGGAGCGATTTTGCTCCCCCAAGCATATTAGGCAATCTGTAGACATTTTCGGTTGTCATAACTGGGTAGTGGTCCTGCTGGAATCTCGTGGGTAGAGACCAGGGATGCTGCTGAACATTCTATAATCCTCAGGATAGCCTCCCACATGAAAGAATGATCTGTCCCCAAAACGTCAAGAGGGCTGAGAAACTCCACTAGTGAGCCTTCTTTTGCTCTGGCCCCAACGCAAAACTGGCCGCCTTGCGTGTTACACAAAACGTTGCCACGAACAATACACTCAAAAGGTACATGCTATCTCAAAAATCAAAAGAGGTACAGGGGAGCCTGGGTGGCTCAGTCGGTTGGGCATCCGACCTCGGCTCAGGTCACGATCTCACGGCTCGTGAGCTCGAGCCCCACATCAGACTCTGTGCTGAGCGCTCGGAGCCTGGAGCCTGCTTCAGATTCTGTGTCTCCCTCTCTCTCTGCTCCTCCCCCATTCATGCTCTGTCTCAAAAATAAATAAACGTTAAAAAATTTTTTACAAAAATCAAGAGAGGTACAAAACATTGTAGCTCTTTCTCAGTGGTAGGTGGTACAAAATACAGCAATTCACCTTTCACTTTGGAGAGTAAATGCCAAATTTTCCAGACTACTGGAAACGCCACTAGGAAGTAAGCCTCGGATTTTTCTGGGGGTTTATTTCCCAGCGTCTGGCATACATGTGTCTTATTAAGGTTATCTAGGGTATGTGCTATGTCCTAATCACCATGTCAATAACATAATATATCAGCATGCTCTTCTGGGGACCATCAGGGTGATCGAGGTGCCTGCAGATCAGCTCTTATCAGAGAGCAGATGAGTCGACATAGGCCTGAGGTAGGACAGTGAGGGTGTTTTGCTGATCCTGCTAGTTTGAAAGCAAGCTCCTGCTGGTAATCTTTGCTAATTTGGTAATGAGGAAGAAAACCATCTGCCAGATCAATGGCTGCATACAAACTGCCAGGCACGCTGCTGTGTCATCCAGTAAAGAGACTACATTGGGTCCAGGCCCCGAATAATCTTACAGGAACCCACAGGCCCTCCCCAATAACCTTCTCACTGTTGCACATGCCACACAGATGAATTAAATCAGGGTATGACAGAACGAACCCTGTTTGTTCAGGGGTTACATGGAAACAGTGGTCTCTGAAGTGCCCCCCAGGGATACGGTATTTTTCAGTTTACTCCAATTTAGGAACGGCAGATTCCAGGAAGCTTCTGCAAGGCCATGCCTCCTATCCTAAGGCTCACTGCTCAGGTTAGGGAATCAAAATGGGGTGTTTCGAGTTGCTGGATACCTATTACAACTGTATTCAGGAGTGGGAAAATAACCATATGCGGATCAACGGACCCACTGGAATCCTGCGAGGTAGCCACAGGCCAAAATTTCATTTATCCCTAGATAACCATAAGTGACACCCACCCCCAGTGCTCCAGAGGCATTTTGGGCCTCTGGAGGTTAGCGCTGACTCAGAACCAATGTCCAGAAATCCCCTCAAGGTCTGGCTGGCTATTCTCCCATCGTCAGTGCACAGTCACCCAGTGAATGACTGCAGGTCTTTTGGAAAGACTTTAAAGAAAGATTTATGCTAGAAGCTTACAAAATGCTATCCAGCCCTTTCTTCGTCTATGGTTAGAATTCTCAAACCCGATCATGCATCAGAACGAGCAGAAGGGCTTGCCGGAATGCAGACTGTGGGACCCACCGTCAGAGTGCGTGTGTCAGTAGGACTGGGTAGGGCCTGAAAACCTTGCACGTATCACAAATTCCCAAGTGATGATGCCGCTGCTCCTTGGCCAGAGTTTGAGAATCAGTGATCTCCAGATTTCTATATCTCTGAACTGACTCAGGTCTGGGACTTGGGTGATAAACAATGACTCTCCATCGAACAACTTACGTTTCTGTTCATTAGACCTGGAGATTTCCTAATTACATACATCAGGCCATTCTTAGCCGACTGCTCATCTATTTCGGTCCCAGGGCCACTGAGAATAAGGAGCCAACGCTAAAGATCCCTGGGTGCTCAAATACTCTGCTTGCTGCCTCAGGCACTATGCCCATCACAATAACAGCACCCACCTCGCTTCTAGCTGTTACGGGCTGCCACTTGGCTCGGGCCCTGCAGAAGCCTGTCATCCACTGAAATCAAGCAGTTTATTGTAATGAAGACGTCTTCTCCCATTAGTGGGAGAAGTGGTCTCTTAAGAACCCCTGGGCAAGAAACAGAGCTCAAAGCCTCTGCCAGGTCTGGAGAAGCTTGACAATAATAATACCAATTGAGAAAGATCTTTCCCCGTGGTTACCACTCTGTCTCCCCAAGTCCCATCCTGGAAGGACCAGAAACCGTGGCTAACGTGGGGGTGGTGGTGGGGGAGGGGTCATAGGGTAGAAGCAGTGAATGGGCTAAGAGAGAAGAAACTGATCACAACCCCATCCCTACTGAAGGCTTCTCACATGCTTAAGGGACAAGAAGGGGGCTTATCTGCAAAGCAAGATTTTGATCGTTACATGAAATTTAATTACTAAAATAAGAGTATATTTTGTGACTTGAAGTGACTGGAGATCCATGCGTCTACTACTTTGACAGTGACCAGAGAACTCAGGTGTCTCCCTAAGTTTCCATCCAGGTGGTAATAAAGAAACCTCCACGGGGTGGCTTATAAAAGACCCTGGGAAAGACAAGTAAGGTTGCTTCGTAATTGGACCCTCTATGACCCGTGTGTTCAATGTACCCGCTACAACGGCAAATGATGTGGAAACACACAGAGGTGGTTGCATCTCCATAGAGAAGGCAGAAGATAAAAGAGCATGCTCCCAAACACAGCCAAGGCTTCCCAGATTCCCAAGGGACCTCAGAGTCAGGCGGCTGTGAATGGCACCATCACGAGCAATGAGGATTCCGCCACGGCCTAGAAAGCACACTCATGGGCTTCTATACCCTCCTGGCTCTCCCCCTCACCTGACTGCTCGAGGGACTCCGCTAATGTGCCCACACAGGAGACTGAGTGAAATGAAAGACAATCTCACAGGAGTATCCTGCAGGAGGCTCAGACTTTAGGTACGCCTGAGTTTCATTCCTGAATGTCCCCAAACCATTCTTTGGAAAGTATATCATTTCCTCTCATTTTGGCAGATGATAAAATGAGCGTTTTAAGTAAGGCATTCACATATATGGAGAAGTCTGTTTCTGTATTCTGTTCTCTTCCTTAGACGCATTAGCCTAGGCTCGCACTGGCACCAGAAGAGCAAAAAGGCCGGTGGGGCTGGAGTGAACTATCAGAGGGGAGAAGAAAAATAGGACAGGTCAGAGAGGAATATTCTCGGGTGGGAGGAGATTCCCGTTTGGCCTTTAAACTCTGAGTGAGCCACTGCAGGCTTGTGAGCAGAGGGTGAAGTGATCGGGTAGGTGTTAACAGGATGAATCTGGCTGCTGTGTTCTGTGGAGAACAGGCTGTGGGGCGCATGAGTGGAAGCAGGAAGTTATTGAAATAATCCAGGTGAGAGATGACAGCTTCCTGGACCAGGGTACTGGTGGTGGAAGTGATGAGACGGTGAGAATCTGGGTATATTCTGAGGGTCGGGCCAGCAAGTTCCCTAATGGATTGGATGTGAAGTGTGAACAAGGGTGAGGTCAAGGTTCTTGTCTGAGTAACAGGAAGGATGGAATGACTATGGCCTAAAGTGAGATAGAGTGTGGGGGGTACAGGTTTTAGGAAAAGACCAAATTCTAGACATGTTTAACGTGAAAGATCTCTGATATTTAAGGAGAGATGTCTGATACATGAGTCTTATGTTTTCCAGAGAGATCCAGGCCAGGGACAACTTGGGGCCTTTAAGACAGACACAGTATCTAATATCTTACGATTCGATTAGATCACCAAAGGAGGGGGCAGAGACAGTGGTGACATCTAAAGACTGGGACCTGGGGCATCCTAACATCAAGGCATCATGGAGATGGAAAGAAACCAGCAAAAGAGAGCATGAAGGAACAGCGTATATGGTCGGAAGAGAGAGTATGGGATCACCGAAGCCAAGAGAAGACAGTGGTCCAAGAAGAACGGATTGATCAGCTCAGCTGCTGACAAGAGCGGCTGCAAAGCAAGAAGACGACCAAGAACTCACCACTGGATACCTGGTGACTTGCCAAGAGCAGTTTTGGCAGAGCGGCGGGGCCGAAAGTCCTCACTGGAGAACTTTCTAGAAGATGAGCAGAAGTGTTAGAGACCGTAGACATCATTTTTCTGGGAGTTTGGCTACAAAAGGGAACAGACAAATGGGGTAGTGAGGGAGAGGACCAGCGGAATCAATGAGTAGCTTTTTTTTTCTTTCTTTTAAGATGCAAGAAACGACAGTACGTCAGATTCAGGCTGGAGCGGTCCGGTAGAGAGGAGACACTGGCGATGTAATAGGGAAAGGAAGAAGTGTCAAAATAATGTATGGGCAGGCAAACGGGCACTCTCAAACACTGCAGGGAAGCTGTATACTGGTTCAAGGCTTTCAAAGGGAAACTTGGCATTATATATCAAAATTATGGATGCAGGTATCCTTGGACCCAACAACTTTATTTCCAAGATTCGATTCTGCAGATAAGCTAGCATCTGGGTGCAAAGACGGATCAACCTTATTTATTAGAACACTGTATATAATACCAAAGCCTGGAAAACCTTACATTTATATTGATAGCACATGGTAAATCCATACCTGAAATACTATGCAGCATTAAAACTAAAGCAGACCTCTATGTTCCGTCCTGGAGTTACCGAAGTGAGAAATATCAAGGTACAAGAAAGTACTTGATTCGCTTCTGTGAAAAAAAGCAGGGAATAAGGTGATTATTAACAGAAAGATAAGAGTTATACATAAAACATATGTGTATGTACATAGAACATTTCTGAGAGATGAGGATTTCCTTTCCATTGGATATCCTTCTCTAAGGTTTCAATTATTTTTAAGAAGTGTATTTATTATTTTTCACTAAAGATTACTACAAAGAAAGGGGCACCTGGGTGGCTCAGTCGGTTAAGCGTCCACTTCGGCTCAGGTCATGATCTCGCAGTCTGTGAGTCTGAGCCCCGCCTCGGGCTCCATGCTGACAGCTCAGAGCCTGGAGCCTGCTTCGGATTCTGTGTCTCCCCCTCTCTCTCCCCTCCCCAGCTCATGTTCTGTCTCTCTCTGACTCTCAAAAATGAATAAATGCTAAAAAAATTTTTTTTTAATTTTAACAAGATTACTACAAAGAGAAAAATATCTTTTGCTAGAAAGAAAAAAAGCAAATTTAACAATTCTGGCTGTGCATTATTTTATGAACATAAAGGACCTTTCTTCTAAAACATTTAAGGGAGAAATGCCATTCTCTTCTAGACTGTTCTAGAAAGTAGAGGGGGGGAAAACCTCTTCTAAACTGATTTTTACTGAACCAGCAAGGTCTTTATTCAATAATTTGCAACACTGGAACATAAACTTTCATTATGTACGTGCAACTTAAAAGATTTTTAGTTTCAGAGTGTATTTCTGTGGGACATACAATAGGCATCCAATAAAAACATGTTGGGTTGAATCAGGTTGGTAATTAGATGAATGGCAGCCCTAAGCATGTGGGAAATGGAATTGAAATACAAAACATCATTGAAGTTCCCTTCTTTGTAAGTTTGTAGGTACGTATGTCTGTATGGGTGCTTACTACAGATTAGCATCTGTTCTTTTTATTCTCAGTTTACTGCGCAGAACATAAGGGGGCTATGAACTAAACCAAATGGCCATCTTGATATAATTTAGCAAACTATTTCATCATATCATTAACAATTAAAAAGTTATGAAGTAGCGGGACACCTGGGTGGCTCAGTCAGCCCCGCCGCGGGCTCTGTGCTGACAGCTCGAAGCCTGGAGCCTGCTTCGGATTCTGTGTCTCCCTCTCTCTCTGCCCCTCCCCTACTCGAGCTCTCTCTCTCTCTCAAAAATAAATACTAAAAAAACAAATTTTTTAAAGAGAAGAAGTTACCAAGTAGGGATGGAAAATAAAATGAGGAGAGGACCAATTTCCAGAAGCAGAAATCATTCCTGAGACTGGAGTCTGAGAACGCACCCATACTGAATTAAGAGGGTATTTTAAACATAAAGGTACTCAAATGAAAAGTCCTTAAAAATAAAGAACTGTGCCCATTAGGTACTTCTGAACAGGGAAAGTAGAAATTCATCATTTTTAGTGTCTGTCAGCATGGAATCTCTTGTTTAGTACTTTCATGAGCCACATTCATATTGAAGACCACATCGAAGCTTTTGATGGATGACAAGACCTTGAACTGCCTTCTGAAATATCGAGTAAGACTACATTCCTTCCTATGTTTTTAGTAGTAAGCATACTTATCGTAATCAACTCTTTTGAAAACTAGCACTCTGTGCTACCTAATAGCATCATATATAATAATCCTCGTTTCTCAACCTTAAGCATCAGGGATTCTCTGCTATTTATTTAAGCTTGTGTGTTTTTTCTTTCCCTGGTTTACTGAATTATTTATTAGTTACACAGGATTCATGCTCTGTGTTAAGTGCCACTTCTCTTCTGCGGCTGGAACACAAGTACATATCCAATTTCATTATCAGTTTAAAGCTCACCTGAAGCTAAGGAGGTCATCATTCATTGTGATGGAATCGCTGGGATGGTCGTATATTTTCAAAAACATTAAGATTTTGTTTTTAATGTTGGGTCTATTTGCTGCTTTTTTGTTTGCTAATAGACAATGATATATAGGCTATATATGAAATCTTTACACTGCGGTGCAATTATTTGTAGGCAAGATCCACAACTTGACAGGCTTCCGAGATGAAAAAAGGTGAAACTCAGTTCGCTGACAAAATGTTCATCCTGAATTCAAACAGGAAATGATTGATGGACCATTCTCATACCTGTATGCAAGTCGATGCAAGGGGCTGCAGACTAGTGTTTTTCAGACTTTACAGTGCATACGGATCAGCAGGGGATACTGTTACCATGCAGAGTCGGATTCACAGGCCTGGGATGGGACCAGAGATCTTGCATTTTTAAGAAGGTCCCAGGTGATGCTGACGCTGTTATTTCCTAGACCTCACCTTGAACAGGAAGGTACAAAGCAACGGTCACCAATCCTGGGTGCACATTATAGAGGAACCTTAGAGAAATATACATGTCCAGGTTCCAATTCACATCAACTGTATGAGAACTTCTGGAGATGATTTTTTAATGTTTCCCAAGTGGTAAGGACTGAATGTGTTCCCCCAAATTCATATGTTAAAACCCTCATCCCTTATGTGATGGTATCTGGAGACAAGGCTTTTGGGAGGTAATTAGATTTAAATGATGTCATGAGGGCAGAGCCCTCATGATGGGACTAGTATCCTTGTAAGAACAGATACCAGAGAGCTGTGAGACACAGTGAGAAGATGGCCATTTGCAAGCCAACAAGAGGAACCCAGATAGGCTGGCACCCTGATCCCAGACTTCCAGCTCCTAGAACTGTAAGAAAATAAATCTCTGTTGTTTCAGCCACCTCGTCTATGGCATTTTGTTATGGCGGCCCAAGCCAAGGCACAGGGAGAGTCCAACATTATGCAGCCTAGGTTGACAACCCTTGTTGTAAAGAATAGTGAAGTAACACGATCATAACTTTGCTGTAGGATGCTTTCACCTACTGGGGAGCTAAGACATGAGCCCATAAAAGTCATTGGTACTCAAGTGTAAGTGTGGGCCAGAGAGGTAGAGTATTAAGAAATGCAGAACAAGAGGGTACCCAGGGTGGAGATGATGAGGGAAGAAGGCCGTCACTTCTTCAAGAGTCCTGCTGAGGAAAAAATTTTTAAGACTGAAGGTATAATTTACATTATACAATAAAAGGGCTGCACAGACATTAAGCATTGTTAGGACTTTGATCATTGTATACACTGGGTGTACTCACTACCTCAATCAAAATATAGAACACTGCCATCACCCTAGAAAGTTCATTGGAATCCTGTCCAGTCAATTCCCACCATTCACAGAGGCAAACACCATTCCGATTTCCATCACCGTAAATTAGCATGGTCTGGTTTATAATTTCATATAAATGGAACCCACGGTATATACATTTTTGTGTCTGGCTTCCTTTACTCAACAGAATCATTTTGAGATTTATCCACATTATTACATGCGTCCATATGTGTAATCTCCTTTTATGGCTGAATGATATTCCATGGCATAGATACATAACAATGTGCCCATCTTCCTAACTGTTGCTGGACCTTTCAGTTGTTTCCAGTGTAGGGCTATTAGAAATCAAGCTACTGTGAATGTTCTTCCTAACGTTTTTTTTTTTTAAAAAACGTATTTCCATTTCTCTAGGGTAAATACCTAGAGGTGATCTTTCCAGGCTATGGGATAAATGTACATTTCACTTTATAAATGAATTGCCAAACGGTTCCCAAAAACGAATGTATAATTTTATGCGCCCACCAGCAACGTGCATGAGCTCTGGTTGGTCCATTTACTCACCTTAGTGTTGTCAGCATTTTCTAAAATCTGCTCACCTGTGTGACATGACCAAGACTTTTGAGAAGCAATTTAGCAAAGTAGTTAAGAGAATGGAGCCCTTGGGGCGCCCGGGTGGCTCAGTCCTTTAAGCGTCCTACTCCTGATTGGGGTTCAGGTAATGATCTCTTGGTTCATGAGTTTGAGCCCCATGTCCAGCTCTGCTGACAGTGTGGAGCCTGCTTGGGATTACCCACCCCCCCCACGCCCCACCCTTCCCCTGCGTGCATGCACTCTCTTTCTCTCTCTCTCAAAAATAAATAAGTAAATTTTTTTTTAAAAAAGAAAAAAGATTAAAAAAAAAAGCATTGAGTACTTGGAGGATAATCTAGAAATACGAAGAAAGAGATGTAATAACCCTTTGAACAAGCAATCCCACTTCTAGGAATCTGCCAACATTTTTATCTGCTCAACTGTAAGAGATAAAGGCACAAGTTTATTCCCTGCAGCACTGTTTGCAATAATAAAAGGTTAGAAAGAATGCAAATATCCAGTAACAGGGAACTAGTTGAAATAAACCACAGTATACCAACACAATGGAGTTCTAAGAAGTTGTAAAGAAAGAATGAGGAAGGATTGTATGTACTGATATAAAGAGATCTCCGGAATATATATCATTAAGTGGAAAATACTTTTAAAAAGCAAGGGTATGTGTACAAAGAAGGGAAGGATTAAACTAAAGCTATATATCAACACACACACACACACACACACACACACACACACACATATATGCAAAAAAAAACTGTAGTAGAATGGACATATAAATAAGGAACTAATAAAATATGGTCATGTGTAGAAGGACAGAAAAACAAAGTAGAGGGAGCAGGGGTAGAAATAGACTTTTTAAAAATGTTTATTTATTTATCTTTGAGAGACAGAGCACAAGCAGGGGAGGGGTAGAGAGACAGAGGGAGATACAGAATCCAAAACAGGCTCCAGGCTCTGAGCGCTCAGCACAGAGCCCAACATGGGACTCGAACCTATGAACCTTGAGGTCATGACCTGAGCCGAAGTTGAACCCTTAACTGACTAAGCCACCCAGGCGCCCCGAAATAGGACTTCATTGTGAATATTTTTCCATAGAGTTTTGATTTTGAATTATATAAATGCATTACCATTAAAAAATTACAACTAAGGTATTCAACTGAAATAAGTTTGCTGTATTTTATTAAACTCTAAAAAAATTCACAACCAAAAAAATCCTAGAACTAAAAAGCAAACCTGAACATGTATCAAATTAGTACCATAATCATACAGAAAAACTGTGGAAACACACTGATCTCATGAAAATCTAGGAGTTCATAATGCTACTCGAAAAGAGACAAGCAGAAATCAGTGGTCATCACTGAGGCTGTTATTAACCAATTTTTCCCTTTGAGAATTGGCCAAGGAAGAAGCACTTCTCCTGCTTCCCCGGTTTGAAATGTTTTTCAGGGCAACCAAATAGATCTAATGTAATTAGAGAGAGCTCTTCTTCACTAAGGAGTAGTGGCTAATAAATGTAGGAGAAATGACACCATTAGCTATATTCTGGAAAATGTTACGTATCCAAAAAATGACTCTAGGGATGATGAGGACACCACGGTCAAAGATACATGTGTAAAGTACGAACAACAATTTCCATAAAACATGAGTTCAAGTCCTAGCTCTGTCACTAACTAGCTGTGTGACCTGTGCCAGTTGTTTAAACTCTCTCTGCTTCCACTTTCCTCCTGGGGTTGTTGCAGGATTACATTATTGAACTTGTGCAGGGCTTAGAACTGTGCCTGGCACACAATAAACACTCTGTAAATGCCAGTCGGTAATGGTTATGATTCTGGCAGGTGTTTGTAGCCACCTGTTTCAGATGGAAAACCATTCTGGAATTTTAGTTAAGCTGGTACTTATATCCCATTACTTAGGGGAATCACAAGAGTCATGTACTGATCACCAATGAGTTTCTGACACCCAAGGATACTAGAGGAATTAGCCTGAGGATTTCACTATTGGAATTCTCACCAAACGGCTAGGTTTCCAGGAAACATCCCATCAGCGTTAGCACAGTGGCTAACCAATATTTTTGAAGCATCAACAGCTTTTTAAGCCCAGAACTGTCAATACGCCAAATGGTACTTACAAATGTGGGTTTCTACCACTCGTATCTTGATGGAAACAAATGTCTAATAATTTCCTAGTTCGACAACATGGGGGCAAAGCAAACAAGTTTTCCAGGACTGTGAGAGACGGCAGACAACTTCGGTATATGTTATCCTGCCTACCGTGGAGTCATATTAAACCTATCGGATACCATGAGTTGTCGAGATCAGTCAAGCTCAACATAGAACATCACATTGAAAGAACTTTACCTTTAACACATTCTAGTAATATTGAATAATGGTCCATGGGTTCCTTAATGTTTCAAGCTGGAGGAGATTTTAGTGATCATTTTAATCCAGTGTGCTTCACTGTAGGTTAATAGTCCTACCTGCCAACCCCCATTTCCTTGTTTTCTCTAGGATTTCCCAAAGCCTTGAACATGCTATCTTGCACCGTGACTCTCCAAGACGGAGACGTGGTTTATGGTCCATGCTGACCGCAGAACTCCTTTTTTTTCCCCCCTCAGAATCCTTTAACTTCACAAAGGCTACTACTGATGATACAACCTTCCGGGCAAACGCTGATGTGTTATAACCACACTTCATAAAGCATGACACCCACAGTGGTCAAGTGATTCACCGTGTGAGCTAACTGATGGCCCGGAATCTAGGCCTGTCCATACAGCTATTCGGGAAGAACCTGAGGCTGAAGACGGAGTGCTCTGAGCCCAGGCAGCCCAGGGTAGAGCAAGGAAACAATGAGAAGACAGAAACAGAACTTACCAGGAAAGACAGAAGAACGGTTACCTGGAATGTGCCCTCCTCCTCTTTACTTTTTGGCTCAACTGAACATTTATTAGAGACTCGCAACTTAAGAAAAGGCCCCATTTGGGGCACCTGGGTGGCTCAGTCAGTGAAGTGTCTGACTTCTGCTCAGGTCATGATCTCACGGTTGGTGAGTTCAAGCCCTGCGTCGGGCTCTGTACTGATGGGTCAAAGCCTGGAGCCTGCTTCAGATTCTGTGTCTCCCTCTGTCTCTGTTCCTCCCCTACTCATGCTCTCTCTCTCAAAAATAAATAAACATTAAAAAAAAACATTTCAGAAAAGGCCCCATTGAGCGTTGCAACACTGAAAAGCCATGCAAAAGACATGGTCCTGCCCTGGAGGGCCACAGATTCTCACAGAGAAGACTTGCATGAGGTTGAAATGTTAGCAAGAATCTTGTTTTCCTAACTCTGGTAGTTACTAAGCACTTTCCCATACATTTCCCCAAACGCGTACATTGCGCAAGTATGATCTGTCCCTTCATATAGATGAGAAAATGAACCACTGATCAGAAAGACTGACGTGGCTCAAGGTCAGAGACCCAGCCAGTGGACTCCGTCTTCTGCTCACCCCGTACACATCACATGGGTAGTTTATGACAAATGCTTGGCTTTTTTATGACATCTGCAAACGCTTTAGGGGTTTTTACACTGTATACAGTAAATTATTTGACTATCCAAGATTATTTCCATTACCAAGATTGATTTTTTTAAAGAGGTTTAGAAGCAAAAACGTTTGTCACAAGGAAGGAGGAAGGACAGGTCAAGACAATGGGAAAAGCAAGACTGAATATGGTATCATGTGCATTTTTAGGAAGATTTTTAACCGCAAAAACAAAGGCTCATTGTAGAACACTGTGATCATAAAGTAGAGTGCGAAAAAAAATCTGTCCTCTTACCAGCCAAAGAAAAGCGGCGTTCAGCAACCCCTCACTCCCCAAAATTTTAAGGTCATACGTACACACTATAAAACTTGACAATGTACAGTAAGCTTTTGAAAATTCTGTAGTTCTACGTATCTTTCAGTGGTAACCACCACTTTTTCAACCCACAATGTATTATAGCAGACAATGAAAAGGATGCTCAGAACGTTCACATTAGCAGTGTATCAATTATAATTTCAGAAATCAAATAGGGAGGCACGGGAGTTGGAGGAGTGTCCTATGTATCCATTAGCTTTCTATCAACAGAAATATGTGATCCTGCCTACAGCAAGGCTCCAGTACTGTGGCTGGAACCTTTGTTCTTGCATCTCCCTCCAGCATATGGTGCTACTAAGCATAATCAAAGTGCAAATCTTTATAGAAAATTACAGAGACTCCAAAAAGGGGATGGGTACTCCCTTCCTCTAATTTCCTTTACTGCCATGTTCCGGGTCTTGAGTAAAAAACATCTGGTCTTTTGATGAAATCTGCAAACACTTTGAGGGTATTTACACTGTATATAGTCAATTATTTGACTGTCCAAGATTATTTCCATTGCTGAGATTGACAGACTGTTTCTTGCCAGGAGAGAGCCACAGTTTTCAGCGGCATGGCTATGAAGTTGCCTCCCTTATTTTGACCCAATACGTGACACTAGAATAAGGAGACACCTGCAGCTCAGGGACAGATGGGGGGCGGGGGCTGGACATGTGTGCATCCAGGCTTTGAAAAGAAATCACTGATAACTGACAGGATGGGTTACTAATCCTTGAAGTTGATACTCTTCAAAAGAAGTGCCCCCCCCACAAATATTTGTAAGCCGTCATTTATAACAATTCAGATCAAGTTGTGAGAAAAATAGTACTTTTTTTCTGAACTGAATTCCCTTCAAATGCGTCCATCAACTTACTGAAGAGAAGGGGAGAGAATTTCTGAATTATACGTTGAAAACAAAACTCAGGTTTTGTGAAAATCGATGACTTCACCCTCTCGCCAATGTTCTGTGAAGACTGGAGCCCAAAGAAACGGGCTCCAGGCAAGTTTGCAATTTGGAAGAACTTGGACCCAGGAAGGCTTTGTGTGTTGTTTCTCATGGTTACTGATTATATTGTGCCTAAGCCTTAAGTAGATCGTTTTTAATAATGTAGTTATTAAGTGAAAAAAAGAGAGAGAGGGATGGATGTTTAAAGCACCATTCAAAAACTTTAATCAAGTACAGGCAAGTCTCCTTTCAGCTGGTGGGCACTGGCATGCTGGGCTGGTTGCTCATGGCATCCTTCTGTCCTGACTGGGGCTGTGCCAAACCTGTCTGGCTGGTGCTCTTACTGTACCAGCTGCTAAGTGTTTGAATATCACCCTGAACTGGCTTCATTCATTGTACTTACAGGCATGTATCAACAGGGAGCCTAGCAAGGTCCAACTATAAAAACCTGAGGTCAGAAGCCAACGGCTTAGACTGTGGTCTGCACTCTATTATTATAGTGCTAGATCATTCCAGAAGTTAGCTAACTTCTCTAGTTCTTAGCATGCTCTCCTCCAAACTGGGATATACTTACGTTGAGGTCAAAACCAGATATTAGGTTTGTTTTTTACAATTTTGTTTTCAAAGTATTTTTTAACCAATTTCAAAGCAACACGTGATGATCGTACATCATTCAGGAAATGCCAAAAAAAAAAACCCCAGAATGTAAACAATTATTCGTTTTCTTACCACGTAGAGACAACAGCTATTAATACTAAAATTTTTTTTCTTCTAGATTTTTTGTGAAAACTCTCTGATAAGTCAACAACAGCTGCTGAGTACCACAAAAATGAAGCAAAATAAGACTGCTGTCTTCCCAGCTGGGTGGGGACACAAATTGCTAAATAAATGTTATTACTGTAGTGTGAAGAAACCGAAATAAGAGAATATTGGAAAGTTGTACCATAAAATACAATTATAAGTCTGGTTCCTCGAGATGACAAATATTTTGGTATTTAGGAATTAAGAGACACTTTTATACCTAAAGCATTTCCTTAGGCTACTGACTCCATCCTATCCAAGGGAGGACATCATTGGATTAGCGCTCTAAAATTTCAGTTACACAAAAACAAACTCTATCCTGCAGCCATAAACAGTATGTGGATTTGCCTTATTTCTTAAGTTATTACACTCAGCCAACAACCGCCTTTCCTTTCTTAACTTGCCAGAAGTGCCTACAGTTGACTGTAGTTCTCGTAGCAAAGCAATCTGTTTATGCATGTCAGTTTCAAACACTCTGGCATCTTTGAACTGATGGATAAGGATTTTCCTTGAACATAAAATCTAGTGTGCTGGAAGCAGCCACTTGCAAATGGCTTTACACACATACAGTTTTACGTGGGCTGGTATTTTCTACAAAGGCTTCGGTTCTTTATTATTTTCCTTGCAAAAGGTAATTGCCATTCTAGCAAACAGTGCTCATCGTACTCTTCTATGAAGGCACCACCTTCCCGGATTATCACCTATATACAATTTAACTCTCCAGCCGTGCTGAGCTCTCAGAAGGGAGAGAAAGAGGTCTCCCTCATCTTTCTACCCCTGGGTTCCTAGCAGAGGAGACACGGAAATGTCTGAAAAAGCCCGTAAGAATTCTCCTTCAGTGACAATGCCTAAGAAAATACGTGGGAATGTGCTAACTAAAGATCCCTAGGCCCTATTCTGGAGGTTCTGAATCAGCCTCTGCGGGTGGGCCTAGGATCCTGTATTTTTACTAAGCCCCTCAGTTTCCTCCTCTGTAGAATGGGTTAACAATAGTTCCTACCTCGCAAGGTAGCTGTGAATAAGCTATGTTACACCACCGCGTGGCACTCGGCCGGCACTATATGAGTGCCGGTCATCGTTACTGATGTTATTATAATACAACCAGCCATTCATAAGCAGGTATCTTGGAAATACCGTCCATTGGTTTTCTCAAACTTAAGTGTGCACAAAAATCACCTGGGGGCTCTGCCCCCAGAGATGCTGATTTAGTAAAGCCGATACCTAGTCAGGAATCTGCCTTCCTATTTGCTTAAGGTTGGGGGCCGTGGAGAACCCAGCAGATAGACTGTAACCCATTGGTCCTCTTCTTCACATTCCTAATCCCCAAGGCAAAGAAACTTGCCTCTCAGACTGGAGCTAAGATGAGGCTCACTCAGAGAAAGAGTTGGGGGGCTGTTTGATAAAATGCAAAAAACCACTGCAAGGGGTGCCTGGATGGCCCTGCAGGTTAAGTGTGGGACTCTTGGTTTTGGCTCAGGTCCTGACCTCACATGATCTCTCATGGGATGGAGCCCTCAGTAGGGCTGATAGCACGGAGTCAGCTTGGGATTCTCTCTCTTCCTCCCTCCCTCTCTACCCCTCACTTTCTCTGAGCGCACGCTCACTTTCTCTCTCTCTCTCTCTCAATAAATAAATAAACTTAAAAAAAAGAATCACTGGGGATTCTTGGTTTCCTACTTCATCCATGTCAGGGGCCCTGCTGCCTGTCTCGGGCTGGCTGAGCTGGGGTGAGGCAACAGCTGTCTTCTCTGCAGGCTGCCTTGAGCAAGCTCTGGGAGACTGCTCCAGCAGAACTTGGCCGGTCTATCTCTCCCCGCAGCAGGGAGCTTGGCCACAGCTCTCCTCCCCCTAACCCTTCCCACCCCAGAACAGCCTGGGTCAACTGGCACCAGGTCCAGGGGCTACTGAAGACACGGCCTGGAATCCTTCTTGCCTCTACAGCTGAAGGTCAAGGGAACCACGGATTGCTTGGGAAGAAAGCACTGCACATCCCTGGCAAGCCCAAGAAGATCCCAGGCCTGGGCAAGAACGCCCAAGAACGCTTACACCATACACACATGTCATGGAGCCAGCCCAGACTTGCTTATGCTTCTGACCCCTGCAAACACCCAGCGGTGCGCTTGAGATTTAAAGGGCAAGCTCTCCAAAAGCGAAATGACAAAGCTCTTGCTTCTCTCATGAACAGCATTCCCTTCTGTTCCTTCTGTGGATTATCCACAGCAATCCCTTCTGCAATTATACAAATTCTACATTTAAGCATAATCAATACTTGAATCTCCCGGAACATGATCAAGCCTGGATCCATCCATAAACAAAGGCATTACATAGTTAAGAGATAGGCATTTCAACGGAGACAACAATGTCCTTGCTTTTGCTAAAAAGTATTGCTTTCTATAGAAAACTGGGTATAGGTTATGTCGCAATAAAGTAGAATTTACATTTTAGAAAACGCTTTCCTTCAAACTCCTGTTATTTTTCTCCTTTTTCTTTGTAAATCCAAGTATATGTACTTTTTCCCTCCCCAAAAGCTACATATGGACGGGCCTGTCTCTAATATTCGAGAAGCCCAGGGTTAGAGTGTGAGAGGAGATCCCTGGTCCCCGGCTCCTCCTCTCAGCTCTGGCTCCTGCATTACCCAGTGTCTCAGTGGCCTCCCAGGCATGCCACGGGAAATCCCAGCTCACACCTCCAGATTCTTTTTGCACAGCTGCCTTTTGGCCTTCACTTGGCCCGAGGCATATACCCACTTGTGGCATCATCAGCCCCCGAGAGGACAGATGGATAAAAGATCTTCACAGCCTTAGGCAGTTGAGTAGGAAATTCCAGGGTCCCAGGAACCCTGAGCAGGAGTGGGGATATGGGTTGTGGGTGGGCACATACCTTTGGAAGCCTGGAATCCTGCTCTTCTGGAGAGGGACACAACCAGAGGGGGACTGGAACAAAGCCCTCTAAAGTGCAGATCCAAGGGGAGGGTGGGGGGGTGGGGGGGGGCAAGGGGCCCAGGGGGTCCCTACCCTACAGGACTACCAAGAGTATCTATACATTGTATCTATACCTATGTATATTTCATGTAAGTGAACACCTTGGTCTGGATGTTCTATCAACTGCACACCAGGCATTCCACACAAACCCACTGTCAGATTTCAAGGTTCTAGAAGGCAGGAACCAGACAGATAACATTTTCTCTATAGAGCACCTGCTTTATTTAGCAGAGATGCCTCTTGATGTTGCAGTACAAATACGATGAAGTCAGTTTCTTACCTAGAAGTCCTTACCTGCAGAAGTGCTTAAAAAGGAGTAAGGGAATATTTATTTGGAAGTCCTTGTATGAGTGAAGTTGTGTGATACTGTTAAAAAAAAAAAAAAACAGATGTCAAAAAAATCTCATCAACAAAGACAGAAGATCTGCAGGTTCCTAAGGGACTCTCTCGCATGGATCTGCAGGCTCCCAGCACTTTCCTCCTCTGGAAACCTTCCTCAAGCTCTCAGTCCAGGCCAGGTGCCCTCTCAGGACTCCTACAGCTACCCCCCCCCCAACTCCCACAATGCTTCTCACTCGGTGCTACACCCACTCCTTGCCCATCAGCCTCCCCACTGAGCTGTCGCACCCTGGGATTTGGCACTTGGTAGAGTCTCACTAAATTCTTCCTGCCTGATCAACCAGCATTCAAAGCAAATGCAGTTTTGGAGTTGCTATGATAGCTCTTCACTACCAGGGGCTCTAGGTACTGCCGAATTCAAGCAAAACACTGTTTTAACTCCTGGAAGAGAGAGATGGTCTAAAAATAAATCAAACACCTGAACCGTGTAGCATTACAGAAATGGAGACCAAGGGGAGGGGGGGGGGGGGGGGGGGGCATAGGAACATGGCATAAATGTACTCTGACGGATTTAAATGTCATTCATTTTTAAAGTTGACCTCAAGTTACATGCCTCTAGAAAGGGAAACATTTGTTAAAAAGACAGTAACCACGCTTTTTCAGAAAGGCTGAGCCCCCATATGTGTTACCACTTCATCTGTAGATTTCAAAGTCTTACTGAAACTGACTGAGGGCACAAGCAACACCTATCAAAAGCTGTGTATACTTATTTGAAGTATGGCACACTATATCTATTTTAAGCAAGGTTAACTATAGGTGGCAGATGGATTACTTCAAGAAAATGGAACGTTATGGAAAAGCAATTGTCTTTTGACATAAACCATGTACGATATTATTTCTACCTGCAGTCCAGCACTACCGGAAGGAATGTTAAACGCCGGGCAATAACACCAAAGACACTGAAAAATACTGAACATCTGCAGCGATCTGATGACTTTGTAAATCTTCCTTAGAGGCACCTATAAAGGAAAGACACTTCAAGTGGAGTGACTGATTAGTCCAACTATAGAGGTCCTCTGATGGGACGCTGCCTGCCCTCATTCTGCAAGTTTTCTGCAGATGCAGGAGGAGAGGAAGCTTATGCAAAGGGATGGGGTCTGATCTCTGCATCTCCCTCTTCTGTGTTACACCTCTGTCAGCTTCCAACCTCTTCTCTGCTCTGATGGCTGTGTGTGCAGTCCTCACACCATAGACTCAAAGCAAATGCTGTCATGGCTCCATCCCAGCTAGATCCAGTGGTTCCCTTTGAAAGCCAGTAGCTTCTTACCATGCTATCCTCTGAAACAACGGGATAACCTCGGTTGCCAGCAAGGACTTCTGATAGTCCTCCTAACAGCTTCTGGGGCCCAACACAGGAAGGCATATGCTACACTGTGCCAGCCTGGGTTTCACCCGCTAGGGCCGCCATACCTTCCTAAAGAGGCCTAGAGTCAAGACCTAAAAATGTTTCAGAAGCTTCTTACAACGAGAACTAAAAACCAATCTATGGTTTATCTTGTTAAGACAGAAACTTGGTTTCCCACATTCATCCTTTATTTGAAAACTCAAAGCACAGCACAAACTTGGTCTGTTCATTGTGCCCCGAAGGGGCATTTCATACTGACCACCCGCTAGCTCTCTTCCACCCATCTCCCGGGACCCTGCTTCCCCAGAAGTCTTCGCTGACCATGCAGCCAGTGATCTCTTTCCTTAAATTCAGAACTTGTCTCTATCAATTGCCTACACGAGGCTAAATGAGGCACTCAGTCACTGCCAAACACCGGCATTACTAGAAATCACCTTGCACCTCAACGGCTTTCTCTTACTACTGCCTTCTATTATTACTCAACCTTTCTATGCCCTCCCTACTAGTCAGCCTCTTGAGGTGAGGATATGTCTCCTTTAATTTTTCACGCAGTAGGTCCTTAAAATCACATTTTCTGAACATTTGGGGCAGGGAGGGGGAGAGAAGAGGCCTTTATTTTTAGCAAGGCAGTTTGCATGAACAAATACTAAAACAGCTATTCCTTGCCCACCCTCATTCTCAGCAGGGGCTGCCCTCAAAGGAGCTAGTGACAAATGCTCCATTCTATATTGATAAGTGCTAAGATTCCCCACCCTCCCCCCACCCCCATCCCGCCACTAAGCCAGGCCTGAGAACTTCTGGGGTCTAAAGATTTTGAAGATCACTAGAAGTCCCAGGCATCAAGGGGTTGGGCCCCACCCCCGCAGGCAGCAGTTACCAGAGGGTCAATGAAGGTTTTATACATATATATATGCACACGTGCAGAGCCTACCCCAAGGCCTGTACGACTGGAGGAGGATTAATGGGACTAAATCACCAAAATCTGACAGAAACACTTCCACAGCGGTAGAACCAGTTCTGAGACTCTCCAGGCTCTTACCTACAGCAGGGCCAAGCGAATACTCGGTTCAGATCCCTAAAGGAGGCAATGCCTCTCCTGGGCTACCTGGACAGCCACGTCAAAAATCCAAACACCCAACATTCAGAAGGGGCTGACCTGGCCTCTTCTAGCCCACCGACAGTTCTTTGTAGCCAACGGGGTGCTGCCCTAAACGTCTTACAGAATGTTTGCGCAGTCCGTGCTGCCTGAACTTCCCGCAGGGTGGCACCTGGAAGAGCAAGGGACTTAAAAACGAGTAAGAGCATCCGTGCTCCCAATGCTCCGAAATGCCTGGTGTACTCATCTAAAATAAAAAGGTCTCTGTCTGCAAATTCCGTTTGTTGGCCCGGTAATCCACCCCCGCCCCCAGCCCTGCGTCCAGGGCCGACCCGTACAGCTGGTTTTAATCCCTACTTTTCTCACTCGGCGTCCCCGGCTTGGGCTGACCAGACGCGGAGCCACTTAGCGTTTCCTCCTCCCCCTGTCGGGGTCTGTCCTCCCTCCGCCGTCTCCTCTTTCTCCGCCTGCATCCCCGGGGGGCAGAGTGTGGGAAGAACGAATTTCCGCCCGGTTTGCCCGCCACTCGCCGACTTGGGTCCCTTCCGGACGCAGCCTGCGCACCCCCGGCTCCTCCCCCGGCTGTTCCACCGAGGCCGCGCTCCTGGTCCGGGACCGAGAGCCAGGAGGCGCGAGCTGCGGGGGCCGAGCCGCCGGGGCACAGCAGCCAAGCCGCGCCCCGAGGAGCTCTTGGAAGGGCTCCCGCCTGCAGCTGGGGAATCCGCTCGGCGGGGAGAATCCGTGCCAGGGAATCCAGCTCTCCGGACTCAGCTGCAAACAAAAAGCTCAGGTCTGACTCCCTCCCTCCCTCCGCCCCCCGACGCACACCCGGAGAAACAGTTTTGTGCAGAAATGCAACAAGTAGCACCCGGAGCTCCCGGAGCGCCCCGCGCCGCCTGACTTGGCTGGGGGAACCCGCCTGCAGAGACCCGGGCCAGCCACCGGACAAAGGGCGGAGGAGGGGCTGGACCGCGCTGCGGAGTCCGAAAGAGGCCATTTAGCGACTCTGGCCAGGCCAAGGGGAATGCAGAGGAGACATAGAGCCGGCGGGCCAAGAGGACGATCCGGCCGCAGCACGCAGGACGGGCGGCGATGGAGGCTGCCCGCGCCGTGCGCTTCCTACTCGTGGTGTACGGCTGCCTCGCGCTCCCGCCGCGGGCCCAGCCCGTGTGCCCAGAGCGGTGCGACTGCCAGCACCCCCAGCACCTCCTGTGCACCAATAGGGGGCTCCGCGCAGTGCCCAAGACCAGCTCGCTGCCGAGCCCCCAGGACGTGCTCACCTACAGCCTCGGCGGCAACTTCATAACCAACATCACGGCCTTCGACTTCCACCGCCTGGGGCAGCTCAGACGGCTGGACCTGCAGTACAACCAGATCCGCGCTCTGCACCCCAAGACCTTCGAGAAGCTCTCGCGGCTGGAGGAGCTCTACCTGGGGAACAACCTCCTGCAGGCGCTCGTCCCGGGCACTCTGGCCCCGCTGCGCAAGCTGCGCATCCTCTACGCCAACGGGAACGAGATCGGCCGCCTAAGCCGCGGCTCCTTCGAGGGCCTGGAGAGTCTGGTCAAGCTGAGGCTGGATGGGAACGCCCTGGGGGCGCTGCCGGACGCGGTCTTCGCCCCCTTGGGCAACTTGCTTTACCTACATCTGGAGTCCAACCGGATCCGCTTTCTGGGCAAGAACGCTTTTGCCCAGTTGGGCAAACTGCGCTTCCTCAACCTCTCTGCCAACGAGCTGCAGCCCTCCCTGCGCCATGCAGCCACCTTCGCACCGCTGCGCTCCCTCTCCACCCTCATCCTCTCGGCCAACAGCCTCCAGCACCTCGGGCCGCGCGTCTTCCAGCACCTGCCTCGTCTCGGCCTACTCTCGCTCAGGGGCAACCAGCTCTCGCACCTCGCGCCGGAGGCCTTTTGGGGGTTGGAGGCCCTACGCGAGCTGCGCCTGGAGGGGAATCGGCTGAGCCAACTGCCCGTGGAGCTGCTGGAGCCTCTGCACAGCCTGGAGGCGCTGGACCTTAGCGGGAACGCGCTGTCAGCTCTGCACCCCACTATCTTTGGCCACCTGGGCCGGCTGCGCGAGCTCAGCCTGCGCGACAACGCGCTCAGCGCTCTCTCCGGGGACATCTTCGCTGCCAGCCCGGCCCTCTACCGGCTGGATCTAGACGGCAATGGCTGGACCTGCGACTGCCGTCTGCGGGGCCTGAAGCGCTGGATGGGCGACTGGCACTCACAAGGCCGTCTTCTCACGGTCTTCGTGCAGTGTCGCCACCCCCCGGCCTTGCGGGGCAAGTACCTGGATTACCTGGATGACCAGCAGCTGCAGAACGGGTCTTGTGCGAGTCCCTCGTCCTCCGTTTCCCCGACCGCGGAAGGGCTGCGGAGGCCCTTGCCCACAGCCGCGGGGGAGGAGGTGGCGCCCCCTGCAGGTGGCCTCGCGGAGGAGCTGCCGCCGCAGCCGCAGCCGCAGCAGCGCGGGCGATTTCTGCCTGGGGTGGTCTGGGATGGGGCCGCCAGGGAGCTTTTGGGCAACCGCAGCGCTCTGAGGCTGAGCCGACGGGGCCCGGGCCTCCAGCAGCCGGGCCCCTCCGCCGCTGCTGCCGCGGACCCGGCGCCACACCCTCTGGACCTGCTTCAGAAGCCCGAACGGGGACCTCCGACTTCTGCAGATGCTGCCCATGCGGAGCCCACCCCGACGGCCGCACCCGTCTCTGCGCCATCGTCCGCTGGCGACCCCTGGCAGCGCGCAGCAAAGCAGCGTCTAGCAGCGCAGCAGCAGGAAAGCACCGCCCAGTCCGACGGCGGGGTCGGCCTGCCGCCGCTGGTGTCTGACCCGTGCGACTTCAACAAGTTCATCCTGTGCAACCTGACGGTGGAGGCGGTGGGCGCCGACAGCGCCTCGGTGCGCTGGGCCGTGCGCCAGCACCGCAGCCCCCCGCCGCTGGGCGGCGCGCGCTTTCGTCTGCTCTTCGACCGCTTTGGCCAGCAGCCTAAGTTCCACCGCTTTGTCTACCTGCCAGAGCGCAGCGACTCGGCCACATTGCGCGAGCTGCGCGGAGACACACCCTACCTGGTGTGCGTCGAGGGAGTCCTCGGGGGTCGGGTCTGCCCGGTGGCCCCCCGTGACCATTGCGCTGGGCTGGTCACCCTGCCAGAGCCTGGGAGCCGGAGCAGCGTAGATTACCAGCTGCTGACCTTGGTCTTGCTGGCCGTCAATGCACTGCTGGTGCTCCTGGCCTTGGCGGCCTGGGCGTCACGCTGGCTGCGGAGGAAGTTGCGGGCTAGGCGGAAGGGTGGGGCCCCTGTGCATGTTAGACACATGTATTCCACCCGACGTCCCCTGCGCTCTATGGGCACCGGGGTGTCCGCCGACTTCTCTGGATTCCAGTCCCACCGTCCGCGCACCACCGTGTGTGCTCTCAGTGAGGCGGACCTCATCGAGTTCCCCTGCGACCGCTTCATGGACAGCGGCGGCGGCGGCACAGGTGGCAGCTTGAGACGGGAAGATCATCTTCTGCAGCGATTTGCTGATTAGATCCAGAGCCTCCGAGGTTGTGGAAACCTTCTCTTTGGACTTGAGGAGCCACTTTCCATGGAACCCCTCAACCCGCCTCAAGGGGAGATCTCATTTTATCAGAGTTTCTCCTTTCCCCCTTTTGTGCATTTGCCCTACGAGTCAAAGGGAAAGCCGATTCGGCAACCCCTCGCCACCCCCAGTTCCCAGTACCCACTCATGAAGTGAATGGGTGGTACTTGGTCAAGGCCAAGAGTAGGGGACAAATGGATGATGGAGCTCAGACGGGGGGGAAGCCTTCTTCTACAGGGAGACCTTGGCACAGCTGTGGCAATGGCCTTTGTAGCACTGCGATACAAGAGCCTGTCCCCCTTTGGGGTAGAAAAGGGTGCTTTTGCCCCCAGTGTGGCCAGAAAGAGATTTGGGTGCATGCTCTTTGTTTGTTCAATGTGAAACGAGAGTTTTGTTCTATTTAAGGAAAAAAGGAACTTATTTAGTATTACAAAGGAGGCTTGGCAACTTGACTGCACTGGTCTGGCGGTCTCGGCCAAGAAGGTGATGTTGTAAACAGGTGGTAAAGTTTAACACACTCACCAAGGAACTCTTCCATGTAGGTTAATAGAACATTCAGGATAATTTAATGTTTAAATAATCAGAGACGCTATTTTTTTTTTTCTTTCAGGAATGTGAAGATCTCTGCCATGTAACAAACTGACAATAAACTCAAGGACTGTTTTAGTTGAGCTGAGTGGTTCAACTAGTATTTTCTCTTTAACATTAACACCGCAAGAACATTCGCTGACCTTGGGGTTAACTAAGGTGACCTACTTTCTCAGGAGAAGGCTGCTCGCAAGACTTCTCTGTCAGGGTTGCTCCTGTGGCTTTTTAAGTTTGTTTTTCTGAACCTGTATATGCAGAAGGAAATTTCAGTGCCGGCACTTGATAAAAGAATGTTAACTAACGCGTGTGTAACCAATGACCCCGCAGGGAAGGGCAGCCTTCTAGTTCACTTAACCGCATCTCTGACAATGTGTCCAGACTGGAATGAATACGATGTGGTACTTCTCGTGTTTTTCTCAGTGACACGCAGTTGAGGGTGCCCTGCTTCTCTGGGGTTGCACAGTTAAGTGATAAAGGTAATTTCCTAATAGCAAGGAAGCAAAAGGTGATGGTCAATTGATAGCGTGACGTTCAATCACAGCAGTGTCTTACTCTATATAAAATAGAGAGGAAGAAATTATCGGGAAAAATGTGAAAAAGTATACATCAGTGGTTGTCTGTTTCTACTAAAGCCAGAAGGTTGTTAGGAGTACTTAAACCTCACTGTGAAATAATTATATATTTTGCAAGTTAATCCCTCCACTACCCAGTGTTGTACCACGTTATTAAATCTTATCGTTTAGTTACTAATTGCAGTATTTCTTTTAAAATGTTGTTTTGCTTTAAACTTAGGATTAGGCTCCTTTATTTGCTCCTTCATTGTTTTCAACTATTTGGGACACTTTGGTCCCCTGATATTTATGAAGTACATGTTTATCGCTAACCGTAGTGCTTTGGTTTACATTAGCAGTTTTGTGTGTGGTCTAAAAAAGCGGTCCCAGAGAAGATCTGCACGGTTATACTGTCCATGGTTATGGATTTATTGGCAGTGGGGTGCCGTGGAGGCGACTACAATGGTGCTAAGGCTAACAGCGAATCTTCTAATTAGGGCCTTACGCCCCTGATGGTCCTGATGACTCAGGGAATCTATCCTAGACCGGGGGTCCTTCCCCAGGCCTCTCCTTTTATGTTTGGTCCATTGAGCCAAACCTGCCCTTGGCCCAGCAGCTGAGCAGGGACCCAGGCATCTAAATGAACTGATCTGTGTTCATGTTCAGATGAGTGAATGTCCAGACCACTTAAAGTACAGCTGCTTCTCTGATAGTCGTATCTGTGGGGCCCAAACTTGACCAACCACAGGAAAGAGGCTGTCATTCTTACTCTGCTGCCGAGGCTTGTGACCGATCCCGAGCCTATTAGTATGCAGGAGAGGAGTCGTTCACTCTGTTTTGCAACCTCCGGGCTATCTTGCACCCCTGGTGCCCCTACTTTTGTTCATTTGTACAGTGATGGCATCTTTTAGCTGTTCCTTTGCACAGCAGTGAAATATTGAGCCCCACTGAAAGTCTGGAAAAGACCTCTGGACCTTCCCACCACCCACCCTTTCGTAGCAGAACATCACTGAAAATACTTCACGGAAAAACAGTAAAAGCTATGTGAAAACAGTTCGACTGGAAAGTCTTTCGGTGGGAAATGAATAAATGTTATATGTTGTTATGTTCAGTTATGTCAATAAACCCACTTGCTAATGGAGATGTTTTATGGTCGGAGTTTCCAAATATTTTATACACTTTCATAATGATCCGCTGTGGTTTTCTACAGCAGTTGTGATCGATGACAATGAAACATGAGCTTGAAGTCTATCTGTCCTCGTTCAGTGGTTTTTAATTGCCATTTCTACGATAGCGTACAAACTCTATTTTTCAGGAATAGATAGGTGACTTGGTGCCCAGAGAAACAATAAGATGACTGTAAAAGCGATGGTGAGCTGTGATATGAAAACGCTGTTAATATACCAGTGACAGCAAGATGATTGGGTCTCAGCAGGCCTCAGCTGTTTAAAGGAATTGGAATTAAAAGTCAAGCCCTTTGACTCCCATGGTCAATGATAAGAAGGAGCTATCTTGAACTGGAGGTCATTTTTTCATTACAAAGTTTATGAAAAGATAAGATTCCTAAAGAAAAAAGACTAAACTTCGCATGAGGTAGGAGTGTTCATTTAAAGAGCCATTGAAGCCGTCTGGAATGTGGTTGGACCCTCAGCCCAACCTGTAAGCGTATTACTTTCATAAGACAGATCATTGTGCCATGCACTGCCCGGTAATAAGTGGCACGAGATCAAAGCCCTCTCCCCTAATTTGCAAAGGCCTGGTTTTTACCAGAAGTACAGCAATGTGGGCAGCTATCCTATAGTAAGAAACCATTAAAAGAGATAACTGGTATTACTTGGTATTGGTACTTAGCCACTTCCCAATCTTCTTCTGAAACTTGGAAACAAATGACGATGAAGCATTCTAATGCCAGAAATTTACTAAAGTCGACACCATGACCCAGGATGGAAACAGATTTCAACTCACTGTTGTACCTTCACTGTCCCAGAGAATTATAGCATCCTTGAAGTTCAGTATGATTTTAGAAAGCGTTGAAAGCATTTCAGTCACCTGGGACTGCATTTGTTCTATTAACGTCATCTCTTTGTGCCTCCATTTCTGCGTCAGTGAAAATGGGTCCTGAGTCCAGAGTCCTGACTTCACGTTGCCACTTTGAGGAATAAGTGAGTAAAAAAGCATTGGACAGCACCAGTTCTAAGGCAGATGTTCAAAAATATTACATGGATTATTAGTAGCAGCATTTTATGCCCGGGCAACCAAGTGTTGTACGATACGTTGTAGAAATGTCACTGCTGGACAAGGCATTTCTGCTTAAGCCCCAACGGATCAGAAACTGTAGATGATGAAATTCCGCGACCCTTCCCTTTGTCCTGGTTCGTGGAGGCTCTTCTGTAATTTAATATGGAAGGACAGCTCTTGAAATACTTTTCGTTATTTCATTGTTTTTTTCTTTCTCATTATTAAAAAAAAAGGTGAATATACTAGTATTTGAGCAAACTTTTGTATATTTATTAAACTCTTGGCATAAGTTCATTCATCTTTTAGACCGGAGCTACGGATGTGTAAATGGCGTTGCTTCTCATTAACTGAATGACAGCATCTCCCAGTGTCCTTTTACTTAGTTTACTTAAAAGAATACTTTGCATGAACAAATGCTTCCCCCCTCCCCCCCCCCCCCCCCCCCCCCCCATTAGGGATTTCAGGTCACTTCATTCTTATCATGTGGCAAATACTACTCATCTTACATGGGAGACTGAGGGATTTGGAGATTATACTTACATTATTGTTGAAATCATTAGGGGGGAAATACAGCTTCCTGTTAACCTGGTTGCTTTGTCTTGGGGCAGAATAGCTAAATATCTCATTACATCCATTTGAAGGATTTTAAGCTACAGGTGGTCACTCCTTACTGGCACAGAAATGTGGCTTTATAATCTGGCTGTGACATGGCATCAGGTGCCAGACGGAAATAAATTGTCATGCGCCAGCATTTCCAACAACAGCGTCTTGTGACTCTAAATCCGTAACATTCTTTTTTTTTCAAATTGACCAAAGCTTCATAGTGCTAGCTCCTTCCCCTACTCGGTCCTCAAAACCAACTACCACTGTGAGTAGGATGTATTTCCTTCTAACAATCAATTCTTACTCACACAAGTTGTGTTGTATAAGGTCACAACAAACCTGAAAGGAACAAATATCGAACCCTTGCTCTGGGGGAAATTCACATTTGGGTTCCTGTAAGCATCCGGTCACGTTTTCCTCAACTTCCCAATACAGAACCTTATTTGAGGCTCATTTCAGTTTAAAAACACCTGAGTGGCTCTGTCGGTTAAGCGTCCGACTCTTGGTTTTTGCTCAGATCATGATCCCCCCATTTGTGGGATCGAGCCCCGCATCAGGCTCTGTGCTGACAGCACGGAGGAACCTGCTTGGGATTCGACCTCCCTGTCTTCTCTGCCCCTACCCTGCTCCTGCTCTCAGGTGCTCTCTCACTCAAATAAATAAACTTTAAACATATAAAGACACCTTATTTAATATATATGGTTGATTCGTGAACATTGAATTCACGGCCAACAGCCCTGTAACTCATGCCTGAATGAAGTTTACCTAACACACATGCTTTCTTAGACACATCACTGCCGTCCTTCACTGAGGAACTCTAGACAGCATCTCAGCGCTATGTTTGGGGGCCCTTTTAAACAGCAAAATCACACACACACACACTAAGAAAGTGTGAGAAATGTGGCACTAAACAGACTGTGAAAAGCACACTTGTTTACAGTGGGAGAGCTGAAACAAGCAGGTGAAACATTGCCTCATTCAGCCTCAGCAGGGGGAATGCCTGGGTAACTCAAATTTTCCATGGCGCTGCCTGTGTCCCCAAATGGCCACGAACATACTGCAGAGTATTGATTCTGGGCTCACAAATTGACGTTGGCGAGTAGGAGCTTTCACAAATATACAATCTGCAAATAATAGAGATCAACCGTGCTCTTTATCTGCCCAGATCCGCCTCCTGGGACCCCACCCCTTTTCTCAGTGCCATAAATTACCCACTTTATCCCTGGGGCAATGTTTGGTCCTTTCAGTTGGTGACCACACCTAACATTCCATTTGTATTGTTGGCTAAGGTAGCTTTGCCTGGTTAAAGGTGAAGGTGTGCTGAAGTTTGTTTTGTTTTGTTTTTAACAATTTTAGTTTGAGATTTTCTGGCTACTCAGAGTGGTTTTCGCTCCCATGCTACATAGGTACAGTTTCTATTTCTTCTTTGGGAGAACATACCATATATTAAAAATAAACCTATGTAGGTGTCTTACCTTGAAAGGGCGGGCCTACGCCGGCCGACTCCATCTTGTTCTACGTCCTTCACCTTGACCACACCTCCTCCCCTTGAGTAACACCCCCCTCACCTGCCCAACAGGACTCGGACCCTTCCCCAGCCAATCAGTTGAGGCCATAGCCATTACCTCACCAACTGCCCCTAGGCCCCAATAAAACCTTTGTCCTTTTGAAACTCGCTCTCTCTCCCTGGTATCTCACCTCTGCGTCGGTGCAGGTAGGGGATTGAGCTCGAGCTAGCTCGAATAAAGGCTCTTTGCTTTTGCATCGGACTCGGCTCCCTAGTGGTCTTTGGGGATCATGAATTCTGGGCATAACAGCCTCTGCCCACTTACTACTCCTGCTTTCTCAGGAAGGGCTCCACAAAGAAGAAATGGCTAAGTCAGTGTCTCCCTGGGCTGAGTATAACCCCTGACCCCCATCTGCTCTGGGCTCACTTCAGGAGACGTCAGCCTCTCTTCCCTTCTTTTACTGTGAAGACTCTCTGGTACTCTTAGACTCCACGGCATTCTTCCGTGTGCTAAAGAAAAACATGGCTTGCTCTGAGAATATGGTTTGCTTCTTGGAAGTTCTTATTTATGTACTCTTACTGCCTTCACATGCCTCATTGAGTCATATTATCTTCCTATTTTTATTTTGACTGCTGAATACACACACAAACATAGCTTTTTTGTTTTTGCCTTATGCTCAATTCTACTCAGGTATTCCTCCTTGTATCGTGTTGTGTCGCTCATTATTACCTTCTCTCTTATTTGGTTCTATAAACAAAACTTACAATTTTATGTAAGGTCAACAGATACTTGAAAAGATGCTCAACATCACTCATCATCAGAGTGATACGCAAATCAAAACTACAATGAGGTGTCACTTTACAACTGTCAGATGGTTAAAATTCAAAACACGAGAAGGTAGTGTTGGTGAGGATGTGGAGAAAAAGAAACCCTCTTGCATTGTTCTTAGAAATGCAAAGTGGTGCAGCCAGTGTGGAAAACGGTATGCAGTTTCCTCAAAAAGTTAAAAATAGAACTCCCCTACAATCCAGTAATCACACTACTGGGTATTTACCCCCAAAATACGAAAACACTAATTCAAAGCGAGGCATGCACACCCATGTTTATTGCAACATTATCTACAAAAGCTAAATCATGGAAGCAGCCCAAGTGTCCATCACAGATGAATGGATAAAGAAGCTGTGGTTTATACATTCAACGGACTGTTCCTCAGCCATAAAGATGAATGAAATCTTGCCATTTGCAACAACATGGATGAAACTAAAGGGTATAATGCTAAGTGAAGTAAGTCAGAGAAAGACAAATACCATATGATTTGATTCACATGTGGAACTTAAGAAATGAAACAATGAGCAAAGGGGGAAAAAGGAGGAAAGAGAGCAGGGGGGATGGTTGAAATAGGGGATGGAGATTAAAGAGTACATTTGTCATGATGGAAAAAAAAAAGAAAGAAACCCAAAGTGGGATAACTAAAAAATATTTCTTAAATAACTTCTAATTTTCAACTTAAAAAAGGTTGCCAGACTCTTTCAAAAGATTTCTGTGTACCCTTTAACCAGCTTTACTAATTGTTAATATTTTGCCTCATTTGCTTTATTTTTGTCTCTCTCAACTATTTGAGAGTAAACTGCAGCCATCATGTTTCTTTGCCCCTAAATATTTCACTTATACCTCCTAAGAACAAGGACATTCTCTTAAATAAACCTAGTGCAATTATCAAGGAAAAATTTTAGCACCAAAATAATGCTATTTTCCAATCTACAATCCATATTTAAAATATATCAACTGTCCCATGGGCCACCTGGGTGGCTCAGGCGGTTAAACGTCCCACTTCAGCTCAGGTTATGATCTCCCGGTTGGTGAGTTCGAGCCTGGCGTTGGGCTCTGTGCTGACAGCTCAGAGCCTGGAGACTGCTTTGGATTCTGTGCCTCCCTCTATTTTTCTTTGACACTTTAAAAATCTTTGTAATTCAGCTTAGATGACTTATATTGACCTATCTTTATATTTACTGACATTTTCCCAACTGGTTCCATCTGCTAATTATCCCTTTAAAGAATTTCTCGTCTCTAATATGGTTTTTTTCCCCTAGCATTTCTTCCATTTCTTTTTAAAAACATGTATAACTCTCTGTTGATATTTTATATCTGTTCATGCATGATGTGTAGCTTTCCACTAGATCTTTTAATATATTAGCATTCATTGAATTAAAGTCCCTTTCTAATAGTTACATCTTCATCATCTCTGAATCTAATTTTATTGATTGCTTTACCTTTAAACAATAGGTTGTTTCTTTTGTGTGCCTCTTTGTCTTGTAAGGTTTGTAGGTCATACATTGATGTGCCAAACAGTATGTTTAACCTTAACGTTTAAAATTATTTCTTTTCAGAAGCATTTATTATGCATAGTAAGTAAGAAGTTCTCTTGATTCAACAGACTTGTTTTTGGAGCTTTTGCACACATAGACAGATGTTCTCAAGTTAAATTTGTGTAATAGTTTATGCTAATGCATGTGCAAATGAGCACCCATTCGCTTTTTACTTAACTCTTTTCTCTTCAACATGGTGTAAAACACAGGGACCCCTATCCAAATAAAATTAATGAGAGACTTCGTTTGTAATGAACAGCTCTGTGAATCAGATTACATTTAGGTGACATCTGAAAGAGTTCAAGTGAAGCAGGTTACAGAACTGTGTACTTTTTTTTTTTTAATGTTTATTTTTCAAGAGAGAGAAACAGAGTGCAAGCAGGGGAGGGGCAGAGAGACAGGGAGACACAGAATCCAAAGCAGGCCCCAGGCTCTGAGCTGTCAGCACGGAGCCTGACAAGGCGCTCAAACTCACCAACCGTGAGATCATGACCTGAGCCAAAGTCGGACGCCTAACCCACGGAGCCACCCAAGCTCCCCAGAAACGTATACTTTTTAAAGCCCTGTGATTGGGGCTCTTAGCGTCAGCGTGAGAACATCACCAATCATGGTATCATGAATTCTCAATTAGACAGCTTTCTCTACACTGCATTTGCTTAGGAAGGAACCCTCTCTTGTAAAAGGCGATGACCTTCTATTGTTCATGTTGAACTGGAAACAAATGCTCAATCTGCAACCAAACAGGTGGAAGAGGAGCACAAGGAATTATCTACAGTGGGATTTGTGTTTTGTAGAACGATGCCTTGCTCCTGGGAAAGACTGTGCAAACCCAAAACTGTATAATAATCACCAGGTCTCACAATTTTGGAGACAAAAAATAGCTCATGGCCACCGAGAAGATAAAAATACTTAATGTTCATATTGCCTACATCAAAGGTATTATTAACTGGCAACATGGAACAACTTAGAGGAGGGAGATGCTGTATTGGAGACTATATTTTTATATATATATAATTTCATTTATGTAAAGACTTAAAGTGGCATGACATGAAATGAGTATGTAAGACCCAAGTATTGAGTATTGGGGGACACAGGGTGTTTAATTTAGTTAATTTAACAGATTCTTACAAGCACGGATTTTGTGTCAGGCACTACTTTAGGAGCACTCCTCACACAAAGTCGTCAGTCCTCATAATAACCCTCTAAGGTAGGTCCTGTTACTATCCCCCCATTAGAGCCAAGGAAACTGAGGCACAGAGAAACTGTGAACTTTGACCCAGATTCCCAAATGGGGAGGTGTTAGAGTGGGTGCCGGCTCCAGAGCCCTTGCTGATCATCCTGAACCCCAGCGGCCTCGTGTGCACACACATGACGATTGGTAAAACATCAGGGGCTTGTGCTTGTGAATATTACTCTTTTTTCCCCCGATACCACACTTTAAAAATCATCTCGAAGTAGTTTGGCCTTTATTTTTGGCCTGTTTTTTTCAACTTGTGTTGGGGGCATACATCAAGGGCAATATCCATTCATCTTTAAAAAAAAATTTTTTTTTCAACGTTTTTTATTTATTTTTGGGACAGAGAGAGACAGAGCATGAACGGGGGAGGGGCAGAGAGAGAGGGAGACACAGAATCGGAGACAGGCTCCAGGCTCCAAGCCATCAGCCCAGAGCCTGACGCGGGGCTCGAACTCACGGACCGCGAGATCGTGACCTGGCTGAAGTCGGACGCTTAACCGACTGCGCCACCCAGGCGCCTCTCCATTCATCTTTAAATATTTGATGAGCCACTGGCAGTCCGTCCCACAGACACAAACGCTTCACTCTGTCTTGGGTCACTGTGGTGTGCTCCGGGGTCAGTCTTTTCCACTGGTTTACAAACTCCCTTAGGACAAGAATCTCCGCTGGTATTTCTCCTTGTGTTTCCACAGGGCCCGGCTAGCTTATGGGTTGAGTCCCTGGCTACCTGCTTATTGGTGAATGCTGCAAGACAGCTGTTCAACCTTTTCCCACCCACACACGCGTGCTAGACTCTGTTCACATAAGCGATATGAACCTGTGTATTGGGGCAATTCATTTAATATAATTCCACTCCAATATCCATTTACAAAACAACAGTGGGAAACTGATGTAAGAAGGAGGTATGACATGACTCCACTTTTTCTATCTCTGTTCTAGGAATACGCTTCTCAAAAAGTGAACGTTTGGGAAAGTAAACGTATTTTTCCCCTCAGGTACTCTTTATAGATTTCATGTTGCTGAGAATAAATCTAGAATTATGTATCATTTATGAGGGTAGTCCTATCACCTAGCATAGGGCATTTCACGTAGTAGGTTCTCAATAAATGCTAGTAGATTTTTTTTAAACTTTTTTTTAACGTTTGTTTATTTTGAGAGAGAGAGAGAGAGACAGATGCGGGGGGGGGGAGGGGCAGAGAGAAAGGGAGACACAGAATCCAAAGCAGGATCCAGACTCCAAGCTGTCAGCACAGAGCCCGACGCCAGGCTCGAACCCACGAATTCTGAGATCATGACCTGAGCCGAAGTCGGACACTTAACCGACTGAGCCACCCAGGCGCCCCATAGATTTTTTTTTTTTTTAATTAAGCATTAGTACTATTAGGAAGAGTGTTACGATAGGAAGACTTTTTCATCACAGATCTTTTGGGTCTACCAAAACTTGAGTTTTTACTTTCTAGGACATGGAACAGAATATTGTTGTATACACGCTGGTAACTTTATTTTCCACCTAGTCTCCATTCTTTAGTAACTTCTTCCCCCACAGAACCGTGACCAAGATTTTTTTTTTTAAACCCCAGGCACAGCAATAATTTATGAATTTCTTTCTGTACCAGAAAGACACAATAAGACAAGTGTTTTAGAGAGATAAGAAACATTTCAGCGACACTGTGAGGCATGAATTGAAGTATAGGCAACCAGACCCACCAGGTAAATGATTATCTGCCGTTACCAGAGTAGGCAGTCTCAATGGCTGATGAAGCCACTGACCTTGGCGTATTTATCATCATTACCCCAGGGGACAGAAACCAATACATCTATTCTTGTGAATATCCATCCATAAAAGGAGGCCCAATCCAGTGGAAAAGAATTTGTGTTTATAGGTGGTGTGTGTGTGTGTGTGTGTGTGTGTGTGTGTGTGTGTCTGTGTGTGTGTATGAGAGAGAGAGAGAGAGAGAGACAGAGAAAGAGAGAGAGCAAGAATGTTTCATTTCTTACATTTTCTTTCCACTTTTAACTTCTTTCTATTTATACTGAGAAGGGAAGATGACCTCAGTCTCTCATCTGCGAGCTCAGATTTGTAACAGCACCCTGATCTGCAAGACTCCAAGGGGCATAGTTTTTCCTTATAAGGGAGCTGAATAAGGCTGAAAAACAAAGACAATCTGTCTTATCATCTCTCAGGCTATGATTGCTGTCAGATTAGGGGAGGCCAGAGGTGAGGGATGTGACCTTGGATGATGCTCCTGCTGTCTTCTGCCCAACCCCCCACCCCAGCATGGTGCTAACTGCTCTCTGGACTGGAGTTTCCAGGCAAATTTTGGGACCTGAGTTCACAGAGAGCATCAAGCCTGCTTAGATGATAGTGAAGCAGAGCCCCCCCCGTGGAAGCTGTTGGGGGGAGGGCGGTGCAAGAGGGAGGGGCCAACGGCTCTGTCCACAGCAGTCCTGGGACAAGGTTAAGGAGATGAGAGAGGCTTTATTTCCGGAAAGAAGTGGTTGCCATTGAGTTTGCTCAGGCTGCTGGGGCAGAGTAGCAGGAATTGGCTCAAGCAGAAATGTAGGTCTCACAGTTCTGGCGGCTAGAAGTCCAAGGTCAAGGTGTCAGCAGGCTTGGTTCCTTTTGAGGGCTGTGAGGGAGAATCAGCTCCATGCCTCTCTCCTAGCTTCTTGTGGTTTTCTGGCCGCCTTTGACATTCCTTGGTTTATAGACCCATCGGCCCCAACTCTGCCTTCATGTTTATGCGGTGCTCTCCCTGTGCACCCGTGTGTGTCCAGATTTCCCCCTTTTATGAGGACACCAGTTATCCTGGAGCAGGGACCCACTTTACTCTGTGATGACCCCATGTAACAATAATTCCGTCTGCAATGGCCTTATTTCCAAATAATGCCACATTCTGAGGTACTGGGATTTAGGACTTCGACATCTGAATTTGTACAATGGGGAGACAACACAGTTCAGCCCATAATGGAATTCAGAAACCAGTTGATTCAGTTGGGGGAATCTTCTTATTAATTCAAGGAAACAGGAAAGGACATGAAACCAAGAGAAGAAAGGGTAGAACAGCTCATTTTTTTCTAGCAAAGAATCAAGGCATGGGAAAGTGAAGCCTGGGGGGCAAGGTGGTAGGATTTCTTCATCGTGTGTGGGGACGGTCATCTTTTTGAGGACACTGGCAGTATCTGAGTTGAAATCTGATCTATGGGTCAAAGAGGACCTAAGTCCCCAAAGCTTTTGCAAACTCCCGGTGGTATGGGAAATTTAGCTGCCCGGAAAAAACTACCCAAAGTCCTTGGCCTAATGCCTTCAGAAATACAGGTGGGCTTACCGGAGGGGCCTTTCTCCTTTTCTATTTTCTCAAATATGGTGGGAACTATCAGAGAAGGAGCGGCTCCTGCAGAAGCATCCCACCATTTCAGCCACTCAGCTGCCTAATTGTCTGCAATAGGTCAAAGCACGTTATCTATTTCCTTGACAAATGCCAAGGTAGGATGAAATTCAGTTAAGACTGGGTGCCAAGTGCTTTGTTAGATACTGGTATATGTTATCTCAGTCCTCACAGAAGCCCATATTATTATTCCCATTTTCTTTTTTTTTTTTTTTTTTTCAACTTTTTTTTATTTATTTTTGGGACAGAGAGAGACAGAGCATGAACGGGGGAGGGGCAGAGAGAGAGAGGGAGACACAGAATCGGAAACAGGCTCCAGGCTCCGAGCCATCAACCCAGAGCCTGACGCGGGGCTCGAACTCACAGACCGCGAGATCGTGACCTGGCTGAAGTCGGACGCTTAACCGACTGCGCCACCCAGGCGCCCCATATTATTCCCATTTTCTAGATGCAGCAGTCAAGGCTCAGAGTTCAGTGACTTTTCCCCGGGGGCTCACAGGAATCCTGCATGACCCCATGTGTATGCCCTCTGTATTCTTTTCACTCTGCCTTGCTGCTTCCCTAAGTATTTGAGGGTACATCTTTGGAGAATGTGAATTTTTTTAAAGATACTAAATATCACATGGAGGTAAGAATTCATTTTACTCCTTTGAGCGTCTGGTGTAAAATGGGGAGACTGGATTCAGAGGATCTCTGTGCATCCGTGTAGCCCTAACATGCGTCTAAAATTATGATTTTATTTTCCTGTTTTGGACGTAAGAAGAAGAGGATGTAGACTGTCCATCTGGGGTTTTTTTTGTTGTTGTTTGTTTGTTTTTTTTTAAAGATGGAATTTTAACATCTCCTTGTGGAATTTCCTGGTTCTCAACCAAGTATGTAGATCCCATCCCTCAGAAGCCTGTCTATTTTTGACTGCAGTGGGATTACAATCGGGTTATTTGGGGGGCAATCTCTCTGGAGCCTCACATTTTTGTTTTCTCTTCTTCAAGTACCCCTGTGCTTCTGCTGCTCCCTTGGAACTGACTGCATGAAGCCTGGTTTGCACGAAGCAGTGGCCAAGCTCCCTGGGCCAGGGACACCCGCCCGCCGTTCCAGGCTGAGATCGACTTCCGCTCTGGGCACATCTCCTGTGGGCCCGCGAACAGGCTTTGACTGATTTAGCTCAGAACACTCGCTTGTTTGTGGATATGGTAATGACGCCAGTAAAATTCAATTACTGTATCCCAGAGGACCGCAGCAAGCGATAATAAATTAGGGAACATGAGCTTTGGAGTATCTGAACTGAAATTATAATGGGGCTATTGAAAAACAAACAAACAAAAATCGCAAGCATTCATTTAATAATAGATGCTGCAGTTTTCCCCACCAAAAATTAGTTCATCAACGAACCCTTTGTTCTTGTCATAAAAGAACGTGCCTTAGACACAGCCAAGGACATTCTATCTTAATTACTTGGTATTGTTGTCGCCCCCCAGAGCCCACCTGGCTTCAGGGTAACTGGTACATGGGGAGGAAGTAGCTGCCTGCCAGGGTCCCCCAAGGCCGCGGCACTAATCCATGCTGGGCCCACAGATGCTCGCAGCCGCCCATGGCCTTGGGTTTCAGGTTGCCATCCAGGGCTGAGGTTTGAATGGAGGTTGTAATCTCAGAAGGTCCAGCTAGCACTTAACCACTGACATCCATCAAGTATGTCAAGGCTCGCATTGTCTCATTAATTTGAACCAGCTTTCCTGCTATCAGATCCTTTTTCATTTCTAACCTTTCCACCCTGCCTTTCTTCCTTTGCGCACAGTTTATAGCCTCTCCCGTTTGTGCCTTCCGTCTGTGAGTTGTGTGCTACAAGGCCACTCTTGAGGGGGAAGAGGTGCCTTTGCGCTCCTCCATGCCACAAACAGGACTTGGGTGTCTCTTCTCCAACGTGAAGGTCAAGCACACGGATGGAGAAAGAACATTCGCGGCAGTCTGGATGTGTCTGCAGACTCTATTCTGCAGATGATTTTAAAGCTAAAATTGCTACCTTCCCTCGCTTTGTTTCCTTTCTCATCCAGATTCCAACCTTCAAGTGTGTAATGCAGAATTGTTGAAATGATGAGCAGACGAGATAAGAAGAAGATAACCAAGGTGCTAAAAAAGTACTCCGAATTAGCAGCAGGTCATTTTCCACCTGTAGAAAGTACCTTTGGGGGCAGCTCTGAGACCAAGCCCCTTGGTTGGAGAACTGTTCCTCCCTCCCCACCACCACGGAAGGCCCGTGGACGTCGGTCATGCTTACTTTACATGACCCCATGAGGCCGGCTGAGTCAGGACCCAAGCTGGACACAACAGAATCTTGCTCTAGGACCTGGAACGTGTGGGAACTTGGAAAGGCTAGAGCCCTGGAGTTTGGGGCCTTCATTTTCAGCCATGTGTACAGAAAGCAGGAAAGCGAGGGGGTGGCGTAAGTTTTGCCACGAATCAGAGATGTTGAGAGAAGCAGACCATAGTCATGCAGTCCTTTGATAAAGGATGACCCTCCCTATGGCCTCCCCCCAACTCCTTCCTGACCATGTTCTGTCTGTAAGACCTTGTACCTAATGCTGCCTCTTAAGCCTCAACCCTTCATTATCTCTCAATCTAATTAGCCTCGTGGCCAATGCCTGTTACATGTTCCTCTCAGGGCCTTGGCATTTTTTTTTTTTTCCAATATACCCACAGAGTATAAAATTTTAATATATTATTTGATCAGAGACAAGAGAACTAGCAATCTGTGGCACACTATCTTAGGACTTGTCAAAATCAAGGGTGATTCTTTCCATCACAAAGAGACGGAAGTTTCAGGACATCAAGAGACAAAAAAGCAGCCAAAGGATTTTGCTGTCCCTTTATTTCCCGTGAAATACAACCCTAAGCAGTGTTCATATTTTCCCCACACTGCTTCCTGTCCTCTGCCAAAGGAGGGACTTGATCCAATGTCCCAGCTGTTCTGGGGCCTGCGCTGGGATGGCCGGGTTGGAAGGGGGGGACACACAGGTTTTACTCTCATGCCAGCTACGCCTGGGGCCTCTGTGTGGGCAATCAAGGGACCTTCCCTCGGGCAGAAGCCTGTGGAAACATCCAGTCTGACGCCTCTCGTTTGGCACAATGAAGGGCAAATATCTCTCCATTATCTACTGGAAAATGAATGAGCAAACACAATCTCTAAATCAAGGGACTTAAACAGGAGATCATATTTCCTATTCCCTAGGTGTTAGTAATATTCTGCAAAAAGGTCATGGGTCTTGGTAACTATGTTAAGAACTATGGTCACTGTTTATTAACCTCTTATGTTCTTTGGAGAAAAAAAAAATCAGAATATAAGGTGTTTGGGCCAATATAACACAAACCTAGGCATGCCAAGCTCTGTGTGGGAGTTTTACAGGCACCTTATTTAAATGTCACAGTAGTTCTATAGTATGACCACATCACTATGAATTGTCTAAGAAGTTTGAGTGGGTGCCTCAAAGGCCACACAACCGGTAAGTAGAAAGGCTTTTAAGTGAAAAATCTGGTTAAAAAAAAAAAAAAAAAAAAAGAAAAAGGTCACATAGCTGGAATGTGGTCTTGAATTTACCTTACTCTTAAACCCATCCTTATTCCATTGCACTCCAATGCAATATTTCCCAAATTTGTCTGGTAAGACTCCTCAGTGTGAGTGCTTGTTAAAACTCCACTCTCTCGCTCTCTGCCCCTCCCCCACTCACTCTCTGTCTCTCTCCTTCAAAAAATAAACATTATTATTTTTTTTTTTTTTTAAAGGCGTGCCTGGGTGGCTCAGTCAGTTGAGCATCTGACTTTGGCTCAGGTCGTGATCTCATGGTTCATGGGTTTGAGCCCCGAGTCGGGCTCTGTGCTGACAACTCAGAGCCTGGGGCCTGCTTTGGATTCTGTGTCTCTCTCTCCCTTTACCCCTCCCCCACTCACACTTTCTCTCTCTCTCCTTCAAAAATAAATAAACATTTAAAAAAACAAAAAAGAAAAAAAAATCTCCACTCCTGGGTCCAATCCTGCTGCAGATCGAATAAGCCAGAGTCTCCTGGAAATGGGGACAGGAATTCACCCTAAGTGAATCTTACCTAGCAAGTTAGGTAAACACTGCTAAAATGCCTTAATCTCTTTTTAACCTAGTAATTCTTGGCAAGGTGTGTCGAAAAATGTCTTCTCTTTTTAATAAGCTTGTTATTTTGGAATAACTTTAGATATGCCTGGAAGTTGTAAAGGTGATAAAGAGCGAGCCCATATACTTCCTCCCATCTATTTCCACCTAATGTGAAGATCTTACACAACCATGGTCCATTTGTCAAAACAAAGAAACTAACACTGACAAATTACTGTTGACTGTGTTAGGAATCACTTGTCTTGGACATGGAAGGAAAGGAAAGACAGGCCAGCCCAGAGTCCCTTTTTTTTTTTCCTATTCCTCAGGGAGCTGAAGGCACACAGCGTTGGTAGGAGGTGCGTGATTAAGAAGCAAGTTGAGTTTAGCTCTTTGCTGTATCTATTGCAAGAAATGAAGACCCTTCTCAGCAATCAGACTGTTGACCTTCCAGAAAATGTCGACAGCACTCTGAAGGGACCCATGATTACTGTGAAGGGCCCCCGAAGAACCCTGTGGAGGGTTCCTCAGTAGAAGTCAGTCTCCTCGGAAAGAAAAGGAAGAGGCTCTGAGTTGACAAATGGTGGGAAATGGAAAAGAACTGTCTACTGTTCTCACTATCTGTGGTCACCTACAGGCCATGGTCAAGGACTCTACACTGGGCTTCCTTTACCAGATGAGGTCTGTGTATGCTCGTCTCCCTGTTAATGTCATTACTCAGGAGAATGGTTCTCTTGTTGAAATCCAGAATTTCTTGGGTAAAATTCGGGGCGTCTGGGTGCCTCAGTTTGTTAAGCATCAGACTTTGGCTCAGGTCATGATCTCAGGGTTTGTGAGTCTGAGCCTCTCGTGGGGCTCTCTGCTGTCAGCACAAAGCCTGCTTGGAATCCTCTGTCCTGGCTCTCTCTCTCTGCCCCTCCCCCACTCACGCTTGCAGTGCTCTCTTTTTCTCCCTCAAAAATAAACATTAAAAAAATACATCCACAGGCCTCGCTGAGGCCAGGTGTTGTTTGTTCAGCATCTCAAGCCCAGACAGATGAGTTAATTCTCGAAGGAAACGACATTGAAACTGTAGCAAACTCAGCTGCTTTAATTCAGCAAGCCACAACAGTGAAAAACAAGGAAAATTTGGGGATGGTTTGTATGTTTCTGAAAAAGGAACAGTTCAGCAGACCGATGGATAAGATCTAAGTTGTCCAGCTACAGAAATAACAAGATGCCAGATGAGTTTTCAGACTTATTTGTGATATTTTAAAGATGCAATAAAAGCTGTATTGATTTGGAGCTTTTTCTTAAACCAATAAAAAAAAAAAAGAAGAAGAAGAAGCAAACTGAGTTTATTTCCCACAGGATTTACACTGTTCTGGTAAGAACAAAATACATATGCATGCACAGGCTATGAAATGCAAATTATGTAACTTCGGTGACTTCATAGATGAGTTAAATACACTTCGTTTTTATTTTATTTATTTGTTATTTTATATTCTAGAGTTCTTTTTTTTTTTTTCTAATGCTTATTTATTTATTTTTGAGAGACAGAGAGAGAGAGAGATGCAAGGGGAGGGACAGAGAGAGAGGGAGACAGGGAATCCCAAGCAGGCTCTGCACTGTCAGCATGGAGGCCGATATGGGACTTGAACCCACGAACCGTGAGATCAAGACCTGAGCTGAAATCAGGAGTCAGAGGCTTAACTGACTGAGCCACCCAGGTGCCCTGAGTTAAATATGCTTCTATTTGCCTTTAGAACTGGCATTGCAAAATTCACACTAATAATTAAAAGTTTTGTTTCCTTTACTTGGCAAGGCATTAAAGAGCAAATAAAAAATACCGTGACTCGTTGAGGGAGAGACTGGGGAAGACGGAAAAAAAAAACTTTATACTTCAGTTCCATAACTGCACTTTTCCCCTACTTTTTGGACCAGGGGCTCCACATTTTCATTTTGCACTGGGTCCCACAAATTATGTAGCCAGTCCAGCTGATCCCTAGTCAAGAGGCATTGTCCTAACTCAACGATCACCACCATCAGAAAATGGTAGTGATTGTGGCAGCCAGACAGACAAGTAGAAAGACGTGTCAGGAGAAGGGGACTTTCTGCCATCCTTGGCAATAACATCAATGGAGGGGGTTTAGTCTCCCACATGCACCAGCCCAGGTGGCTATTGGCACCTCAGGGTGATTCCTGATATTTTAGCACTCCTAGATATAACCCGGGGCAGTGGGATCCTGGTTGGACGTACCCAGTGGCCCAGTGCTCTCTGATGCAGACTGTGCAATGGCAATGCCACATCAAGAAGCAGTTAAACACTTGACCTGCCCCAGGCCTGTGGCTTTTGCATGTGCCACTCTGTATTACACTGCTTAATTATTTTTGTGCTCCAGTGGGCAGTTCTTCCTTTTTAGCTCGACTATTAAATCAAAGAAATATCCTCCGCATCTCCAAAGCCTGCTAACTCATTAAACACAGAATGGGGTGTTTCTGTGAAAAGGCAGCGCGGTGGGTTTGGGACAGCAGCTTTAATTTATATCTGAAAACAAATTAGGCTAATGGAGCAGAACAGCTACAAATGCTGTACAACCAACCTGCACCAGGAAACAGAACGTGGCTCTTTGGCTAATTAAAGGACACGATGGCTCTCTCTTCCACTGTGAAATTTTTTTGCGATGTGTCTTTTAGGATCAGGTGCTTCTTTTAAAATAAGAAGCGGGGGTGGGGTGGGGCAGCGCCTGGGTGGCTCAGTCGGTTGAGCATCCGACTTCGGCTCGGGTCATGATCTCACGGTTTGTGGGCTCGAGCCCCGCATCGGGCTCTGTGCTGACAGCTCAGAGCCTGGAGCCTGCTTCAGATTCTGTGTGTCCCTCTCTCTCTGCCCCTCCCCCACTCACGCTCTGTCTCTCAAAAATGAATAAATGTTGAAAAATAAATAAAATAAAATAAAATAAAATAAAATAAAATAAAAAGGTTCTCCAGCTGGTGATGTGAGGTCTGTCCTCCCCGGTGGAGTGAAGCCACGCTGCTGGGACACATGGAAAGAGACTCTAGCCACGAGCATGAGGAATGACGCTTCATGTCTCAAGGTGACCATTGGCAGCCCTGGGCATGGGCTTGTCCTGTGTCACCCAGTGGTAAGACTCGCGATCAAGCACCAGGCGCAGTTAGTAGGAGGCCCACTCAAACATGCACCGCCCAGAGCTCTTCCCTCTGTGGAAATCAGAACAGGGGGTTCCCTTCCCCTCCCCAACAGGCCTCTCACTTGGCTTCTCCCAACCCCCAGTTCTCTACACCTCTTGTTCCCATACTCCATCTTCAGCTGTCCTCTTTATTGTTTTTTCCTTCCCCTGCACCCATGTGATTTCTGCCAAGGTGGGGACTTTCTCTACCTTGTTCCCGGCTGTGTCCCTCCCGGTCCCTTACATGTTGCCCAGTACGTGCGAAGGGCTGGATCATTATTTGTTGAATGAACTGTCAAGTGCCAACAGTCAAGCCTACTTCTCTCCATGCCACATCCTTAAAAAACCCCTGCGCACAGATATATGACGCACACCTCCCCAAATTTGCATGTGTGGTCCCTCCCTCCCCTTTCTACCTGTGCCCGGCTCTTCTCTCTCTGTCTGCATCCTCCTGGAGCCTCTACAACTCCGTAATGCCTTCCCGCGGTGCACACTCGATACTGAGCCGCGCCGAACGGGGCTTCTATAGTCCGCAGCCTCCCCCCAAGAAATGCTAAGCAACACCAGATAGTGCCACTTGTGTCTTTTCCCCCATCCTGGTGCTTTCGATGTTTGAGGAATGTATATGTAAATGAGCTATCCAAAGACGCACAGCTAGTTAGTGGCAGGGACCAGGCTAGTGCCCAGATATACTGGTCTTCCATACATGGCACTTTGTTCTTTCCATCAGAGAATGCCTCCGAGAAGCCCTTCTCACCAACTTCCCCCAAACCCACCGTGTAGTTTCCGCACGTCTACAAGTGTCAGCTTCCTGGCACCCAGCCTGTATGGTGTCTTCCAAAAACAAACGCTTCCTTAACTCGTCGGCGTCCTAATTCCTCACCTTGAATCGCAATGTCATCCGATTGATTAATTTTCACAAAGTGTTAAAGCACAGAGAGATCTGGGGCAGGAAGAGTTGGCTGGAATTTACAGATGTTTTGAAGTTAGTTACACCGAAGGAATAACATCCTGGGCACATTTGCAAGGTTTTTGGAGTCTGTTCTGTGAACACATTTTCTTTTTCATGAAAAATCTCAAACACACATAAAAATAACAGGACCAGTACGTTAGTAGGAATAATACAAACCTCGTAGATTCATCACTCAGCTTAACAATTATTAATGACTTGCAACATTTCCTTTTTCTTTATTATTCTTTGTTGAATTATTTTGAAGCATATTCCAGAGACGGCATATCGTTTTATCCTTCTTCAAAATGCCCCCCCTTTTTTTTTTTTTAACATAACCACCCCTAACAAATTAACAATAATAATTACTTAAAAATGCAATAAAATTTTCACGGAGGTGTTTGGAGGGGGTGGGTAGAGCTTCTCTGTACTCTCTAAGTGTATAACAGAACAGAAATAAACCCCACTGAAGAGGCCTGTGTGTATCCATTTTACCTTCTCAGGAATTTTAGATGGAAGTCTGAAACGGCCCAGACTTCTTTTCCTGGATGAGTGGAGCTTCACTGGAACTTTCTTAAGAATCTAGAATTTTCTCCTCTTAGGGTCTCAGTAAATGCTGGCTTTGGAGAGCTGCATTCTCTCTGGGGCCCATCCCCAGGCCGTGCTTACACCGTCCAGGCCCTTTAAAGCTGGCCTCTCTGTTCACCACCTACCGGCAGTCTAAACACCCTTTCATTTTCTTGGCCCTTCCATTTCATAAGCATAGTGACCAGGCAACAATAAAGAGAAGGTATTCGGATTAGTTAAGTGAATTAATATTCAAGTTTAAACTTTCAAAAATCCCGATATCATCTATACGGGATCCACAGGGCTGGGGAGAGAGAGCTAAAGAGACCCCAGGATGTGAACCGCCTGGCAGAGCCTTTCTTGCCTCACCAGAAAGAACTTGACCATGGGCAGGTCCTCCCCAGAAGATTCTCTGGCCGCTTCCAAGGGCCAACGCCCCGTCGCCGCTCACACCCTCCCAGATTTGGCAGGACCCAATTCCTCCCCCTCTTTCCCTCCTTCCTCCCACCCACCCCTGAAGCTCATTTCCCTTCCTTCTAGAGCACAGCTTGTTTTCTCTCGTTGCTAAGCAGCCTGGTGCTCTCTGGCAGTGCTTGCTGTCGCCTGTCCACTCCCGCCCTATTCCGATTATTCACACTAACCCTCTGTGACATAGATTAAAAACCTGGGGTTGGGTGACAGTCCGAAGGATCACATCAGGGGGCCAATGACAATCTACGCTTTGCGGTCCCTAGCACTGTATCCTCTCTGGGGTCGAGGAAGTGTGATGGCTGAGGGTCCCGAGTCCACACACAGCTGACTTTGAGTTCGGATCCCAGCACTCAGTAATGGAGTGACGTAGTAACTTCTGGGAAGTTACTCACTCTTTCCAACTAAGCCATGGTCTTCTCGTCTGTGAAAGGGAATAACATAATGGTTGCTGCATTTGCCTCCTCTGAAGGTTAAATTACTTAAAGCGTGTCGAGGGCTCAGTATAGTGTCTGTCATGTAGTGAGAACTCACAATATATTAGCTGATACTGATGCAATTTGCACAGCACTGCCGCGTCCGGCATCTGCTTTCACAACAGTGTTAGTTACCTCGTGGAGGTAACCATTAATACTTCCATTTGCGGCGTGGAAAACACAGGACAGAGAGGTAAAGCAACTTGCTCAAAGACAAACAGCTAAACTAATATTGGAGTGGGACTAGTTTTGTGTTTTATGTTGTCACTGGGTCCCAGACCTATCTGAGGCTTAAGATCAATCCCACCCGGACCCTTCTTTGGGGAAGGGAATTTATTTGGAAGCAATCAACCCCATAGGCTTTGTTTCCAACTTCGAAACAGTATAGTATTTGAAGTATAATATTTGATCAATACAGTAAATCCTCCCCAAGATGAAAATATGCGTGCATCCATTTCCATATCTGGTATAATGAGAATGAACAGATGATTTGGGCTTCAAGTCAGACCACGAGGGCTGGAAAGGGAAAATTTGGCCTTGAAGTACATGGTACTGACTCACACCTGCAATTCATACTACGCATAGAGCTTAGGGAAGCCAAGCTTCATAAAAGAAAAGGAAGAGCACATAACGCTATTCCTGAAAAAGCAGATAATGTTAAGTCTTATCTCTCAGCCCCTAATTCTAATTATGCTACTTCCTCTTGTTAAAGGTGGTGAATCCAGCCAGCTTCCAAGGACTCGGGAGGCTCAGATGTGATGCCTGAAACTCTTTCCCTTAGTTGTGTTTCGCAGCCCGAGGCTGCACTTGACCGCAGCCTGGTCCTGGTCTCTCAGGGGGACCTAGTGAGAGCCCCCAAGCCTTGGCTTTCTCCTCTTCTGGAAGATCAGCTTGAAGACCGCACAGCACTAACGTGGCATTTGAGTACCCCTTTTCCAATTTTTGTTACACCCTCGACCATTATTTAGTCGACATTTTCTTTGAGTGCCTTCCTTTTATGATTAAAAACTTTTTTCAATCCTTGTGTGAGCCAGGAGAGGATGGGCTTTGCTGAAATAACGAACCCTGGTATCTCAATGGCTTTCGCACAGCAAAGGTTTATTTTTCATTTGCGTGACATCCAACGTGAGTCCGACGACTGTGCAGGGCCGCTTTCCTTGAAGGGGAGTCTTAGCCAATGGCCCTGACATCCAGGCCCCCTCCATCTTGTAATGCCACCGCCTCAAGACGTGGTGAAGACATTCAGGACATGCTACCCCACCATGTGCCGCTTTGGTATATTGATTTTGAGTTGAAGGCCTTTGAAAAACAGCAAATGCAGGGAGAGACAAGGCTTACTCTGAATTCTCTTTATTTGCCTACGTTCCAGAAGGACTCAATTATCCTAACCCTCCTTCCCGAGAGCCAGGAAAGCTCGATTCTAATCGCAGGAGAGGAGACTGGATACGAACACCACACCCAGGCAAACTGGGTCACAAACAATCACGTCTCCCATCTGTTCTTCCAAAGGCCCATTCATCTTTCCTAAAAATCATTGACTCTCCCCTGAGTTGCCCTTCCCCCGCTTCCCCTGTTAAGATGACACATGAACTCTCATTGAGGCGGGGGTATTCATGTTTTTTCTTGTGATGCCCTGTGCACGTACTATTTAAAATGAACACATGTGTATGCCTTTACTTCCGTTCATCTGCCTGCTGTCAGTTTACTTTGTAGACTCAGCTATTGAACCAAGGAGGGCGGAGGGAACGTCTTTCCTCCCCGACTGTGGCATCCAGGGTCACGGAGGCAGGAGAGAGAGAGAGAGAGAGGCAGGAGGCCTGCACACTGGCTTAGGAGTTCTGAGCCCAGAAGGGAGGTCAGTTGTTTCTGCTCGTGTTTTGCTGGTGATGAGCTGCCCCGCGGCCCCGCCTAACTGCAAAGGGGCGTGGAAGTGGGCGTGAGGCACGTAAGGTATTTGCTTAGCCCAACGCCCCGCCAGTGGGACGGAAATGGAAAGCTGGTGTTATCGCTTGCAGTGAGTAAGAGATGGTCATAAATAGAGGTAACGAGAACAACGTGTTACATTCTAGGTGGGTATTTTTGTCTGCTGAACACTCGGATTCTTAGATTGATTTTCTTGCGCAAGAGATGTTGGGGGTGCAGGGGAGAGATACAGGTGTTGAAGGCATATTCGCACCACATGGAGAGCCCTCTCTGATTTCCGAAGGAATCAGAAAGATTGCAGGATAACTGAAGCGGGAATAACTTTCTCATTATAGGAGTGCAGGTTTTGCTTAACACCTTGCCGTGCGCTGTCTAAAATCATCTCTCTTTCCACCCAAAAACTCCCAGTGGACACCAGGCGTCCACCTGCCATGCTCTGGGACACGCTGCCCTCATTGGACTGGGTCAACATCACTCTCCAAGGCAGGAATAAATATGAGCTGTGTGGTGTGCCTGGTGCGAAGAGCACAGAGATGATGATTAACACCCCCACCCCCACCCCGAAGATCTCAGAGAATGGAGAGACCGAGAAATAAACCAACAGTTCCAATCCAACGCACAAAACGCGTTTGGGAACCCCGAGGTGTTATTGCAGTAATCCTTGAATGACCGCTGATTTTCCCAGAAAAATTCTGTCACGTCCTCCTTGTTTTGTGTTCACTGTTTGATTTTGCTTCCTTTTAATTTTTCTTTCGGTGATGTCGATGGTATTCTATTTAAGGTAAAACCCATGGGTAGAAGGGAAAAAACCCCAGCTAATGTTTTCTAGATACTTTGAGTCCAGTGCCTCTTAAGGCATGAGACGTACTCAGGGGGCCACGTTGATAAGAAACATAAGGCTGTTTCAGGATGTGGGGAAGCCGGATTGCGAGGTGTGGAGAAGGCTCATAACGATGTCAGATCAATACAGCCGTTATCGACTGAACTCACTGAATGGAGGATAGGCGGCAAGCCCTGGGTCCAGCCCAGGGTCCTGGCATGTAGCACCGAGTGCCTTGTGAGCAAGTTTTCTTCTTGGGAAACTCAGAGAATTGGACGAAATGTGCAGTTCCTGAACTCTGAATGTTCATAGATGCAAAGGGAGCTCTCTCATCAAGCCTGCCCACAGGGGACAGATGACCTCGGAGTTCCTGGACTCTATGTTTAGCCTCAGCCATCCCCTCATTTGTTATTCTAGTGCATTTGGGGGAAAACAGTATTAACCTCATCACTGCTGCTTCCATTTACTTCATACTTACTGTGTGCCAGGGGCTTTAGCAGTATTAATTAACTTAATCTTTTAAAAATGAGTACCGTGGGGCACCTGGGTGGCTCAGTCGGTTAAGCGTCCGACTTCGGCTCAGGTCATGATCTCACAGTCCGTTAGTTCGAGCCCCGCATCGGGCTCTGTGCTGACAGCTGAGCCTGGAGCCTGTTTCGGATTCTGCGTCTCCCTCTCTCTCTGCCCCTCCCCTATTCATGCTCTGTCTCTCTCTGTCTCAAAAATAAATAAACGTTAAAAAAAAAATTAAAAAAAAAAGGAATAACTGACACACACACACACACACAAAAATGAGTACCGTTATCATGCCCATTTTAGAGATGGGAAAACTGAGGCACAGGGGGGTTCAACGCGTTCTTTGGTATCCGGTATCTAGAAAGATGCAGGCAGGTGTTCAGTCCCAGGCAGTCTGGGTCCAGATCTTGCAGTCACTACCTTGCAGCGTCTCTAGGCAAGGGAGTTACAAGTGCTAATAATAAGATGAGGAGACAATGACAGACGTTGCACATGTACCGGAGTGGAGTCCTTTTAGAGAAGAAACAGCATGGATCACACGGTGTGGGAGAAGGGGAAATGCCTCATATTGTTATGTACCTACCAGGCTTTAGGTACATGAACACCTTTGCTCCTCCCAGCAGCCTCAGGAGGTAGGGCCATTACCACCCCCCAGCCCAGGTCATACAGCTGGTAAGTGGTGGACACGAGGTCCCCCAAAGACCCAAGTGCCTTAGGGCGGAGCTGGTGCCCCAGACCACTGCCTGGACACCAGCAAGGGCAGGGATAGGGAATCCACATCTGTCGGTCGAGGAACCATGGGTCTGAGTGTGGTGAGGGGGCAGCTGGTGACACCTTTGCTGGGGACATGAAGGGCGTCCTGAGTTCAGACGTCTTAGGGCCAATGCCTTGGGGTAAACGGGTCTCCTGTTTGGACAGGATGCTGTGCTGGCAGGCGTAAGAAAGAGAGATGCAGCCGCCTTAACATAGTCCAATCAACCTGACGGGTCTGTTTGCAGCAAAGACACCCTGTGCATAGGGGACGCCTAGCGACAAGAGGAGTGTCTGGTCTTAAGTGCCGCAGGACTAGATTATACCCTTGTTTTGTGGAAAATCATCTATAAGCCACAGTCGCTCTGGACCAGGGTTCCTCAACCTGAATTGTTCCCCCAGTATCCCTAAAATTTCTTCCAAGTCTCAGAACCTAAAAAAAAAAAAAAATGATTTGCATACAGTACTTTATGTATGGAGTTGCTCAGCACAGCAGAGAGGAGGAGACACAGAATCCTAAGCGGGCTCCAGGCTTCAGTTCATTTTTAAGTGCTTATTTATTTTGAGAGAGAGAGAGAGAGACAGAGGGAGAGAGAGCACAGCAGAGAGAGAGAGAGAGAAAGAAGAGAGAATCCCAAGCAGGCTGCATACTACCGCGCAGAGCCAGACGTTGGGGGAGTGGGGGGGGGGGGGGGGGGGGGGGGGGGGGAGGGTTGAGGGAGGAAGGGGTTGGATGCCAAGACCCTGGGATCATGACCAGAGCCAAATCAAGAGTCCGTGGCTTAACCGACTGAGACACCCACACGCCCCTCATCCAGTTAATTTTTGATATTTCGGGGAGTGTATGGCTATGGTGAACAGAGCTTGGAAAGCACACTCAGCGCACTTTACAATACGATTTTACTTTATTATTTCACCTCCTAACGGGCGGAGTTCATGTCTTGCACCATACTGCCTCCTAGCGGGCACTTTGTTTCATAGCACACAGAAGAAAGGGACTAATAAAATGGCTTTTTAAGACCGAAGTCAAGCGGGGGACTTGTTGGGAAGGTGGGTGGGGTTCATAGGACAACTGCACCTTCTGGCTTAGCCGAATGGTGACCCTCCGGCTTCGCCACGCCCCCCGAGAGCGGCGCCCCACTCCTCCCCGAACCCCACCCGTCTTCCTGCAACCCCACTCCCACACATTCCGGCACCCATGACCCCTGGGTCTTTCCTGCCAGCAGACTAGGCCTCTTCTTTGAGGAGGGAATTCAAAGCTGTTTCCATTTGGAATAGAAAGAGCATCCTGTCACTAGAAACATCCGACAAGAAGCGTTTTATGAATGCCCAGAAGAGAGCTGCCACGTGAAAACTAGAAATGATTCAGCGGAAAAAATATGGATGATTTGTTGGTGCTGTTTCCGAGTTGGCCTCAAAAACTTCCCAGGAATGTCTTTCCTCCCAAGTGGAGAGTGTGCTACTTTGCCCGTCTGTTCTTCTCACCCAGCTCCGGACCGTTTAGTTAATGGGATGTGACAGGCCGCCCTGTAAATGCATGTACTTGTCGTCTCAAGAGCTTTGGTAAGCCGAGTGAAATTTCAGAGAACTAGAGACTACTCGAATGGCTTTCAGTCAATAGGTGACATTGTGTGATTAGTAATCCTATAAAGCTTTTAAAAAACAATTTTTTTTTTAACGTTTATTATTGAGAGGCAGAGCATGAGCAGGGGAGGGGTAGAGAGGGGGGGGAGACACAGAATCCGAAGCAGACTCCAGGCACCGAGCTGTCAGCACAGAGCCCCACACGGGGCTGGACTCGGGGCTGGACGCGGGGCTGGACGCGGGGCTCGAACTCACCGCAAGATCATGACCTGAGACTAGTCGGAAGCTTAACCAACCGAGCCACCCAGGTGCCCCGCTTCACCTTCTTTACTTCTTGTCACTTGACTCGGTTTGACCCCAAGAGCCCAAGGTAACAGGAGCCTGAGCCCCAGTAGTCTGGTGATAGATACTACCTGAAAGAAAAGATGATCTCTGTGGAGGTAGATGTGAACTTGACAGTATGAGCAAGAAGGAATTGGTCGATGCGACAAATGGTGAACTCAGGGAGTCAG